>NC_044556.1:101006553-101334803 GCF_007565055.1 Rhinopithecus roxellana | reverse complement strand
ATATATGGACATCACTGTTTTGTTCTTAATAAAGTGTGTGTGGGAATGTTCAGTCCTCCTGCTCTGGCTTCATTTTTCACTTCTTTTTCAATTTCTATGCATTCAATTTGGATACTCGTAAAATACATTTTAATTATTTGTTCATCAACCTTAATCTGTTCAGTATATCTTTCAATTAAAACAATTCTTCCTTGTTTCCATTCATTGAAAGACAACTAATAGTAATAATAACAAAAGCCTATTATTTAAGAACCCATACACATGCTAGGTCCCTTCCTGGGCCCCTAAACCAATCTGAGCCCACAGCAAGAAGCATTCTGTAGCTCTTGTCAAAGAATCTGGAGTAAACACCCAGTTGCTAAAGTTCTAGGTCACCTGAGCACTGTTCTGACCCCCTTATCTCTTTGTAGACTGAGAAGTGCCTTCTGTTTATTGTCAGACTCCATCCCAGGCCCAGGAATTCTGCTCCTGAACTGCAAGCTGGCTGGGTATTTTGTTTGTTTGTAAAAAGAAAAGAAAGAAAAAAGAGGGAAGGAGGAAAAGGGTCGGAGGGGGGGGGAAGAGAAAGAGAGAGAGAGCAAGTGCGCACAAGCAAGCAGGCAGTAAATACTACTTCCATCCCAGATAAATTGGCACTAACAATAAAAGGTGGAATCACAGATGTCTTCGAGTGTTTGGGCTGCTATAACAAAATGCCGTAGACTAGGTAGCTTATAAACAACACATTTATTTCTTACAATTCTAGGAGCTAGAAAGTCCAAGATCACGGCACTGGCAGATTCTGTCTGGTAAGAGCTTGCCTTCTGATTCACAGACGAAATCCCTTTCTAATCTTGCTTCCTAATCACTTCCCAAAGGTCCCGCCTCCTCATCAGCCTGGGAGGTTAGGATTTCAACATATAAATTTTGAGGGGACACAAACATTCACACCATAGCAACAGCTGCCCAAAAATACACAGATCAGGGGTCCAGACGAGGAGCACGAGGCACCATCATTTCTGTCCTAGGAAATCATGACTAACTCATCTTTTTAAGATTTTTTTGAGGGGACAAAAGACACATGGGCAGGACTGAATCTGTGCATGTGATTTATTTAAAACTTCTTTATCAAGGGGACTTTTATCTGGTTCTAGGACAGCAAATCTATTTAGATATAGAAAATAGAGGGAGAAAAAAATAAAAACCACGGGTCCCCAAGGGCTTGGTACCAGACCTACTTTATTTAAACATATCCATGATTTGGAATCCAGAATAAACACTATCACAAATTTGACCCATGACGTTAAGATTTTTCCAAGTAGTGAAATTCCAGGTCCTGAAAACTCAGTAAAGATTTCCCAAGGCAAAATGAGCTAGAAAAGAAGGTCCATGAATTTCAAAGTGAGTGAAGGTATTCACATCCACAAGGAAAATGTTAAGCTCTGAGACACAGGTCACTGCAAGAAGTAGAACACCTTGTGCGTCCCCAAGGCAAAAGGGTGTAACATTAGGCCGGGCATCCTTAGTAATGAACAAACAAACATAAAAAATAGACTCCAACTCCACACACAAACTGTGGGTGTCCATGCTTGGAACACTATATGCAACTTAGCTCAATCACTGTCAAAAACTACACAGTGAAACTGAAGAGAGCACAGAATGAGGAAATTAAAATAATCATCTGTGATAACAGACTAAAAGTACTTTTAAAAACATTTTAATCTGGGAAGATAAGTTAGGTTGGCGTTGAAACTGAAACAAAATCTTGAAAGGTATAAAAAGGCTATGAATGCCTCTCAAGGACTCCTTTGAAATAAGAGGTCTTTTAAGATGAATAAATGTTATAACACTCTCATTTTTTGTCTGCCAAGCACCACAGAATACAGAATCTTTAGCAAAGGTGAAGATAAGCTGTTGTGTAAGATTCAATTTGCACAATTCTATGATATTGATCCTGGGTATATCACCAGCTGCTACACTAACTTGTTGGGAAATAGGGAAGTAGCAGAAATTAAAACAGTAAGTAAGTATCCTAGGAAAGACCACATATCATCCATTCATCCCTTCATTCAGCTATACTTACTGTTTATTATAAACCTGATGCTGGGCTAGACAATAATGAACATGTCCCTCTCTTACGTAATATACCTTCTACCTAGGAGCTGGAGTGAGCAATGGTAAAATTGTCATCTTATGGTTTTTACCACTATGCACTCATTTAGGTTAATTAGTTCCTCTGATATGTAAATTACACAAAAGTGAAAATTAGTTAATAATAGAACAATTTCTTGAGAACTTTTCATGAAAGAAGCATGGAACTAGATACTGAAAGCATAATGACATCTTCCCTGCCCCTAACTAGTTTAAACCTGTGAAACATTTTAAGTTTAGATTTAATTCAAACTGCAGCAGGAAATTGTTGGAAGGTTTTAAGCAAGGAGGTAAGTAACATTATCTGATTTTTACTGTAATAAGGAACTTTTTTTTTGTTTTATTCATGTTTAAATGTAAATGACAGTTGACTAAAGCAATAACAATGTGTTGTGGAGTTTATAACATGATATAAAGTTATATAAAATGTTTGACAATGGATGGAAAGAGGAAATTAAAGTATACTGTTGTAAGATTCTTACACTGTATGTGAAGTGGCATAATATTATTTGAAAGTTTGAACTATAAGTTATAAATGAAAATTATAAATCCTAGAACAACCACAAAAGGTAGTTTTTTTGGCATAGCCAATAAGCCCCCAAAAATACAATCATAGAAATACTCAATATATCAAAAAGAAGGCAGAAAAGAAGATGGAAACAAAGAACAGATGAGACAAACATAAAACAAATAGCAAAGATTTAAACCCAAACATATCACTAATTACATTAAATGTAAATGGACTAAACATTTCAATTAAAGGGCAAGATTGTCAACTGGATACAAAAAAAGTAAGACATATGCTATCTATAAAAAAATTCATCTTAATTAAAAAGATACAAATAGTTTAGAAGTAAAAGGATAAAAATGATATGCCATGAAATTCTAATAAGAAGAAAGTTAGAGTGGCTATTCTAATATTAGATAAAGTATGTTTCAATAAAGAAGATTATTTCATAATGGTAAAAGCATCAATATCAAAAGAACATAATCTTGAATTTGTATGTACCTAGTAACAAAGCTTCAAAGTAAAACTGGAACTGACAAGAAAAATAGACAAATTCATAGTTTTATTTGATTTCAATACTTCTCTCTGATTGAGTTGGCAGGGCAAGTAGACAGAAAATCAGTTAGACTATAAAACACTGCTACCAACCAACTTGATCTACTTGGCATTTGTAGAACACTACCCAGCAACAGCAGAACACAATTTTTTTCCAAATCTATACAGAATATTCACCAATATGAGCCATATGTTGGGCTATAAAACATGTATCAATAAATTTATGAGTACTAAAATCAAACAAAATATGTTCTCTGACTACAATGAAATAAATAACAGAAAGATATCCAGAAAATTCCTAAAATCTTCAAAATTATACAACATATTTCTAGATAACCCATAGATTAAACAAGAAAACAACAGGAAAATTAGAATATATTTTGAACTGAATGAAAATGAGAATGCCACATGTCAAAATGTGCAGGGAGAGGACAAATAGTGCTGAGAAGGAAATGGGTAGCACTAAACATATTAGAAAAGAAGGATTTCACATCAATGATCTAAGCTTCCACTTCAAGATATCAAAGAAAGAAGTGGAAATTAAACCCACCACAAACAGAAGGAAGTAATAAAGGTAAGAACAAAAATTAACAGAAATAGAAAAAGAAAGGAAATCTATGAAACAAAACAAAATGATTAATAAAATTGGTAAAACTCTAGCCAAACTGACAAATGAGAGAGAGAGACAACACAAATGACCAATATAAGGATTTAAAAAGGAGAAATCACTACTGAGTCTACAGTCATTGAAAAGATAAGGTAGGCCAGGCACAGTGGCTTATGCCTGTAATCCCAGCACTTTGGGAGGCTGAGGGGGGCAGATCACCTGAGGTCAGGAGTTTGAGACCAGCCTGGGCAATATGGTGAAACCCCGTCTCTATTAAAAATACAAAAATTAGCCGGGCATGGTGGCGGGTGCCTGTAATCCCAGCTGCTCAGGAAGCTGAGGCGGGAGAATCACCTGAACCCAGGAGGCAGAGGTTGCAGTGAGCCAAGATTGTGCCATTGTACTCTAGCCTGGGGGACAGAGATTCTGCCTAGAAAGAAAGAGAGAGGAAGGAAGGAAAAGAAAGAAAGAAGGAAGGAAGGAAGGAAGGAAGGAAGGAAGGAAGGAAGGAAGGAAGGAAGGAAGGAAGGAAGGAAGGAAGGAAAGAAAAGGTAATATTATGAATATTTTTGTCAATAAATTTTGCAAACTAGATTAAATTGTTAAACTTCTCAAAAAACACAATTTATCAAAAGCAACAGAAATGAAATAGCAAAATGCAACTAGCTCTATATCTATTGAAGTAATTCAACTCATTGTCAACAGTCTTTTCCCCAAAAAATATCTCCAGGATTCAGTGATTTCACTAGCAAACTCTATCAAACACTTAAGGAAAATTTAATTCCAACTGTAGGAAAGCTCTTTCAGAAAATAGCAAAAAAAGAAACACTTCCCTCCTTGTTTTCTCATACCAAACCTGATAAAGACTTTATAAGACAAGAAAACTAGAGGCTAGCAACCCTCATAGCCACACATTCGTCATGACATTTCTAACAAAATATTAGCAATCCAACCAGCAACAAATAATAGAAAAACACATCATGACCGAGTAGGATTTATTCCAGGAATGCAAGGTTGACTTCATATTTTAAAATCCATCCATGTATTTTGCCATATAAGCACACTGAGAAATGAAAACCATGCAGTCATCTCAATAGTCTCAAAAAAAAAATCTGACAAAATCCAAAGTCCATTCCTAATAAAAACTCATACAAGCTAAAAATTGAAGGAAGTTTCCTCAACCTGATAAAGGCCACCTGTGAGAAACCTTGGGTTAACATCATCCTTTTTGATGAAGATTGTCTTCCCGCTAAGATCAGGAAACAGGGCAAGGATATCTGTTTTCACTACTTGTATGTTTAGAGGTGAAGGGAAAACTTACCTTTCCCCCTTGGAAGATTTGCTGAAAAATCAATCGACAAAAGTAAGTTTACTAGGAGAAATGGCATACAAATTTATTAAGGCGCATGGGGGAGAAACACAGGGTGGTTACTACAACCCCCCAGTGGGGTGCAAAAGCTTGTATACCATCTTGAGGTTACAGAAAGAATGGCCAAAGCATGTTTTGACTCAGAGCATGGCCAAAAACACTTTATGGTGATAAATCAGATTACGGTGGCAAGACAGGTTTGGGAGGGAGAGAAGAGGAGGTCTGGCTAGCAAAGGTCATCTTGTTATGTAGATGAAATCACACAGGTAGCAGCCCTCAGAGAGAATAGATGGTAAAGGTTTCTTTTAGACCTTCAAAGGTGTCAGTCTCTTAGTCTTTGCTGGATCAGACAAAGGAGGGCTTCAGAGAAAACCTAGCTGCCTCAATGCGGACTTTCTCTACAGATGCAAATTTCCCCCACAAAAGACAGCTTTTCAGCCATGCTGAATAGCCATTTTGAAATATGTTAAAGCAGTATATTTTGGGGTGAAATATTTTGGTTTCCTTCATCTGCAATATTGTTCTGTAAGTCCTGGCTAGTACAGAAAGACAAGAAAAAGAAATAAAAGGCATCGCGTTGGAAAGAAAGGAGTGATAGTGTTTTTATTCACAGATAGCATTGATTGTCTATGTAAAAAAATCCAGAGATCCACAAAAAAGCTACTTGAAGTAAAAAGTGAGTTCAGCAAGGACACAATATTTCAGATTAATGTACAAAAATCAAGGATACTTCTATACAGGCACAGGAAAGAATTGGAAAATGAAATTTTAAAAATGAAATCTCTAATATTACAAAAAATTAAAATACTCAAAAACAGATTCAATTTAAAAATGCAAGACCTGTACATTGAAAGCCACATACCATTCTGGAGAAAAGTTAAAGAAGATCCTCCGAAATGGAAAGATACACTGTATTCCTAGATCAGAAGAGTCCATATTGTTGTCAGTTCTCCCCAGTATGATGTATACATTCAAGGCAATCCTCATTTTAGCAAACATTTTAGAATTTTACAAACCAATTCTAAAATTTATATAGAAACTATAGAAACACAAAGCACCTAAAATAGCCAAAACACATTTTTTTTTTTTTTTTTTTTTTAACTGAGTCTTGCTCTGTTACCCAGGCTGGAGTGCAGTGGCATGATCTCGGCTCACTGCAACCTCCGCCTCCTGAGTTAAAAGCAAATTTCCTGTCTCAGCCTCCCAAGTAGCTGGGATTACAGGTGTGTGCCACCATGCCTGGCTAATTTTTGTATTTTTAATAGAGATGGGGTTTTGCCATGTTGGCCAGGCTGATCTCGAACTCCTGACCTCAGGTGATCCTCCCACCTTGGTCTCCCAAAGTGCTGGGATTACAGGCGTGAGGAACCACACCCAGCCCAAAACAACTTTTTTAAAAAATAAAATAAGCCTGGGCAACATAGTGAGACATCATCCTTATAAAAAAATCAAAAAATTAGTTGGGCATATGCCAGCAGTCCCAGCTACTCAGGAGGTGGGAAGACTGCTAGAGCCCAGGAGGTTGAGGTCTAGTGAGCCGTGGTCATGCCACTGCACTCCAGTTTGGGCGACAGAGTGAGACCCTGCCTCAAAAAAAAAAAAAAAAAAAAAAGGGAAAGAAAGAAAGAAAAAAAATATTTAGAGGACTTATACTACCTATTTCAAAGCTCACTTTACCACTACAGTAATTAAGATGTTGTGCTATTAATGTAGTAAATAAAGATAAACCAATAGAACAGAATAGAAAGTACAGACATAGACCCACGTATATGTGATTAATTGATTTGTAATTGACTAAGCATGGTGCCTCATGCCTGTAATCCCAGCACTTTGGGAAACCGAGGCAGTTGGATCACCTGAGATCAGGAGTTCGATACCAGCCTGGCCATTTTTACTAAAAATACAAAAAAATAAATAAATAGCTGGGTGTGGTGGCAGGCGCCTGTAATCCCAGCTACCTGGGAGGCTGAGCAGGAGAATTGCTTGAATCCGGAAGGCAGAGGTTGCAGTGAGCCAAGACCACACCATTGCACTCCAGCCTGGGCAAGAAGAATGAAACTCCGTCTCAAAAAAAAAAAAAATTTAAGAGACCAAGTCTCACAGTGTTGCCCAGGCTAGCCTCAAACTCTTGGACTCAAGCAGTCCTCCCACTGCAGCTTCCAAGGAACTGGGACTACAGATGTGCACTACTGCACCCAGCTCAACTGACTTTTGATGAAGGTGACAGGTAATTCGATGAGGGAGAGAATCATCTCTTCAACAATCAGTGCTGTAGCAATTGGATACATATGTGCAGAAAGAACTTTGTCATACCTCATTGCATATTCAGATGCAAAAATTCACTCAAAATGGATCATAAACCTAAATGTAAAACCTAAAGCAATAAAACTTCTAGAAGAAAACTTCAGAAGAAATGCATGTGACCTGGTTTGTATCTAAGATATCTCAGAGAGGACAAAAATTACACACTGTAAAAGAAAAAACGTTGATAAATCAGACTTCATCAAAATTTAAAACTTTTCATGTTAAGAAATTAAAAAGGCAAGCCAAAGATTAGGAGAAAATATTTACAACACCCATACCTGATAAAAGATTTGTATTCAGACTATAAGGAATTCTTCTAGGGTAATAATAATGAGACAACGTATATTTTAAGGCAAAAAACTTGAACAAATAAATTCACTATATTTTAGGCAACATATTTTTGTTATGATTGAGACAGGGTCTTACTCTGTCACCCAGGCTGGAGTGCAGTGGTGCAATCATAGTTCACTGCAGCCTTGAACTCCTGAGTTCAAACAATCCTCCTGCCTTAGCCTCTCAAACAGCTGGGATTACAGGTGTGTGCCATGTTGAACTAATTTTTAAAAATGTTTTGTAGATACGGAGGTGGGGGTGTCCTGGGGGTGTTGCCCAGGATGTTCTTGAACTCCTAGTCTCAAGCAATCCTCCCACCTTGGCCTCTCAAGGCGCTGGTACAGCCATGAGCCTCCATGCCTGGCAGTCTCCACTTCTTATAAGGACTTCAGTCATTGGATTAGGGCCCATCCTAAGTCCAGATTGATTTCACTGTGAGATCCTTAACTCATTACATCTGCAAAGACTCTGATATCCAAATAAGGTCACATTCTGAGGTTCCAGAAGAACATGAAATTGGGGGTCACACTATTCAACCTGCTTCACTCACCATCCTGAAGTTTATAATAGCATTTCTATTATAATTTAGAATAGGAATTAAGAGTTTGACTTTAAAATTTATGCATACCATTTATATATTCCTAAATTTTTCAGCAAAGTTTGTGTCACATTCATTCATTCATTCACTGGACAAGCATTTAGGGGACATTTACCATTGACATAGGACACAGGAGTTTAGGCTCTTATCCTAAACCTAGGTATCGTTCCTACCCCTCAGTTCTTCACACTGATTTTGTACGTCTCCTTCCAAAAGGAATCATCTGGCAGAAAGAGCATTTCTCCCAGGCTGGAGTTATTTTCACACGTTAGTTTTTAAATTAAAACAATAGTAAAGTGCACTGACATTTTGTTCCTACAGCATGTGGAGTAATATTTTTATGGTTACTCTGGCAACCACAAAGGCAAGAGCAGCACGGGGGAAGGAGGAGAAGGGTTGGCCCGGGTCACTGGGAGGTGGAGGGAGCACCTCTCTGCGGTGTGCTGGGGGGGCCCACAAGACCAGCTACTGCACAGAAAACAGCCTGAATCCCCAGCCTGAGTCATCATCCCATGACTGGAGAACATGGACAGATTATTTTCTCAAGAAACTGGTGATAAACCAAGGGCTGCAGGAATTAAGAACCAGTGCTAAAAAAGAAATGTTTACATAGGGCTAGACATCCCGTCAGCATAGAAAGGGCAGTTGTTGATTGAACTATTTGTAGACGACAGGTACACGCGTTGCCAAGTCCACAGCGACTAATGTGCTGTCAAGGACTTGGTTTTGCCAGTGCACCAGATTCCGGGACAAAGCCTGAGCTAGGTCATATGCACTCTCCTCTCCCTATGCTTATGAAACATGGTCCTACCCTTAATTAGTCAGTCCCTGTCTATTATGGGCCAACTATGTACACAGCACTGATCCAGGGGCTGTGGAAATACTTTTTTAAAAAAGCGTTAAAAGACTTTGCTCCAGCCAATGACATAATGCAAATGAGACAAATAAAATAAACTTGTGCTTATGCGACCTAGGTATTTCACCTTCTGAGTCTTTAAAAAAAAGAGAGAGAGAGAGAAAAGAGGGAGGTAGTTTGGGAAGGGAAAAGTATGCAAAATCTTGTTGAAAGTCAACATGTCCTAATATTAGAGAAGAGTATGAGCTTAGCTTCACCTGGCCCTAGATCGAATTCCAGCTTTCACTTGCCAGCTAGATATCCTTCCCTTGCAGGTTACTTATATTTATTGACCCTTTTATCCCTCTCATTTGTAAAATGGAAAAGGAGATTCCTACCTTGTGGGTTTGCAGTGAGAATTAAATGAGAACATGAATGACAGGCACTAATGTAATATCCAGCCTATCACAGAAACTCAGTAAATGGTAAATGTCACTGTCGCTGTCATTCACAGATTCAGTCTCACCCTGGGCATAACTTGGGACAGGGACATGAGGCATAGTGATTGAGAGCACCGAGAGGCTGTGGAAGCTCACTTCTGAGGCCCAGTCCCCCTGGCAAAGTGCAGCACCCGAGGGACACCAGAGTCTCAGAACCAGAGGAAGTACAATGGCCACCAAGGACAGGAACCACCTAAACGCTCAGCCATCCTCTGGGACCTATTTGATGAGGTATCTGGCTCAACCACTTACTCGGTTCCTACTACGGTACCAGACTCCTCATTACAGGGTAGAGATTATGGGTAAGGGTCAGAACTTGAAGAGGAGGCCATGGCCAAAGCCCACTCCCTAAGATTTTCTGATTTTGGGAGAAAAAGTGGTGAGTGGAAACCTGCTGGTTTCCCCTGGGACCTGGGGGTGACTCCGGAGCCCTCCTCTCAGTCTTTGCTCTGAATCTTGGTAGAGGAGGAACAAGTATTAATATGCCTCCTACCTCAGGCGTGGGTTAGGTGGGAAACAGGAGCTCGGCTGGGCCTTCAGGAGAATGATCCAGGGCCTGGTTGTGGGAAACTGGCCAAAAGAAAAGTAGGGTGACCCACAACAGTGTGGGAAGGAAGAGTTCATCCTTTTCTCCTTGGCCATTGTCTCTATAACTTAGCAAAATCAACTTGGGTGAATGAGAAGTTGTCTCACCCCTCTGTTAGATTAGTCACCCAGTTACAATTATTTTTAAGATTATATTCTATTTATATGCCAAAGAGTTAAATATAGAACTGTGTGACTCTACCAGCATTCAGAAATATTCCAGATACACTAAAATGAAAACCTGACTACAAAATAAATCCACCCCAGATTACCTCAACTTTCAGATGATCCTATCTAGAAAGTAGACAATACTAACATTTAAATGCTTTTAAATCATAGTCAAACCAGAGAAAAACGTTTCCATTTGTCAGTCTTCTAAAAGCAAACAAACTCAAATCTTCATCAATATGTGATTTTTTTTTAAATATAATCATTTTTTACAAATGTGGTCAAGTTGGTTACAAGAACAACTAATCCCACACTAGTTTTACTGAGTTTCCAGTGAGGTGGTGTCATGCTGACTTGCCTTGACTAATAGAACTGTCGTGTTGTCTGGCTAAACATAGAAGCTATTATAGAATTAGGACATAAGTATTCTAACTTCTAGAATGATGGAGAATGAGAATTGGAGACTTAGGTCCTGGGCCCCAGCTCTGGACAAGTCATTTAACAAATACAGTGTTGAACGTTTGCTACAGCACAGTTCTGAGTACGTAAGGAGTATGGGAGAAGAGAAGGCTCATGTTTTTCCCTTGCAGGGGCCAAGGGAAAACTTCCCCTTTGCCTTCTGAAGTTTCACTGAAAACTTAACTGACAAAAGGTAGATTAATTGGAGAAAAGGCATGAAAACTGATGAACAAGCATAGGAGGGAGAACCTCTATCTCAGTGAGAGATGACTCCCTATCCCAGGGAGGCCCAGATGTTATATGCCCTTATTTCAGAGGGGCGGGGAGGCACTGGGAATGTAGGTCGTTCTGTTGAGGGGCAATCAATGGTTACTCAAGAGAATGAGTGGATATGAGTGGATGGGGAGCAGAGATAAACTTGTCAATGGTTGTCTTTGGAAATTGACTGAGCCTAAGAGACAGATATTATCTTGTAAGTAAGTGGTTGTGTTCAGGTGTGTTTATATTCTTGCTCTTCTTTTCTGAACAGGTAATGAAGTAACAGGGAGAAGACGGAAAAATCATTTTTCCTGTTGGTAGGTCTCTCCTTAGGTACATAGGGGAAAAGTCATTTCCTGTGTCTGTGGGTCTTTAAGGGCCTTTACTTCAAAATAGTCATACTAGGGAGTTACATTTTGGAGTAACGTTCCCCAAACTCCTTCACCCTCAAGTGGTTTAGCAATCGTATGGTGTTACAAAATTAAACCAGTGGTACAGAGGAGCCCAGTAAGACTGTTTATGATGAAGTTCTGCATGGATACACAGTTCCTCAAGGAATAAGAAAAAGGGGGAAAAATCCATAGACCTGGAGCTGTTGGGGAGGGCAGACATTAGGCTGGCCCTGCTCTGTTAGGTAAGCTATGAATAGGAAATGTTGACCAAAAAAGCCAAACTCTGTAAAATATTTGAAGAGGTTTATTCTGAGCCAACTGTAAGGACCATGATCCATGACACAGTTTCAGGAGGTCCTGAGAACATATGCCCCAGATGATTGGGTTAAGCTTGGTTTGACACAGTGTAGGGGGACAGAAGTTACACACAGAAACATAAATCAATACACGTAAGGTATACATTGGTTCATCCCAGAAAGGCAGGACATCTTGAAGTGGAGGCTTCCAGGTCATAGGTGGATTTCAAGATTTACTAATTGGCAATTTGTTGAAACAGTTATTATCTAAAGATCTGGGATGAATAGAAAGGAGCATCTGGGTCAAGAAAAGGGTTTGTGGAGACCAAGGTTCTTATTATGTCGATGAAATCATGTAGATGGCCACTCTTAGAGACAACAGATGGCAAATGTTTCCTATTCAGACTTTCAAAAGGTGCTAGACTCTCAGTTAATTTCCTCAGGATTGGGAGGGCCTGGAAAGGGAAAGACTTGGTTATGTTAATAGACATTCTTTACAGTTGAATATTTTCCCCCACAGAAGATGGCTTTGCAGGGTCATTTCAAAATATGACAAAGAAACATATTTTGGGGTGAAATGTTTTGATTTCCTTCTTTATCTGTCATGTGATGTTATACTAGAGTCAGGTTGGAATCTGGCCTCTTATTGCCACAAAGAGTCTGTGTTGTCAGTGTTAAGATCTCTGTTTTAATGTTAAGTTTGGTCAGTTGTGCCTGAACACTAAAGGGAGGGAAATATAATGAGGCATGTCCAACTCCCACTTCTCATATGGCCTGACCTAGTTTTTCAGGTTTCTTTGGGTCCCCTTGGCCTAGAGAAGGGTCCGTTCAGTCAGTTGGGGGCCTTAGAACTTTACTTTTGGTTTACAGGAAGGAGGAGAGTGTAACCACCCAACAGATTCTTCCTGCCACTTCATGGACAAAATCGATCCACTGAGACCACGGCACTGCGATAAAGAGTTTAATTGACGCGAGGACAGCTCACACTGGATCAGCTGGAGTTATCACTGAAATCAGTCTCCCCAAAGGCTTGGAGGTTATAACTTTTCTAGCGTAGTTTGGTGGGCAGGGGGCTATGGAATGGGGAATGTTGACTGGCTGGGGAGGAAATCATAGGGATGCAGGAAAACAGGCGGGTCTAGGTGGAGTCAGCCAGTTATCAGGTATACAGGAGTCAAAAACCACCTCGAAAGACTAACTTTAGGTTCTACAATAGTGATGTTATCTCCAGGAACAATTGAGAAAGTTGTAAATTTTGTGAACTTCAAAACAATGGCTGCTTATCGTCTATGCCAACATCTCAGAATTCAGGCCCTCTCATTTTCCTAACCCTGCAGCCTTTCATTTGTGTTGCAAAGTCAGTTGAGTTTGGGGGAAGGGCTATGATCATCCTTGCTTTAAGGTTAAACTATAAACTGAATTTCTACCAAAGTTAACTTGGCCTACACCCAGGGATGACCAAGGGCAGCTTGAAGGTTAGAAGAAAGACGGAGTCAACTGTGTCATATTTCTCTTATTGTCATAAATTTGCAAAGGTAGTTTCAAGAGCACACTGCCTTCCAGATGAAGAGCAAGTTTAGGTGTGAAGGTGGAAGGCAGCCTGTCTCGGCTCAGTGAGACCAGAGAAAACGGGGGTAGATGAAGAACTTGAAGGGGCAGACAGGGGATCCGAGCCTTAATGTGGAAGGTTTCCATGACCAAAGGTTTATTCAACACCTACTGTTTGCTGGGCACTGCAGGGACATCTGGGGATGACAATGCCATCAGGAAGAATGAAAATTGTGTTCCATAGTGTTGGGATTGGAGGAGCCTGATGAAAAGAGATAGACCCTAGCTAGATGGCTCTGGACAGGTACCAAAAGTGATGCCACAGGGACCTGGGCTGCTGAGGACATGCTGGGAATGGAGAGGAGAAAACTGTTGACTTGAAAGAAGTGGGAGGTACTGCCCAGGCATGGGTGACACAAAATTCAAATGATTCAGAAATGGGCAGGTTTCCAAGCAGGGTGAGTAAGGGACTGTGGCACCCGAGATAGATGTGATTGCCAGGTGGGCAAGGCACTTAGCTGATCTCCTTGTCACACGAGGGTGGTAATAGTTTCCTGCCTACATTAGAGGATTGTTGTGAGATTCTGTGAGAATTTGTGTTTAAATCATTTAAAATGTATATCCAACATAGGATTAGAAAATGTTTTACTTTGTATGCTGGTTAGTAGGCTGCTGTCCTTTCGATAGTCACTTTAGCTCTTCATCATTCATTTCAGACACAGATGGTGGTTTTTCTACCTCTACGTTCTATCATTTTTAGAACTATTAGCCCCAGATGCCAACACTTTGGCCACCGCTCTGCTCTTTGTGTGCTACAACTGTTCTCTGGGCCATGGACACAGTTACTGTGTGTGAAGCACTTTCTATTTGCAGTACTGGCTCTCTACCTGGGAGGTTTCTAATCCCAACAATGGCCTCTCCAGCCCTGATGGGCGAGGTCAAGTTGTTCTGTCTCATTCCGCCGCTGATGAGTGGGACAAGGATAATCACGTGAAGAAGGCAGGACACCAATGTCTCCCCATGGCATTTCTGCCTTTTCTGTGGAGAGTCCTCAGACGGTTACAGAATGAGCATCCTGTTTATCTTGCATCCTTATTTTGCATAGACAAATTGATTTTCAGTAACTGGATTTTTAATGCTATGTTAAAGCATCTTTGTGGTTGCACTTACAAAGAATGGCAGCATGGGAAAATGAAATGAGCCAGTAAAGGGAGGAGAGAGAGAAAGAGACGAGGAGGAAGAACTGAAGTCGTTTAAGAACCAAGCCCTCCCCTTTTGCTTTCCCTATTTTGGAACCTCAGTTCTCAGCGGCCCTCCCTGGCTGCTTTGCCTTTGCTAATGCTGCCACAGAGCGTGGACAGAGGCAGGTGATGGAGACGCTATGCAGAGTAAGGAGAGGAAAAAATATCCTTCAAGAGGCCTTAGGGAAGCTAAAGAGATGGGGTGAACCTGCTAACTCCCACCTGCTGGCCCAAGTCTTTTTCTCTCCCTGTATCATTTCCAATTCAGCTTTATTTTTTGCTCAGTTGCCTAAGCTTTTGGCAATGTCTCTAACCCATTTGGCATCCTGGAGTTTAAATAGGAATTCAAGGACTGAACCCTTCCTTTCGATCTCTCTCTTTCTCTTGGTATTCAGAAGTCTCAGGTCTCCGTGGAGTGGAAAACTGAGTATGGGTGTCCCCACCAAAAAGGTGCCCTGAGACTCACTGCCTGAGAGACAACATACTCCAGCTCAGCCTTGTGTTGAAAGAAAAGCTAGAATTATAGACAAAAAAAGTGCTGCACATTTGCTTGATAGAATGGACTAGGCATAAATTTTTCAGAGCAATTTGAAATAGGAAATATATGTACCATATAATCTTCCATTGTTCCTGAATATTTAGTCCCTTTCTTGTATGGCAAATCAGTTAATATCTGAGATGTTATTACATCTGAACTACAATATTTAGCTCCCAAGAATGTTATGAGAATTAATAATATGTGGTCACGTATATTCCTTAAAGGAATCACCCAAAGTAAACTAACAAAATTAATTACATAATGATTTTTTTTTTTTTTTTTTTTTTTTTTTTTTTTTTTTTTTGAGACGGAGTCTGGCTCTGTCACCCAGGCTGGAGTGCAGTGGCCGGATCTCAGCTCACTGCAAGCTCCGCCTCCCGGGTTTACGCCATTCTCCTGCCTCAGCCTCCCCAGTAGCTGGGACTACAGGCACTCGCCACCTCGCCCGGCTAGTTTTTTGTATTTTTTAGTAGAGACGGGGTTTCACTGTGTTAGCCAGGATGGTCTCGATCTCCTGACCTCGTGATCCGCCCGTCTCGGCCTCCCAAAGTGCTGGGATTACAGGCTTGAGCCACCGCGCCCGGCCAATTACATAATGATTAACAAATACTGGGTGCTATGTACTAACTGGTATTACTGACACTGATAATTATTATATTACATGTGTCTTAAATAGATCCATGCTCTGCATAACTTTCTATATCCTGCTTAAATAATAATTGTTTAATTGCCATGAGACTTTAGAGCATTAAAAACTGTACAAAGAAATTTTCAGAGGTTTCCTCCTTTATTCCAAACACCCTTAAAATTCATCTTCCAATCTGCTCATAAAATGAAAACATGCAAAACAGTATAGAAAGGGAGAGTTGGCCAGGCAAGCTGGCTCACGCCTGTAATCCCAGCACTTTGGGAGGCCGAGGCGGGTGGATCACCTAAGGTCACGAGTTCAAGACCAGCCTGACCAACATAGTGAAACCTTGTCTCTACTAAAAATACAAAAACTAGCCAGGTATAGTGGGGGTGCCTGTAATCCCAGCTACTCTTGAGGATGAGGCAGGAGAATTACTTGAACCTGGGAGGCAGAGGTTGCAGTGAACCGAGATCGCGCTATTGCACTCCAGCCTGGGCAACAAGAGTGAAAAAAAAAAAAAAAGGCGGGGGAAGAATTAACTTGGACAATAAACCAGTTCCGAAATGAAGACAACTTTCCAAAGCACGGGAGGAGATGTCATTTACAACAGTACTCAATTATGGTTTGGCAAGAAAGAAAGTCTATCACAAACTAACTGTTCTAATAGATTTGAGTTTCTCTACATGTAACTCTTTTTGGCACTAAGCCAGAAGCAGCAATGACTCTCTCTCTCTCTCTGTCAGTTTCTGTGTGTATGTGTGTGTGTGTGTGCACGCGCGTGTGTGTGTATGTAAAATGTACTCATTTATCCACTTAACTAATGTTGATTGACCACCTAGTTCATCACAGGCACGGTGGGAATAGAATAATGAGCAAAACGAAAAATCCCTGCCTTCATAACATATATGGCTCTAGGATAATACGTAAGCAAGTGCTCAAATCACCTATTCATTTATACACGGACTCCAAAGTTTATGTGTGTGTATATATATGTATTGTATTGAATTATTTACTTCTTTCCTAGCTGCAACACCATCTTAGTAGTACAATAATCACAATCTATAGTTCCCAGCCATTTCGGCTTCCATTCATCTTTTCAGCTTCTCCTCCAAGGGACCTGCATAAGGCTGAACTGAAAACCATAATAAAGAACCCTCTTGTGTTGGCCCCTGACTTAAACCCAGACAACATTTAAGAGTGGATTCTCTGCTTTTAGGTTCAAGAGGATGAACAAAGGAAACACGAGAAGGTGCCACTCGAACCTCAGTCAGGGAACACAGCTGAGTCCTCGAGGCAGGCCAAGATTCATACCTGAAGATTTCTCCAGAAATAGGACCTCAAGCCAAAGCCAAAGGCATGAGTGGAACCATAGAGCCCAAATGGGTGGTTATGGGTAGGTCTTTTTAAAGATTATTAATTATCATGGTAAAATTATACATGACCTAAATTTTATCATTTTAACCAGAGTACAGTTTCATGGCATTAAGTACATTGACAGTGTTGTATTATCATTAACACTGTCTTCAGGACTTTTGCATCTTCCTGAACTGAAACTCTATAACCATTCAGCAATAACACCCCAATCCCCTGTGCCCCCAGCCCCCGACAACCACCATCTAATTTTTTGTCTCCATGAATCTGACTCCTTGAGGAACCTCACATAAGTGGAATCGTATTTGTCCTTTTTTTTTTTTGAGATGGAATCTTGCTCTGTCACCCAGGCTGGAGTACAGTGTTGCAATCTCAGCTCACTGCATCCTCCGCCTTCCTGGTTCGAGTGATTCTCCTGCCTCAGCCTCCCAAATAACTGGGGCTACAGGCATGTGCCACCACGCCCAGCTAATTTTTGTATTTTTAGTAGAGACAGAGTTTCGCCATGTTGGCCAGGCTGGTCTTGAACTCCTGACCTCAAGTGATCCACCTGCCTTGGCCTCCCAAAGTGCTAGGATTACAGGTGTGAGCCACCATGCCTGGCCTGTATTTGCCCTTTTGTGACTGGCCTATCTCACTCAGCATAATGTCTTCAAGGTCCATCCATGTTATAGCAGGTGTCAGAATTTCCTTCCTGTTGAGAGTTTGGATAACACTCCATTGCATGCATGTATCACATTTTGTTTATCCGTTCACCCACTGTGGGTTGCTGCTACCTTTTGGCTACTGTGAATAGCACACAACGAACATGGGTGTACACATCTGCTTGAGTCCCTGTTTTCATGAGAAGTGAGTATGGTGAGGAACCAAAAAGTGAGGAACAAAGGGTGAGAAGCTGCACAGCAGACAAATTAAAAGTGGTCTGAAGGAATTCCTAAGAAAGAAACACTGAGATCGACAGTCGCCTTTCACACATTCCCAGTGAGAGCTCTTGTGGGCAGACTCATTTGTGTAAAGAGACCAGGAACAGCGAGCAATCTGCTTTCACTCTTTAACACATCTAAAATATTTCTCCCAATTCCCTTTATGACTGAAGATATACGTTTAAGAACCATCCAGCTGAGATGAGGAAGTGCAATATGTGGCTACAGCCTCAGACTCATTAATCGTTCAAGAAATATTTGCCAAGTACGTTATGTGCCAGTCATCCTACTATGTGCCTGGGATGCACCTGTGAACAAATCATACGAAAACCTCTGCCCTCGAGAGGCCATCATCCTACTGAGGGAAGACAGACAGTAAAACATACATACAATAATTAGGCAACTTACATAATGCTACACAGCAGCATCCTTGTATCCATTTGCTCATTCATTTATTTAATCATTCAACAAATATTTACTGAATATCTATTATGAGCAGACCCAGGAGACAGCTGTGCATAGAACATCTTCCTTGCTCTTTGGAGCTGAACTAACCAGCATTCTACACACGAATCATAGTGTATTGCATTTTATTTTCTAGCACCAGTAATCATAATGAAGAAGATGTGAAATGACGATTTGAACTAAAGAAGACTAAAAGGTATGTTCAATTACCAAAAACTCAATTGTAAGATCAATTAGAATCTCTATAAGTCCTATTCATAGAGAATTTGCCTTCAAGAAGTAGGAGAACATAGATGCAGGCACTCCTTGATGCAGTTTTTGTATAATTTCAGGTCTATTTTTCAGTTTCATTGCAATTATAAAATGACAAGCAAGCACTCCCAAAAGCCTGACAAAAGTCACTGGATTCTAAAAGGGGTGTTTATACATATTTACATCTCAATGGCAATAACTCTTTTATGCTTTTCACTTTGGAATATTATAATACCAATATCTAGTCGGAAAGTATAGGCATAAAATTACACATAAAAACTTATATGGTATGATGGTGAGAAATATTCTTTTGTATACAAGTTTAATTTGACATTCCTTAAAGAACAGTGTGTAGTTCAAAGCTGCAAAAGAGAAAGGAACATTTGTAAACTACCGAGGGATTAAAAAGCAGAAACGAAGGCCCATCATCGGGTTTGGCTAATAAGTGTATTTCATCCTCCAGCTAAGAAGCTGTGGTGGGCAGAAGGCCGGCCAGGTCGCCTTCACTCTCTTTGCTGTTCTCACTGGAGTGAGGTCAGAGGCTTCCCACAGGAGCACAGTCTGTCCCTTGGAGGAAGGAGCGACAGAGCTTGGCTGAGAGGAGAAGAAACATCACACCGCCCTCACCGCCCACCCCTCACTTCCCTCTCTGTGGTTCCTCTGATGCTTCCGCTTTTCCTATAGGCAAAAAGGCACCTGTGTGTCACCTGTGCACCTGTGTGTTGAGTCTCTCATGGAACATAACGTTGTATATTCTGAGAAAGATGCGATGGCTAGATGGATTATAAGAAGCCTTAGTCCCTTCCTAAGAGAAATGGATTCAACCTCCTATCATTTTCCCCCAAGTTTCTGAAACTGTGCGGCCACGTGGGTAAGCCCTGGTCAAAGCCCAGGAGGAGAGAAAAGCAGCAAGGCCTTGGGAGGGTCCCAAGAAGGCACCAGTGACAAGTCAGTGGCGGAGGGAGAGAATGGAGGTCTAGGTGCCACAAGAAAGCAGCCACTGGAACTAACTTACCTGAACATCTGGCTCCAGGTCTGTGGCCCAGCAAACTGCTGTGATAGAGAGTCATACCAGACTCGCCAGTTGTGTGGACTTTTGCCTCAGTTTCCTACTGGTGACATGGGGTGACATGAGGTGATTGTGAGGATTGAAGGATTACTCAAAGAATGCACTCAGTAAGTATCAGCTTTCATCCTAGCCTAAGTAGTCGTGGCCAAGTCAAAACCCCAACTCCCTTGTGAGCTGGCTTCTCCAAGTTCTCACACACCATAAATGCCTGGACAGAAAGGAGCTCTGCGGTGCCTCTGAGGGATGGTCTCCAGACGCAGGTCAGGTCCACGATGGTGTTTTCACCAGTCCTCCACAGAAGGGAAAGGAGGGAAATTTTGTGGGCGTCTGTGGAAGATAGCCCACTGTCTTTTATTGGGAAGGAATGACCCTTTTTGCAGGATTATTGACTTCAGAGCTGCCCGTGGCATGTAGGCAGTCACTGGATACTGCCTCAGGGATCCATCCATGTTGACCACGTGAACCGTGGTGCTTCCTGGAGCTATGCAGCATGGCAATCTGGCATGCTCATTTGGTGACAGTGGATCGTGGTTGGTTTTCTCCTTTTCCTCTTCTTCCTCCTCCTCGCCTCCTTCTCCTCCTCAGTGTCCTCACTGGCAATGAGATGAAGGAAAAGCCACCAAGGATGCAGCTCACGAGCCAGTCTTCCATCAACCCTGGGAACAGAGTCCCAGCCCAGGCAAGGATGGAGAGAAGAGAGAGAGACAGAACAAGTATACATCCAAATGGTCTGTTTCCAAATGGCTGTCGCAAATGAACTTAACAAAACTCACCAAGAAACCTTGGGCATAAGAGAAAGAAATGGGAAGATACTAGAATATACACCTACATTCCCTTTGTACTATCCAGAAACAAAAAATGACATCCTCAAGTCGTTTGTGGTAGCCAATGGACATGGCAAAGGTACCCACCTGCATTCTGAAGCAACTCACTTCAACATATCATCCTCCCACTCACTTACTACACTTGCTTTTCCATTTCTATTCTTTAATATATTCCATTTCTATTTTTTATTATCGAGTTTTCCCTGTTTTATTGATCTATAATGATTTACATATTTATGAGGCACATGTGAGTGTTTGCTCCATGCAAAGAATGCGTAATGATCAAGTCAGGGTAATTGGGAAATCCCTCACCTTGAGTGTTTATCATTTTTGTGTTGGCTTCAAGTCCTCTCTTTTAGTCACTTTGAAATATGCATAACATTGATGCTAAGTATCATCACCCTAGTGTGCTATCAAACATCTGAACTTATTTCTTCCACCTAACTATATGTTTGTACCCATAACCAACCTCTCTTCATCCCACTTCCCCCACCACCCTTACTATTCTTTTCTTTTTTTCTTTTTTTTTAAAGACAGGGTCTGGCTTTGTCACCTATGCTGGATTACAGTGGCATGATCATAGCTTACCACATCCTGGAACTCCTGAGCTCAAGTAGTCATCATATCTCAGCCTCCAAGTACCTGGGACTACAGGTATGAGCCACCATGCCCAGCTCATTTAAAAATATTTTGTTTGGCTGGGTGCAGTGGCTCACACCTATAATCATAGCACTTGGGAAGCCAAGATGGGAGGATTGCTACAGGTCAAGAATTCAAGATCAGTCTAGTCAATGTAGCAAGACCGTATCTATAAATAAATAAATAAATAAATAAATAAATAAATAAATAAATAAATAAATAAAATAAATTGTTGTTGTTAAGGGATGAAGTCTTGCTAAGTTGCCCAGGATGGTTTTGAACTCCTGGCCTCAATAAATCCTCCTGCCTTGGCCTCCTAAAGCAATGGGATTACGGGTCTGAGCCACCAGGGCCGGCTACCATTTCTATTCTTATAGGAGGCACTAAACAGGGTGTCAGGATGACATAGTAAGAGGAGTATAGGTTTGGAAAGCAGGGTTCCTAACAGGCGGTGAGTGGGACACTTACCAATGGCAAACCTGAGAAGTTAATTTTCTCAAGGAAACCATATTAGATGTTCCCTAAGGAGAGCATTTTGAGATTGAACATAAACTTTCTCAGCCACATCAAAAAGCCTGGCAGTGAAGCACAGGGCATTTGGCACACTGAAGGGTGATCATTCGGCTGAGCCTCTGCCCTGTGCTCCTAGACCACAGTCCTACAGAATCAGCTTCTATAGACTGTAACCATTTGATCTAAATGCCAGAGCCTGGGATGCCCAGGGAAGATAAAAGCAAGGGTCATATCTATGTTCCTTTATTTCCCATCCATTGAACAGCTGTTTAATGGGCACCTTCTAAGTTCCTGGCTCTGGATGGGGTCCTGGGAGCCAGACACACAAAACAGACTTCCTCCCTCCAGAGGTTCACAGCGGGACGGGGGATCAGACAAAGCAAGTCCACAGCGGTGCGACTGTACTTCAAGCATGAAGCGGGTATGTCCCATGCCAACCATATCTCCATAGGCCTGCGGGACAAGACGCACAGGACTTCCCTGATAAGAGAAAAACAGTCCTCTGATAGCACCTGGGGATACACGCCACTATCTTCAGTGACTATTTGGAGGGATCAAAATCAGTTGATGCCTTCACTCACGGCAGAAGCAGCTCTGCTTCAGTAAAGAAAACCAACAGAAGTTGACATTGCAACTGTGCTGTTTATGACCCAGAGGAATCCATCAGGCCTCCTGGGCTCTAGGGTTTCCCTGCTGGAAAACCATCCTTTTCATCTCAGGGGAGACAATTATTATTATTATTACTGTTTTTTTTTTTTTTTTTTTTTTTTGAGACAGAGTCTCACCCTGTCGCCCAGGCTGGAGTGCAGTGGCATGATCTTGGCTCACTGCAACCTCTGCCTCCCAGGTTCAAGCGATTCTCCTTCCTCAGCCTCCTGAGTAGCTGGGATTATAGGCGTGCACCACCACTATGCCCGGCTAATTTTTGTAGATGGGGTTTCACCATGTTGGCCAGGCTGCTCTAGAACTCTTGACCTCAAGTGATCCGCCTGCCTCAGCTTCCTAAAGTGCTGGAATTACAGGCGTGAGCCACCGTGCCGGCCTTGGGGAAGACAATTCTCATTCAATTATTCAAGTCATTCTCTCTCTCTCCTCTCTTACTCTCCTGCCCTCTCCCTTTCTCTGTCTTCCTTTCTCTCTCTCTCCTTCTCTGCCTCTTTCTGTCTTCCTTTCTCTCTCCCTCTCTCTCTCTCTGTCCCCCTCCCCCAATTCTGCCCCACCACCTGCCTTTGAGAATAGAGAAGGGAGAGCTTGTGTTCCCTCCCTAGACACCCACTGGGGCTGCAGGACCAGGAGGTGGGCCAGTTCTGCTGACATCCGATGCTAACAAAAAGCACCCGCGAAGCCGCTGCTCAGCCTCTCCTGGCTGTAGGAGGAATTGCTGCTGTGGAACATGAAAAATTAATTAGAAGAAGATGAGTGCCTGGGCCTCCTTTCCTCTTAGACCCAACCGAATCAATAAAATCCTCAGCTCCTGCCAATAAAAGGCAAAATTGTGCATTACCCATGGACAGCCAGAGAGCTGTCAGAATTACAGAATATTTGAAATTGGAAGGCCCCTAAATGTCCCCAAATTGTCCAAAGAGTCTTTGTGATTTATTCACTAACATAGTAGGCTGGTGGCAGGGGCTTGGTTCACACCTGTATCTCTGAATGGACTTGGACCACATGAACCAGAATCAGGAATCCTCCTGCCCTCACAAAATCATGGAGAGGAAAGGCAAGGGGGTTGCTAGCTGCAAAGAAACTCTAACTCCCTTTCCCTAGAGAAATGCCTCCAAGTAGGAGCGGACAAAAAGAAAGAACACACCTGCACTCGCCCACTGCCTTGGTCGCTGGGTATATGGGTCTCCTCTATGCCCTCTGAGTAACAACAGGAACAAAAACTGAATCCTGAACAGTGGTGGCCAGGGAGGGCCTGCGAGGAGGCACAGCCAGTCTGCCACCTGCCACACTGCACCGATCTCTCCTGCGCGCGATCAGCCAGCAAGTCATGTCCAGGGCCTGCCTGGGTTAAGTGGCTCTCAGATGAGGTAATAATGACAAGGCTCTCCTGAACCGCGTGAGTTTTCCAGGCATGGAGTCAGGTCGCCTTATTTAGTCTGATCGTTAAAACCATTCTTTAAATATCCTGCTATGGGAATTTATGATGCCTTTTGAAGCTTTTTATTTAACTGGTAGTGTTTTCTTCCTCTTTTCCAGAGCTGTGAGGATGGGAAAAACTGCTTCCTTCCACCATGTATTCTGGTGTTGAAAAGTCGACCTCAATGTTAGAGAAAACACAGCGCCTGGCCCTGCTCCCCTTTCTCTTCACCATGTTGGATGAAATCTCTTCACCATACAGGATTTCACCATGTTGGCCAGGCTGGTCTTGAACTCCTGACGTGAGGTGATCCACCCACCTCGGCCTCCCAAAGTGCTGGGAGAAGTCACTGAGTGACATGGTGTGTCAGGCGCCCTTGGGTTTGTGGGGGAAATGAGGACACTGATGTGTAAAAAGCCAACAGCCAAGGAGAGGACTGAGGCCCCCCTGCGTAGATGCTGCCTCTGCAGCAGGTGATGAGGAGCTCTTCTCCGCTCTTTGGCTTTATCAAAGCTGGTGAGCACAGTCCTGTCAGCAGGCGGACGCGAGGGGACGTGGGTCAGGCGTGTCATCCACGGGATGGGCAGGGGCCTGGCGCCAGCAGCAACCCACATCTCCATTCAAGGGCATGGGCACAGGGTCATGGAGCGTGTGTGACTGATTTGGCCACTGCCAGAAAGACAGTGCTGGGGAGAAGAAGAACAGCAAGACGTCGCAGATGCTTCTCACCGTCTGGAATTTTCACAACATTCTACTTTCCCCAAACCTCTTACTGGCAAAGGTCTTATCATCAATCATAATGAACTTTGAGTTCATTAAATTGAATTTTATGCTAATATGATTTTTTTTTTTTTTTTTTTTGAGACAAGGTCTTGCTCTGTTGCCCAGGCTGGAGTGCAGTGGCACAATCATGGCTCACTGCAGCCTTGAACTCGAGGACTCAAGCGATCCTCCCACCTCAGCCTCTCACGTAGCTGGGACTACAGGCACATGCCACCATGCCTAGCTGATTTTTTAATTTTTTGTTGAAACGAGGTGTCACTATATTGCCCAGGCTATATGTTAATATAATTTCCAAACATGAGGACTAGGTGTAAAGACAGCAACAATCGCATTAAACATGAATGACATCTGTGTAATACTGTGAGCTGTTACCTGTACTTGTTTTTTCTTTTTTATTCTTTTTTTTTTTTTCTGAGATGGAGTCTCTCTCTGTCACCCAGGCTGGAGTGCAATGGCATGATCTCAGCTCACTGTAACCTCTGCTTCTCGGGGTCAAGTGATTCTCCTGCCTTAGCCTCCTGAGTAGCTGGGATTACAGGTGAGTGTCACCACACCTGGCTAACTTTTGTATTTTTAGTAGATACAGGATTTCACCATGTTGGCCAGGCTGGTCTTGAACTCCTGATGTGAGGTGATCCACCCACCTCGGCCTCCCAAAGTGCTGGGATTACAGGCATGAGCCACTGTGCCCGGCTTGGTACCTGTACTTTTGTGTAGGTGTGCAGTGACCACGTACCCAACAGCCGCTTCAAGTGCACATAAGCACTTCCTCTCTTCTAACCATAGGACCAGCCCAAACTGGGCCTACTCTGTCGAGTTACCATGTAGGTATAACACAGTCAGAAACTGCAAGTCATGTAGCCCGAGCAATAGAAAAGGTGTTGACCCCTAATAACACCCAGACCAATCATTCCTTCCATCAGAACCAGAAGACTAGGACATAACCAGAACCTGAATGCTGGAACTATTTCAGATGCAAGGAGTCCCTTGGCCCCAAAGATCAGGGATAAAGTCTTCCTCAACATACCTTACCATAAATGGTAAAATGTGAAACCCTCCAGTCAGACCCTACCAAGCCAACTATTCCTAAGTCCTTTTCCAAGGCCTGTGCGCCCTTAAAACTTGCCCCAGGCCCCCAGTGGAGGAGACACATTTCAGCCTCCCTCCTGTCTCCTTGCTGGCCCGTCTTGCAATAAAGCCTTTTTTTTTCCTCAAAAGTCCATGCCATAGTATTGGCTTCTGTGTGCATCGGGTAGAGAGCCCATCTGCTCAATACAACTTTCGTCTGGGCCCCAACCATGGCCCTTGTCAGAGCACCTTGAGGAAGCTCCATGTGCTTGTTCCAGGGAGTCTCCCCTCCCCAGAAGGCCCCATCAACTGAGGGCTTCCGCAGAGGTTGGTGATGCCAAAACCTAAGTGTCTGCTAGAGTAAGCTTGCAGCTTGCCCCTGCTACAAGAGAGAACCATGGCCCAGAGACTCCGTAATGGCAACTATCCTGGGCTCTAGCCAAACACTCTAGGCCTGGCCATTTGACTCATCTTGCACTGAAGTAGGCCATGAAAACTAATCCCTTCCAGTCTTTCAGCCCTGTTCACTTTAGCCACCCATGAGGAGCTCACACTTCCCATGCAATGGCACCCTGATTTCTTTTCTTTTTCTTTCTTTTTTTTTTTTTTTTTTTTTTAGACAGGAAATTGCTGTTAGGCTGGAGTGCAGTGGCACAATCTGGTCTCACTGCAGCCTCAAACTCCTGGGCTCAAGCAATCCTCCCACCTCAGCCTCCTGAGCAGCTGGGACCATAGCTGCCACCACACCCAGCTAATTTTTAAAACATTATTTTTAGTAGAGACTGGGTTTCACTTTGTTGCCCAGGCTGGTCTTGAGCTCCTGGGCTCATTTGATCCTCCTGCCTCAGCCTCCCAAAAGTGCTGGAATTACAGGCATGGGCCACCATGCCTGGCCTGACCTTTCTTACTATATTCTTCATAACTGCCTAATGTGAGCTACCTCTCTCCTCCCACCTTTTTTTCCTGGGAGTTTTTCTCTTTTTTTTTTTTTTTTTTTTTTTTTGCCTTCAAAACAATTCCTTCACTATCATTTCAGGTGGGAGCAATGGTAAACGTGTAGGCTTAAATTGCCATCCTTATGCAGAAGCCTCCAGTCACCTGTCTTTACTTGGGCCACTTCCAGTAGTCCCTCCCCTGAGCCTTCTCTGATTCTTTGTTGTTGTTGTTCTGTTTGGTTGGGGTTATTTTTGTTATATTTTGTTTTGTTTTGTTGAGCCAGGGTCTCCCTCTGTTGCCAGGCTGGAGCGCAGGGGTGCCATCACGGCTCACTGCAGTCTCGACCTTCTGGGCTCAAGCGATCCTCTCACCTCAGCCTCCTGAGTAGCTGGGAATAGAGCCATGAGGCACCACACCCAGCTAATGTTTTATTTGACATACTGATGACATATTAATCTCTCAAGGCCCGATGGCAGGGTTTGGGTGAGTTGGGGAGAGTGATAATGAATTAAAAGACCTCAGAAAGCTGAATGTTAAACCAGTATTGAAGGAGGCCAAGAATCAATCCAATTAACACCAGAGAATCCCCAAAGTCACAAGAATTGGTGGTGGTGGTTACCTCTAGAATACAGGTGTGTGTGTTTGCACATGTGTGTGTGCATGTATGTGGGTATGTGTGCATGTGTGTGCATGTATGCATGTGTGTGCATGCATGTATGTGTGTACATGTGTGCGTGTGTATGTGTGTGTAAAGGTAGGTCTAAATGAATGGTGCTAAGCTGCTTACGAGTTAAATGCTGAGATCCTCTCCCCAACTCCCTCCATAGAGATGGGTGGATGCACCCTGCCCATCCCGGCAGGAGATGGGAAGCTTGTTCTCTGAAGAAGGTCCCTGAACTAGAGATGGAGGCCCAGCTGGGAGTGAGGGCACCATACAGAGAGCAAAAGAGTTAAGTGAACACTTATTTATAGATGCTGAAATCCCCATCCCTTTTCCCAAACTCAGCTCCCAGAATGCTGGTGGCACATCCTACCCTCTCTAGGTACGATATTGGAAGAGCCTCCACAGGGGCATCTGACTATCCCTATAAGAAAGACTTAATGCTACTGATGTTTTTCCAATGTAACAGTCCAGCCACTTTCCTTACAGCGATTCCTACAATTCCACCAGCCCCACCAACAAACTTAGAGCTTTCAACAGTCTTTTTAGTAAGCCACTCTTAAAAACGAGCAACCAAGAAAGCCAGGAATTTGAGAAAAGCCCCTAAAATAGGTGTTAGAAACCAGAATAACAAACAGCAAAAGGAAACTTGAAAGAAACAGAGGTTACACAAGAAGAAGAAAATGCACAAACTTCTCTTTAGTATCATCAGAGAGAAAAGATACCACTTTCATAAAACAAAAAGAGAATGTTTTCAGACAGGAACATTCAGAGAAAAGAAAATTACTCTTAAAAATTAAAAATATGAGAAATTTAGCAGAAGCAAGGAAAGATAAAGTTGAAGCATTCCCTCAGAAAGTGAAGCAGAAAGAAAAAGAGATAGATCATAGAAGAAACGATAAGAAAACTAGAGTACCAATTTAGGAGCTCTAACACCCAAAAGTAGTCCCAGGAAATAGAGAAGAAATGGGAAGAAATTGTTAAAAAAAAAAACAAAAAAAAAAAAAAAAAAAACAAAAAAAACATAATTTCCTAGAACCAAAAGGATTTATTTTTGTAAGGGTACAGGAAGTACCCAAGATATTGTCATAAAATTTCAGAATACCAGAGACAAACAATGGAGCAAAAATCAAAATGGCACCAGAAAGCGACGGCAATGTGAAAATATCTTTAAAATGTAAAAGGTATATTATTTCCAACATAGAACACCTTATCCAGTCACATTATGAATCAGATTTCAGGGCATATTCGAGTTCTCCAGAGAGACAGAACCAATAGAATATACATGTAGACAGAGAGCGATGAAAGAGCATCTATTAGAGGAATTTGCTCACGCAGTTATGGAGGCTGAGAAGTCCCATGAAAGGGCATCAATAAGCTGGAGAAGCAGGGAAACTAGCAGCATGGCTCAGTCCAAGTCTGAAAGACCTGAGAACTAGGGAGGCCCCTGGTGCAAGTCCTGGAGTCCAAAGGCCTAACACTCTGATATGCAAGGTCAGGAGAAGAAGGGCATTCCAGCTCCAGAAGACAGAGGGTGAATTTGCCTTTCCTCTGCCTCCTTGTTCTACTCAGGCCCCCAGCTGACTGGATAGTGCTACCCACACTGAGGTTGGATCTTCTCCCCTTAGTCTACTGACTAACATTCCAATATCCTCTGGGAAAATCCTTACAAACACATTACAAAATAATGCTTTATCAGTTATCTAGTTGCCCTTAATCCAGTCAAATTGACACCTAAAATTAACCATCAATCACATAGGATAAAATAAATGTTTCAATGTTATGATGTGTAAAGTCTTATAAATTTACCTCTCACAAACCATGGGAACGTCAATTATCCAAGGAAGCCATAAAATACTGAAAGAAACAAAAGAAAAGAAAAAGACATGGCCACAGGAAACAGGGTGATATGGTTTGTCTCTGTGTCCCCACCCAAGTCTCATGTTGAATTGTAATTCCCAGTGCTGGGGGAAGGAGCTGGTGGTGATAGTGAGTGAATTCTCACGAGATCTGGTTTTTTAAGAGGGCGTGGCACTTCCCGTTTCGCTCTCTCTCTCCTGCCACCATGTGGACAAGGTGCTTACTTCCCCTTCACCTTCTGCCATGATCGTAAGTTTCCTGAGGCTTCCCAGTCTTGCTTCCTATGAAGCCTGTGGACCTGGGAGTTAATTAAACCTGTTTTTTTTGTAAACTAGCCAGTCTCAGGTAGTTCTTTATAGCAGTGTAAAAACAGATTAATACACAGAGAATTCAACAGGTAGATAGAGAAGCAAGACCCAGGATAACAGCTAAGTTCCTGGCATAAAAGGTAGCCAGTCCACACTACAGCATGTTAGAAAGAAGATGAAATTGGTAGGTTATCTGTTGCATTTGAATGTATCGAGAAAAAATTGAGACATGAACACAGAGTTTAGGGTTCAACTAATTATTAGGATTGGGTTGGTGATAGAAACCAAGCCAACAAGTAAACAAGACAATGATTACTCCAGAGAAAGCAAAATATTTTTTATGAAAGGTAGAGTAATTATAATTTATTTCATGGCTAAGCTTTGATTAACATTTTAATCAAAAAATCACTTAAAAGTCCTATTAGGTCAGGTACAGTGGCTCACGCCTGTAATTCCAGCACTTTTGGAGGCCAAGGCAGGTGGACCACTTGAGGCCAGGAGTTCAAGACCAGCCTGGCCAACATGGCGAAACCCTGTCTCTACTAAAAATATTTTAAAAATTAGCCAGGCATGGTGGCACACACCTGTAATCCCAGCTACTTGTGAGGCTGAGGCAGGAGAACCACGTGAGCCCAGGAGGTAGAAGTTTCAGTGAGCTGAGATTATGCCACTGCATTCCAGCCTGGGTAACAGAGTGAGGCCTTGTCTCAAAAAAAAAAAAAAAAAAAAGTCATATTAAAGTAAACCCTGAATATTGACCTTATCAATATTATGATAAAAGTATTTTTGGAGTTGGGATGGGAGAATCAAATAGGTGGATGTTTGTGGTAGGGGAAAAAGATAAAAGACAAATCCTCATATTTCATAATGGAATATAAATTGATATTGTAGAAAACTGAAAAATCAAGAAGTAGCCATCTAAGCATGTTATTTAGAGACATGAAGGTAAATGCCAAAATAATCGGCTAAAGGAGTTGAGCATGGAGTCCATTGGAAAAGGGATTTTAAAAGGGGAGAGAAGAAGCAGGGGACTCTGCCTTTAGTGTCTTAAAGCCTTTTAACACACTTGCTTTAAACTATGTCTGTGAATAAATTTGATAAACAACAGCATAATAAATAAAAGCAAAGAAAAGTAATAGGTCAGGACATTTCTAACGGAGGAAACAGCGTGGCGCGGCCTCAGCAGCACGGAATGCCTTGATTCACATAGGGCTTAGGATACAAAGAGGAAAAGGCACAAAGAGATGAGTCAGGGAGTTCTGTGTCTTCTTAGGTTGTACAAAGCCCCCAAAAGAATATTCCTCACATCCTAATGCTGAGAGAAGACTGGATCATCTACAAAATCAGAGCTTGTCTTGAACCCTATAGAGGCCTGAGCTTTCAAGGCAACCAAAGGAACTAAATTTTAATGAGTGACAAGTGCCCACAAAGACAAATAAAACATATTAATTTTTTTACCATTGGAAAAGCACAGGAGGAGAAAGAAGAGATGGTAGAAGTCTGTAGAAAGAAATCAGCTAAAAATTGAACAAATTCCTAAAAGCCATAGGTGGCTAGCCTATCCATTTAGAACTGGGAGTCAGATATGTAGAAAGTTTGTACTCATCCCAAGGTCTTCTCCATGAATCTCCACACAGCACCTGCAAGAAAAATGGGAGGCAGCTAGGGGAGGGGACCAGAGAGCGCTCCTGTCATTGACACGGGTGTGCAGGAAGTGAATGCTGTGTCTCAGGACAGGCATGAAACACCACTTGCTTCCTCAGACCTTCCTCTCCTATGAAGCAATCACCTCATGCCATGAGGGAGCAGCAACACCCTTTCTCCCCCAGGGCTGATGAAGAAGAGGAAGAAGAAATCCTGTCTGCTTCTAAGGGAAGAGTAAAAAATCCTCTATCCTGCCCCACCCCCCAATTATCCAAAAATTTACTGTGTCTGGAGGAAGAGTAGAAGCATCAGTTGTCTGTTCCACAAGGAGGGGCAGGAAAACGTCATTGACCCAGGATCCTGTGCCAATACATAACAGGGGTCTGCTCTTGCAGGAAAGAGGTAGGAAATACTTTTCTGCCCAAGACCTATGAAAGACATAAGACAAAGTTCAGCTTTGTGATGGGGGGGGAAAGGGAGGAATCCCAAAGAGTGCTCACACCTGAGGCACCCAGGTCCTGCCTAAAACTGAGCTGGAACAAGAGAAGTGAGAACGTGCCTACCACCCACAATGTGTCCAGCACTGAGTAATAATAGTAGTCTCCCACTACAGAAGGGGAAGGTGTGGATAGGGAACCCCTATCGGATTGGTGTGCAGAGATGACTGATGCTGGAAGTGGAGCACAAACATGAGAAGTCCCTCTGGCAGGCCACCACGGGGGAGTATGAAGCCTGTGGTGCACTGAGGATAACAAACAACATCCAAATACTTCTCAACTACTAACCAGATTGACTAACCACCCCACACACATATTAATGCCATGAAAGAAGGTGTGTTTCTGTTTCTAGGTGTAAATATTATTTACCTAATTCACTACTGTTCTGTAAATGATAACCATCATTCAATAACTTAAGGTTACAAGATACACAAAAAATCAAGGAAAACATAACTTACTGTCAGGAGACAAAGGAATCAATAGAATCAGATGCAGAGATGACTCAGATGATGTAACTATTGAACAGCGACTTTAACTGTGATGAATATGTTAATACCTAGTAGAAAAGATGGGCCAAAGCATGAACAGATAAGAAATTTAGGCAGAGAAATGGAAACTCTCTTAAGAAGTCAAACGGAAATACTAGCAATAGAAAATACAATATCAGATAGCAAGAATTTCTTTGATAAGCTTATTAGAAAGTTGGACACAGCTAAGAAAAAAATAGTAAACTTCAATATAGATAAAGTAGATTATTCAAAATGAAACAAAGAGAAAAAAGAGTAGAAAAAACCAACAGGGAATCCATTGACAGTTGGACAATATCAAATGGTCTGACATTTGTGGATTTTTTTTTTTTTTTCAAGACAAAGTCTCTCTTCGTTGTCCTAGCTGGAGTGGAGTGATGCAATTATTGCTCACTGTAACCCTAATTCCTGGGTTCAAGTGATCCTCCCACCGCAGCCTACTAAGTAGCTAGGATTACAGGTGCATGCCACCATGCCAGCTAATTTTTTTAATTTTTTGTAAAGATAGGGGCTCCCTATGTTGCCCAGGCTGGTCTTGAACTCTGGGCCTCAAGGGATCCTCCCACCTCTACCTTCCAAAGTACTCACTGGGACAACAGGCATGAGCCACCACATCCAACCCATTCATGGAACTTCAATCAGAGAAGAGAAGGAGGAGGAGGACAGAGAAAGGAGGAGAAAAAAGGAGGAGAAGAAAAAATGGATGAAAATGTTCCAAAATTAATGAAAAAAAACAAACCATGAATTTAAGGAGCTCAGAGAGAACCCAGGCAGGATAAATAAAACGCACACATACACAAACATACAAAGACACACACTAAACACATCAGTTAAACTGCTGAAAGAGAAAGTGAAAGTATTATGAGCAGCTAGATGAAAAAATGAGTCTGAAGAGGTAACAAAGACCAGATCACAAGGAATTTATATGCAGATCACAAGGAGTTTTTATACCATGCAAACAACTTCGGATTTTTTCCTTCCTGATAGCCAAGAAAAGACACTAGCACATTTTAAACAGGGAAGTGTTCTGATCAAATCTGCATTTTACAAAGATCTCTCCAGCAGCAGTGTGGAGAATGATTTGGAGGGGCAAATCATAAAAATGGATAAGTGTATTGTGATATATTCCTATAGTGAAACATAACAGTGAGATCCAATGAACCAGAGCTAAACATATTACCATGGATGAATTTCATAAGCACAAAGTTAAATAAAAAATCAACTTGCAGAAGAAAATGTACAATAGAACATAATTTATATAAGCTTGAAAGCAATGTTGTTAAGGAATGAGACATTTAAAGATAAAAATCATAGGAATGTTAAACAGAAAAGTAAAATACCCTGGGGAGGGATAGACAAGGGATGCAATCAGCAGGAAGTACACAAAGGTTTTAAAGACATTGGTAATATTTTATTTTATTCTATTATTATTATGGTTTGTTTGTTTGAGACGGAGTCTTGCTCTGTCGCCCAGGCTGGAGTGCAGTAGTACAATCTCTGCTCACTGCAACCTCTGCCTCTTGGGTTCAAGTGATTCTCCTGCCTCCGGCTCTTGTGTAGCTAGGAACACAGGTGGGTACTACCATGCCTGGCTAATTTTTGTATTATCAGTAGAGACAGGGTTTCCCCATATTGGCCAGGCTGGTCTTGAGCTTCTGACCTCAAGTTATTTGCCCACCTCAGCCTCCCAAAGTGCTGAGATTACAGGTGTGAGCCACTATGCCCAGCCAGTAACATTTTATTTCTTAAGAATTTGGGTGTTGGTTTTATTATTTTAATTTCCCTTTGATATTTGCAATATAGCATAATAAATTTTGAAAATAAAACGAGCAAAAACTAAAACATAAATTTTCTGTCTAAAAATATTTAATGAAAAAATAGACAAATAATGTTGAATCTCTCCAAAGAAGATATACAAATAATCAAAAAGCACATGAAAACATGCTCAGAATTATTAGTCAGTAGAAAAATGCAAATCCAAACCCCAATAAGATATCACTTCACATTTACTAGGATGGCTAGAGTAGAATAGACAGAAAACAGCAAGTGTTGACAAGGACATGGACAAATTGAAGGGCCCATACATTGATGATAAGAATGTAAAATAGTGCAGCCATTTTGAAAAACAGAAGTTCCTCAAAAAGTCAACTGTAAATCCAGCCATTGTACTCCTAGATATATACCCAAGAAAAATGAAAATAGCTGTGCAAACAAAGACTTGGACATAAGTGTTTATAGCAGCATTATTCATCATTGCCAAAAGGTGTAAACAACCCAATAATCTATCAGTAGCTGAAAAGATAAACAAAATGTGGTACATTTATACAATGAAACATTATTCAGCCATAAAAGGCAAAAGAGATCTGAATAGAAACCAGAGTATTCAAACATGAAAGAATGAAGTTCTGATATACGCTGCCACATGGATGAACCTTGTTGACACTATGTGAAGTGGAAGAAGCCAACCACAAAGGACCACATATTGTATGATTGCATTCTTATGAAGCATCCAGAACAGGCAAATGCATGGAGACAGAGAATCAATTAGTGTTTGCCAGGAGCTGGGATAGGGGAGAATGGGAAAAGACTGCTAATGGGTACGGGATTTCTTTTTGGGGTGATGAAAATATTCTGGGACTAGATGGCAGTGATGGTTGCATGATCTTGTGAATATACTGAAAACCACTCAATCATACATTTTTGAAAGGTAGGGTTTATGGTACATGAATAATATTTAAATTAAAAATAAGCTAATGGGAGGAAGCAGTTGAGAAATAGTACAGGCCAGGCATAGTGGTTCATGCCTGTAATCTCAGCACTTTGGGAGGCTGAGGTAGGAGGATTGCTGGAGGCCAGGAGTTCAAGACCACCCTGGGCAATATAGCAAGACCCCATCTCTACAAAAATATTTAAAACTTGGCCAGGCATGGTGGTACACACCCATAGTCCTAACTCAAGAGGCTGAGTCTAGAGGATTGCTTGAGCCCAGGAGGTGAAGGTTACAGTAAGCCATGATCATGCCATTGCACTCCAGCCTAGATGACAGAATAAAACCTTTTCTCTAAAAAATAAATAAATAAGTGTACAGACAACTTGTTCTCCACAGACATGAAGGATGTTACAATACTGATGGAAAGGCAAAGTTTGAAGAGAGAGGAGAGAAGCACCCAATGCCAGAAACAACGGAGAAGGTTGCTGAAGAGACTGAGGGGATGGAAGCTAGAGCACCACTGGGGAAACTTTCTCATACCCAGTGGCATGAGAAAGGGAGGATGCGAGCTGCAAGCCTACAGCCGAGTGGGTGCATAGAAGATCCACAAGTTAAGAGGTTGCCAAGACATCGTGGAGGCCAGATCCGATATGAGGTCTGAGGGGAAGGGAGGCATCCATGGTGATCAGTGGATGCCTTGGGAGTTTTGACGCCAGGTGCCTGGGAAACACCATTTAGGAAACAGAACCACCCTGGGGACAAAGACAGGTCTATTCTGAGTATGCTGAATTCAATGCATTGGCAGGACATTCAAGTGATGATGTTCAACAAGCCGTTAGAAACTTAGAATTCCACAAAGTGGTCAGAGGTGGAAATATGTTCCGGGAGAGAAAGATACAAAAATAACAGCTGAAATTGTGAGAGTGAGTCATCTCCCTGAAGAAGCCAGTGGAGAAGGGAGAGAAGAAGGCCAAGGGAAGACACTGAAGGATGTCCACTCCAAAGAGAGGACAACACAGAAGGGAGACAAACAAAGTGTGTTCCAGAAGAAGCAGAGTAATAGAAAGAAAAAAGCAACATAAAGCCATAGAATGGGAGAGCTTCACAGACAAAAGGGGGTATAATGGTATTAAATGTTACCCTAGAGAAGGTAATAACTACTAAAAGGCTATTGGAAATGATGAGGTCTTTGGCAATTCTGATGGAAGAGTTTCTAACGGAGGGCAGGGATGGGATCCAGAGTCCTCTCCAAGATGAAAGTTTAGGAAAGCTGAGTGCCAGAACCCCATAATAGGACCACTTGCCGCTCTTGACTTCCCATAAGAGCAAAGCCAGAAGGACCCTTTTTGGCAGATAATGCTCAACTCAGTCTTGGAATGTGACATCCAACTACATAGTCGTTGCACTCTGTAGTATTTCAGCCTGAAAGCCAGAATCAGACCAAAAAACTCTCAGGTATCCCATAAAACAGCATCTAGAATATCATCACTGAAAGGGGCTAGGATACCACATAGTCCACCCTCTGCATTTTTAGATGGGAAAAATTGAAATTATCTGCATTTGGTTAAATTAATTTCCAAAAGATCTTCAGCCTTTTGGCAGCAGAGGCAATTCTATAACCAGAAATCTCTGGCTCCTTCGTTATCATTGCGTCTCCCAGGAATACATCACTTGCCTCTGTGAAATAACCTCCGATGCCCTTTAAGAGGTGACAGAAAGAAGCAGTACAGACATACAATGCCTGGAAAAGTCTGACTCTTAGCCTGGCCTGATGGAAATGTGCTTAGTTTGCGTTATGAAGGTCTTCCAGCTATGAAAGCAGAAGACTTGCTCATTTGTCATTGATTTGGTGAATCTAGTAGAACATTCGTTGTCTGCCCTTGTCACAATGATTTTTGTTGCAGTGTGTCAACTGGGATGTCAATGAATGATAGCATTTATTCAACAACACAGACAGATCACCTTAAGAGAGCTCCACATGGCTGAGGGAGTGAGTCCTGCTGCTCCATGGAGGTGAGAGTTTTGCCTCAATTACCAGCAGAAGGCCTCTTTTCCCCCCCGTTTAGTATTGTAATGTGTCTGCACCTAGGTTTTCCCACTTTTATTTTTTAAATAGCCTTATACTTTACATATACCATACAAGTCACTCATTTAATGCATTCAGTTCAGTGGTTTCTAGTATATTCACGCAGTCATACAACCATCACTGTGGTCAAAATTAGAATATTTTCATCACCTTAAAAAGAAAACCCATAGCTTGTAGCTATCATTCACCTATCCCTGTGACTCAGCCCACTCCTAGCCGTAAGCAACCGCAAATCTACTGTATCTATAGATTCCCTTATTCTGGACTCTTTTTTTTTTTTTTTTTTTTTTTTTTTTTTGAGACGGAGTCTCGCCCTGTCTCCCAGACTGCAGTGCAGTGGCGCGATCTCGGCTCACTGCGACCTCCAACTCCCGGGTTCACGCCATTCTTCTGCCTCAGCCTCCCAAGTAGTTGGGACTACAGGTGTCTGCCACCACACCCGGCTAATTTTTTTGTATTTTTTTTTTTTTTTTTTAGGAGAGACAGGGTTTCACCGTGTTAGCCAGGATGGTCTCAATCTCCTGATCTCATGATCCACCCACCTTGGCCTTCCAAAGTGCTGGGACTACAGGCGTGAGCTACCATGCCCGGCCTCTGGACTTTCATATAAATTGAATTATATAATATCTGGACTCTTGAGACTGGCTTCTTTCACTTAGCATCGTGTTATCAAGGTTCATTCATGTTGTAGCATGTGTCAGTATTTCATTCCTTTTATGGTCAAATAATATTTCACATGTGATGTAGATATATGTTTTGATGTCCATCAGTTCATTGATGGACATTTGAGTTGTTTCCACCTTTTGGCTATTGTGAAGAATGCTGCAATGAACATTCATGCACAAGATTTTGTGTGGAGCTCTTTGGAGTCCTGCCACGCTGAAGATTAAGTCCTGTGCCTTGTCCTGAGCTTTCTCTGTCCTCCTCCCGGAAAAGATAAGAGCTTCTTAATGCACTTAGCTTTTCATTACTTTCTTCTAGATCATCAATCATGCTTAGATCATCAATAGCTCCCCAATTCTGTTGTCCTTGTAGTTACTATTCCCCATATATTCCTAAAATACCAGATACCTCCACCAGCTAGAACATTCCCTCCCTCTGACCTACCATTAGTAGAACGGTAAGCCATAATAACTGGGTTACGGGTTACCACTTTGTGTCAGGCCTGTCTTTGCTCCACTGACCACCAGCCATGGGTTCCTCATTGCCAGCCAGAGAGGGATTCAGCTCTCAAACCTCATCTAGCCACTTGCTTTCCCTCCCTCCCTCCTTCCTTCCTTCCTTTCCCTTTTTCCTTCTTTCATTTCTCTTTTTCTTTCTTTATTCCTTCCTTCCCTCCCTCCCTTCCTTCTTTCTCTCTCTCTTATCTTTCCTTTCTTTCTTTCTCTTTCTTTCTTTCTTTCATTCCTTTCATTCTTCCCTCCCTCTTCCCCCACCTCCTTCTCTCTTTCTCAGCAGGGTCTCACTCTGTCAGCCAGGCTGGAGTGCAGTGGTGCAATCATGGCTCACTGCAGCCTCAAACTCCTGGGTTCAAGAGATCCTTCTGCCTCAGCCTCCCGAGCAGTTGGGACTTAAGGAGTGCACCACCATGCCCAACTAATTAAAAAAAAAAAAAAAAATAGGTACAGGGTCTTACGGCATTGGCCAGGCAGTTCTTAACTCCTGGCTTCAAGTGATCTTCCCACCTTCACCTCCCAAAATGCTGTGATTATAGGTGTGAGCCACCATACCCAGTCGTCTTCTCTTTCTCAAATCACTTCTAGCACCAACCATTGCAGATTGGGTTCTCCAGGAAGCAGACAGCGAGGTGGATAGTAGGCAGGATAAATATTTATTAGGGAGGGCCCTTGGGTCAACAGCTGTGTCAGGAAGGAGACAGAAGCAGGATTAGGCAGAGGGAGAAGTTGAGATTGAGGTAGGGCTAGTGATAAACTCAGATGACCTATGAGGAATTCTGAAACTGACATGGTCCATGTGGTCTGTCCCATGTTGGTCCAAACTGGCCCAGCCTTTATATCCCTGCCATGATCAGTCACTGGATGTGGCCTTCCTGTCTGCCTACACACTTCCAGCAGGTGAGGCCACAAATCCTCCTGCAACAGAGGATCTGGTGCTGCATGTCTAGCTCCAACACAAGGCTTTATTGGAAGGAGTCGCCAGCATATTCTTGGAAGCAGAAACCCTCTACTTGTATTTAATATCCTCCCCATGGGAAAGGATGATACATCATTTCAGGGCTTCCTTAGAGAGGCTCAAGGGATGCTCTGTCCTATTCTTTGAGAAGGTGTGAGGGTGTGTGCTTTTGCATAGTGGGCCATCCCTCTTTGACCACAGCACCCCTGTTCTTCTTCATAACATTGGGTAGTCAAGTCTTAGTACAGAAACTAGTACAAAACTGCTAAGGTAAGAGCTGGAAGGGTAGAATGATGTTGGAGGCTGACTACAGGGAGAGAAGAAAGGAGAAACCCATGAGAATCTGCAAGCCTTTAACATCAGCGATATGGAGGAAGCTTCATAAACAGTATTTGATGATGATGATGCAGTAACATCAGCAGCATATAACCTCTTGTCACTTTTTCTTTGTACAAAGAATAATCTCTCTCTCTCTCTCTGTAACACACACACACATATACACACACACATACACCTCACATGTATTTTTAGCTTCATATCTCAAAGCACTCAACAAGCTTAAAATCCATGTACCAGCCACCTGCAAAGACTATCTTGTACTCACATAAATGCAGCCTGTCCTAAAACAACAGCTGTTCAGTGCAGGGCAATGCCACGGAGGAGCCCAGGGCGGGACCTGAAGACAAATGACATGGCTGAAGCAGCAGGGGGACTCTAAGTAGCTGGAATATGGGAGCAGATGGCAGAAAATATAGGGAGCAGCAAAAAAGAGCTTCATAATCTCACCTCTTTACCAAAAGTGTCCCGGACTCTGCCCACTGGATCTAGAAAACAAGAAAAGAAAATATTGTAAAAGAAATACACACCACAGTCATCCTATAGCAACAGTGAATTCTACATAGAGCCATCTGCATCTAGGTAGATGGGTGGTTGGGACTTAGACAGTAGGCACTTAGGAAAAAGCAGTTTACATTGTTAGAGTTAGAATTTAGAGGTTATAATAGAATTTGGCTGCAGGTGGTCCCCAGATACATGGTGTTTTTGTAGTTGTTTAGAGAATTTGCCTTTACTGGATCTCAAGTGAACTACGGTGGTGACAACAAACAGGGAATCATTTACAAAAACAAATCAGGATGACATTTAAACCTTTCATTTCATTCTAATGGGCTTAGAACCTACAGAGATAAGTATGCGGAAAAAAGGGCTCAGATTAAAGCCCGAAATAAACACAAAAGCTGCATCTATCCATTTCCCTCCCTTCCCTTCTCTTTCCCTTCATTCCTCCCTTCTTCCTTTTTTCTGGGGGTGGTGGTCAGGATCTCCTTCTGTCATCCAGGTTGGAGTGCAGTGAGTTGACCACAGCTCACTATAGCCTCCACCTACTGGACTCAAGCTGTCCTCACCTCAGCCTCCTGAGTAGCTAGGACCACAGGCATGCACCACCATGCCTGGCTAATTTTTTAATGTTTTGTACAGATGGGATCTCACTGTGTTGCCCAGGCTGGTCTCGAACTCCTGGACTCAAGCGAACTCCTCTCACCTCAGCCTCCAAAAGTGCTGAGATTATAGACATGAGCCACCACACCCAGGCTTCCCTTCTTTCAACAAACATGTTTTTATTATATATTTTCTTTGGCTTCCACAAAGTTGGATAAATATACCTCTTTTTGAAACAGGAGATGCGTGCTAAAAATATCAGATGATTTTTCTCATTTTGATTCTTTTTAAATATTGCACTAAAGACATTGGAAAAACAGTAAAGGAAAGAAAATGGTTCAGAGCCACATCATTCCATCAGCTGTCTTTATTTGTCCTGGTTTCCTTTCAATCCTTGTTTGTGGAATTGAACACATTGCATGGAAAGAGTCATGTGATAGGTGTAATTTTTCTCCTCTGCGTTTTTCACTTAATTCGGATCCTCACCTCTTTCTTGTTGCATCAGCTCTCCTTTGCCATTCACACTAGAGCATAAACTGGGAGAAAGCAGGAATTTGGGCTGCTTTGTTCACTGTTTCAGTCTTCAATACAGTGCTTGGCATATTAGAGGTAGTCAATAAATATTTGTTGAATGCATCATCTTCCTCATAATTCTACTTCTTACCAATGGCTTAGGTTCCATTAAGTAGACCACAGGGTTGCTGCTGTTGAAGGTTTAGGTTGCTTCCGCCTCTTCACTTGCATATGTACAACAAAATAATAGCCATCACCATACACACAGAGTTTTTCCTTCATTTCTCTTTATTTTATTATTTTAATTTATTTTTTGAGATGGAGTCTCTCTCTGCTGCCCAGGCTGGAGCACAGTGGTGCAGTCTCGGTCACTGCAGCCTCCACCTCCTGGGTTCAAGTGATTCTCGTGCTTCAGCCTCCCAAGTAGCTGGGATTACAGGCGCCCACCACCACACCAGGCTAACTTTTGTATTTTTAGTAAAGAAGTGGTTTCTCCATGTTTGCCAGGCTGGTCTCAAACTCCTGACCTCAAGTGATCCGCCAGCCTTGGCCTCCCAAAGCGCTGGGATTACAGATGAGAGCCACCATGTCTGGCCTCCTTCATTTTAGCTATTTCCTTTATTTTACATGAAGTCTCAAGAACGGGGTCCATGGTTTAAGTGGTCTTACATTTTTATGCATCATGATATATATTTCCAAACTACTTTCCAGAAAGGAACTACTTTCCAACATAGACTGCTGCTAGCAAAGCCCACCCGAGCGCATTATCAGACAGCTTTCCAGCTGACTGTGAGGGGTGGGGACCAGGCACGGGAACAGATGGCAAGCAATGACAAGAGGATCCGTTTGTAAATCCTGGGAACTCCCGCTGCCTTCAATCTCCTGCTTTCCTCTGGTGTCCGTGCACCCAGATGCTTCCTTCAAGTCATCTCCTCTCTCTTATTTGGTTTAAATTAAGAGTAAGCTAGGAGCTGGAGCTCGTCTCGGTGCCAATCCTGACAGGAAGTTGGACAGCCGCGATGCCTTGTGGAGCTCTTGGATTCCACGTGGGCTGAACACAGCCTTCACACATCTGCAGCCTCCATCTGCTGCTTCATCACAGGACATCATCCTCTGTCCAGGCATTGCTTAGTTTGCACAAGAGGAGTCTGTGTAAAAATGCTTCACCGCTCACTCCTCCGCAGCTGCCTCTGCTAAGCTACACAGCACCCATCACTCTACATCTATTGGGAGCATGCAGGGCATCATCCCATGGAGGAAATTCACACAGAACTTACAGGGCAACTACATCTATGAGCTGCCAGGGTTATCCCACACGTGCTCATTGGAAGGAATTGTAGAAAAGATATTGGACGTCCGTGTCGGAAGCCCTTGTTCCATTTCCAGCTCTGAGAAGCTGCAAAATTATGGCTGAATCACTCACTGCTTGCAGTCCTCAGTCTCCCTCTCTACCAAAGAAGGAGAAGAACAGCTGTTCTTGCATCTCACATGGTGGTGGCGAGAATCGAATGAAACACTGTGCGTGAACGCTTTGCAAACTGTGAAGTGCTGTGAGATACAGAGCGCTGGTGTTATCATTTGAATGCCAATTCTGAAGTGTCCAGAGAGCATTTGGGTGACAGAGGCCATGGTTTGCTTTCCTCACAGCCATTCCAATCCACACCTCTCTTGCTAGCTGAAGGCCAGTTGTGTTCAGGTCACATTTGGCTTTATGTCCAGTGCCCAGGCATGAATCATGGTTGAGCTAAATGAATCATGGAAATCTCATTCCTTCTTTGCTCCTTTGAGGCAGGCATGTGATTCAACTGAGATCCAGAACACTTGGGGAAAGATACTCCTCTGTGATAGGAGAGAGCTCTCCCCACCTCCTAGCTTGGATGTTGCCTTGTGAGGACTTGGTGCTATGTGCTGCAGCTGCACAGAGCTGGCACCAGAAAAAAGGAAAGCCAAGAGGAGCCGATCCTGGGCCCTGACACCGTGGAAACAGTACATGAACCACCTCTGGGACTGCCAATCTCCAGACTTCTGATGTGCGATTTGTGAGTAAAACTTTGTGGCTTACATCAGATATTCTCCTACCTAAAGGCACAAAGGGGAGAAACAATGGGTGACGGAAACGATCAAGTCTTACCGATGGATGAAACTGAACAAGTTTTTCCCAGCAAGCTCAATTCCTTGCCCTCTTGTCTCCGTTGACTTTGCTTTATTGTGGTTCACTTCTTAGATTGCAGCAAGTGGCTGGGCGTGGTGGCTCATGCCTATAATCCCAGCACTTTGGGAAGCTGAGGCGGGAGGATCACTTGAGCCCAGGAGTTTGAGACCAACCTGGCAACATAGTGAGACTGTATCTCAACAAGAAATTTAAAAATTAGCTGAGTGTGGTGGCACATACCTGTAGTCCCAGCTACTTGGGAAGCTGAGGTGTGATTATCACTTGATCCCGGGAGATTGAGGCTGCAGGGAGCCATGATTGTGTCACTGCACTCCATCCTGGGCAATTCTGTCTCAAAAATTAATTAACTAATTAAGTGCAGCAGTTAGTAAACCTCTGACGCAAAACAAAAATGGTAAATGAATTTAAAGGCAAGTGACTACAAGGAAATAAAGTTAAAATATGAGGAGTGTGTGATTACATGAACAGTGGGCATTGAGGACAGGCAATGGGCAGGAGAGCTACCCTCACTAGGATCAGGAAACTGAGACAGAGAAGGCAGCGGGCGCAGGACTGCAGAGGTGGGTAAAAGGGAGTCCAGGACTTCCAAGGGAAAAACTCCAAGGAAAAGCCTCCACCTGGAATGTGTCACCCAGCTCTCTGTCTGGGCAAATGCAACTCTTATTCACATGATCAGCCAAATATTTTGTCTTTCTTCTCATAAAAGTTATTGCTGTGGCCTGAATGTGTCCCCCAAAATTCCTATGTTGAAACATAATCACCAATGTGATCATAGCATTAAGAAGTGGGGCCTTTAGGAGGTGATTAAGTCATCCTCGTGACTAGTGTGATTAGTGCCCTTGTCAAAGAGGTTGAAGGAAGCACCATAGTCCCTGTCACCCCTTTGGCCATCTGAAGATGCAGCAAGAGGCACCATCTTGGAAGTGGAGGAGAAGACCTCACCAGACACTGAACCCGCTGGCACCTTGATCTTGGACTTCACAGCCCCCAGAATTGTGAAAAAACAAATTTCTATTGTGAAATTTGTATAAATTACCCAGTCTGTGGTATTTTGTCATAGCAGCAGGAACAGACTAAGACAGTTATCAACTGAGCTTTTTGTTTTGTCTAATTTTGGGCTTTAAATGCAAGGCATTGTACCAAGCATAGTCCTTGGTTCATGACACATAATCATGATCAGTCCTTACATAGCCCCTCTTTTATTTGCATTATTTATTTTTACTGCATGACAAAACACTCAAGAATTAAAAATTTACCATGGATATACATCTCCCTATGTGCTCACCACTATCCCATGTCCCTGTTTGCCTCTTTTTTTTTTTTTTTTTTTTTTTTTAAGACGGAGTCTCATTCTGTCGCCCAGGTTGAAGTGCAATGGTGCGATCTCAGCTCACCACAACCTCTGCCTCCTGGGTTCAATCTATTCTCCTGCGTCAGCCTCCCAAGTAGCTGGGATTACAGGCACATGCCACCATGCCAGCTAATTTTTGTATTTTTAGTAGAGACAGGGTTTCACCATGTTGGCCAGGCTGGTCTCGAACTCCTGACCTCATGATCTGCCCACCTCGGCCTCCCAAAGTGCTGGGATTACAGGTATGAGCCATCACACCTGGCCTATCCCTGCTTGCCTCTCAAAGGGAGTTAATACTTTGAATTTTGTGTTTATCATTCTGATCCTTTTTTGGTTTTGGTTTATCCTGTACATACGTATGCCTAACCAATACATTGCTTAATTTTGCTTGTTACTTAACATTGCATGGCTAAAATTCATCCAAGTTGTTGAATGTGGCTGGGGTTACTTTATGTTCACTGTGGTATGATATCCCATTGTGTAGATATATCACAATTTATTTGTCTATTCTCTTGTCAAAGGACTTTTTTCTTTTCATTCTTTCCTGTGTAGAACAAGAATTCTGTGAACATTCTTGTATATTATCTTGGTGCATGTGCTAAAGATTCTCTTGCATATTTACCTAGAAGTGGAATATCAAATAGGCAAATATTCAGTTAGACAGAACACTACCAAATTATTTTCCAAAGTGATCATGCTACTTTAGTTTCTCATGGGTAATATGTAGGAGATCCCACTGATCATTTGATCTCTAATACTTGGTATCGGCAGACTTCATTTAATAATCACATGGGTATACAATGGTCTTAAATTGTGCAGATGCTGTGCAGTCTCGTGTGGTTTAACATCTTTTTGTATATTTATTGGCCATATGTGGCTCCTCTTCTGTGAAATGCATTTCTCTGCTTTTTGCTTATTTTTTAATATTGGATTGTCTTTTTTCTAGTGATATGTAGAAACTCTTTATTATTCTTGAGTGATCTTTGTTGGTTATTTGTGTTGCAAATATCCTCTCAACTCTCGCAAGGACATACAATTATCCTCAGAAACAATGTATTCTAAATACACATTGAGGAAAACCTGAGACGAAGATCAGAGGGGACGAAGAGCCCCCAAAGCCCACCCTTGACATTCCTGACAAAACCTGGGACTTTGGGAAACGGACCACAGCAGGTGGTTTTGTACCGAGATTGCTGATGGGAAGAGAAGTGGGGGCTACCGAAGAGAAGTGGGGGCTACCAAAGAGAAGCCAATCTTCATGGAAGCAGGGACAGGAGAGGGTGTCGACAGTGGGAGGGTAAAAAAGCAGACTGCTCTCATGAAAGCAAAGAAGACGCCTGACTGTGAGTTAAAGTGGCAGGCTACGTTGTGTTCGTTTATTTTCTTTTTAGTTGTTCGTTCTTTTTTTAAAGACTTTTGATTTTACTCTGAACACTTTCGGGTTTACAGCAAAACTGAGAAGATGGTACAGAGCATTCTTGTATACCCCACCCCAGTTTCCTCTATTATTAACATCTTACACTAGTATGGTACATTTGTTAGAATTAATGAATCAATATTGATGCATTCATATTAGCCAAAGTCCACAGTTAAGTCAGATCTCCTTACTGTATACCTTTTTCTGTTCCAATATCCCATCCAGGAGTCCACATTACATTTAGCTGTCATGTCTCCTTAGGCTCATCTTAGTTGTGACAGTTTCTCAGACTTCCCTTGTTTTTGATGACCTTGAAAGATTTTATTTTGTGTGTGTGTGTATTTTATTATTTTTTTTTTCTTTTTTCGAAACAGAGTCTCATTCTGTTGCCCAGATTGGAGTGCAGTGGTGTGATCTCACTCACTGCAACCTCTGCCTCCTGGGTTCAAACGATTCGCCTGCCTCAGCCTTCTGAGTAGCTGGACTACAGGCATGCACCACTATGCCTGGCTAATTTCTATATATTTTTAGTAGAGATGAAGTTTCACCATATAGGCCAGGCCGGTCTCGAACTCCTGACCTCGTGATCCGCCCTCCTCGGCCTCCCAAAGTGCTGGGAATACAGGCAGAGCCACCGTGTTCGGCCGTTTTTTTTTTTTTTTTTAATTGAGATGGGGTCCTGCTCTGTCGCCCAGGCTGGAGTGCAATATGCAATTATAGCTCACTGCAGCCTCAACCTCCCAGGACTCAATTGAACCTCCCACCTCAGACTCCTAAACAGCTGGGACCACAGGCATGCACCACCACACTCTGCTAATTTTCTAATTATTTGTAGAGAGGGTGTCTCACTATGTTGCCCAAGCTGGTCTTAAACTCCTGGGCTCAAGTGTTCCTCCTACCTTGGCCTCCCAAAGTGCTGGGATTACAGGTGAGAGTCACTGTGCCCGGCCAACCTTGACAGTTTTGAGCAATACTGGTCAGGTATTTTGTAGGTTGCCTTATACTGTAATGTGCCTGCTGTTTTTATCATGATGAGACTGGAGTGATGGGGTTTTGAAGGAAAGAGCACAGAGACAAAGCCCCATTGTCATCACATGGTATCCAGGTGTATCTGTTTCCTAGGCCTGCAGGAACAAGGTACCACAGACTGGAATGGCTTGGAACAAGAAATTTGTTCTCTCACAGTTCTGGAGTCCAGAAGTCCAAAATCAAGGTGTCAGTAGGACCATGCTCTGAACCCTCTACGGGAGGATCCTTCCTTGCCCTTTACAGCTTCTGGTAGCCCCAGGCGTTCCTTGGCTTCTAATCCCGTAACTCCACGCTCTGCAACCACCCCTCACGTGGCCTTCTTCCCTCTCTGTGCATGACTTTCCTCTTTTTTTTTTTTTTTTCCTGAGTCTTGCTCTGTTGCCCAGGCTGGAGTGCAGTGGCACAATCTCAGCTCACTGCAACCTCTATCTCCCAGGTTCAAGCAATTCTCCTGCCTCAGCCTCCTGAGTAGCTGGGATTACTGGTATATGCTATCACGCCTGGCTAATATTTGTATTTTCAGTAGAAACGGGGTTTCACTTCATGTTGGTGAGGTTGGTCTCAAACTCCTGACTTCAAGTGATCTGCCTGCCTTGGCCTCCCAAAGTGCTGGGATTATAGGTGTGAGCCACCGTGCCAGGCCGACTCTTTCCTCTTCTTATAATGGCACCAAGCATATTGGATTTAGTGCCTGCCTTACTGCAGTACAACCACATCTCAATTTAACTCATTACAACTGCAAAGACCCTATGTCTAAAAAAGGTCATGTTCTGAGGGATTAGGGATTAGGATTTGTCTTGATCCCTAATCCCTCAGAACTCATCTTTTGGGGGGATACAATTCACCCCATGACACAGGATATATTCTATCAATGTGATTGATTACTGTTGGCCTTAAACTTGATCACCTGACTGTGGCTGTGTCTTTTTGTTTTCTCCACTGTAAAGTTACTCACTCTTTTCTATTCTGTCCTCTTTGGAAGGAAGTTCCTAGTGCCGCCCACACTTAAAGAGTGGGGAGTTATGTTCCCCTTCCCTGAGGCTGTCTATTCAATTATTTGGAATTCTTCTGCATGGGAGATTTGTCTCTTTGTTTTTCCTCCTCCATTTGCTAATATATTCAATCATTTCTTTGTGTCAGTGTGGACTTGAACATATTTATTTTGTAATTTACTCTATACTCCGATACTACTTTACTTATGTTGTTACTCAAATTGTTTCCACTTTGGTTATTGGGAGTTTTCCTTATTGACTCCCATGTCCCTCTGACATGCCCACATCTAACATGGGATGTCGGGTTTTCAAAGTAAAAAATAAATAGGCTGGATGTGGTGGCTCACACCTGTAAACACAACAGTTTGGAAGGCTGAGGCAGGAGGATCACTTGAGTCCAGGAGTTTGAGACCAACTTGGGCAACATAGCAAGACCCCCTTCTCTAAAAAAAAAAAAAAAAAAATTAGCCAGGCATGGTGGCATGCACCTGTGGTCTTCGTTACTCAGGAGGCTCAAGTGGGAGGATTGCTTGAGCCCAGGAGGTCAAGGCTGCAGGGAGCCATGATTACACCACTGCACTCCAGCCTAGGCAATAGAGCAAGACCACATCTGAAAAAGAAAAAAAGAAAAAGAAACTGCCCAACTGCCTTCAAAAGTGGCTGGATCATTTTGCATTCCCATCAACAGTTAATGAATTTCTGTTGCTTCAACATTCTGATCAGCTTCTGCTATTGTCAGGTTTTTTGTTTTTGTTTTTTTTTTAATTTTGGCTATTTTAATAGGTGTGTAGTAATATCCTATTGTTTGAATTTGTAATTCTCCCATGAAAAATAATGTTGAGCATCTTTTCACACGCTTATTTGCCATCTATCTTTCTTTTTTTTGATGGAGTCTCGTTCTGTTGCCCAGGCTAGAGTGCAGTGGTGTGATCTCAGCTCACTGCAACCTTCGCCTCCTCTGTTCAAGCGATTCTCCTGCCTCAGCCTCCCAAGTAGTTGGGACTACAGGTACATACCACCACACCTGGCTAATTTTTGTAGTTTTAGTAGAGAGAGGGTTTCACCATGTTGGCCAGGCTGGTCTTGAACTCCTGACCTCACGTGATTCCCCCACCTCGGCCTCCCAAAGTGCTGCAATTACAGGCATGAGCCACCGCACCCACCCATCTTTATCTCTTCTTTTATGAGGTGTCTGTTCAGATGTTTTGCTGATTTTTTTAGTTAAGTTGTTTTCTTAAAATTCAGTTTTAAGTGTTATTTAGTACATTTTGGATAACAATCATTTGTCAGATATGTGTTTGGCAAATATAATCTCTCAGTCTGTAGCTTGTCTTTCCATCCTCTTAATAGCATCTTTTTCAGAGAAGAAGTTTTTAATTTTAACTAGGTCCAATTTACCAATCTTTTTATTTCACGGATCACATTTTTGGTGTATCTCAAAAGTCACTGCCAAATCCAGAGTCACTAGATTTTCTCTTATGTTTTCTTCTTCTCAAACTGTTTTTGTTTTACATTTTGCATATAGGTCTACATATCATATTCTGAGTTGATTTGTGCAAAAGCTGTTAAGGTCTGCGTTTAGTTTTGTTTTTGCTTTTGTTTTGTCTATGGATGTGCAGTTGTTCCAGCACCAATTGTTGAAAACACTGTCCCTTCTGCATTGAACTGCCTCTGCTCCTTTGTTAAAGATCAGTAGACTATTTGTGTGGGTCTGTTTCTGAGTTCTCTCTTCTGTTCCATTGATCTACTTGTCTATTCTTCACCGTAGCACACTGCCCCAGTTACTGTAGTTTTGTAATAAGCCTTGAAGTCAGATAGTATCAGCCCTCTACCTTTGTCTTCTTTTTTAGGATTGTGTTTGTTATTATTGGTGTTCTGCCTTCCGTATAAATTTTATGATCAGTTTGGTGTTATCCACAAAACAACTTGTAGAAGTTTGATTAGGATTGCAAGGAATCTATAGATGAAGCTGGGAAGAACTGATGTCTTCACAATAATGAGTCTTCCAATCTATGAACACAGAATATCTCTCCAGTTAGGTTTTTGTTTGTTTGTTTGTTTTTGTTTTTGTTTTTGTTTTTGTTTTTGTTTTGAGACGGAATCTCGCTCTATGGCTCAGGCTGGAGTGATACAGCGGCACGATCTTGGCTCACTATAACCTCTGCCTCCCGGATTCAAGTGATTTTCCTGCCTCAGCCTCCTAAGTAGCTGGGATTCCAGGCACACGCCACCATGCCCAGCTAATTTTTATATTTTTAGTAGAGACGGGGTTTCACCATGTTGGCCAGGCTGGTCTCAAACTCCTGACCTCATGATCCGCCCACCTTGGCCTGCCAAAGTGCTGGGATTAAAGGCATGACCCACCACGCCCGGTCCAGTTAGTTTTTTATGTGTTATTTTGTATTTTTGTCTTGGACTAAGGGAACAAAGAATGAGGTGGAAAGAAGTAGCCACTTCTCAGGAGGTGACTCACTGAGAAAGTGACAGGAGGAAAGGAAAATCCTCCTTTTCAAATACAATTGAGGAAAATGTGCTCAAAATTGGAAAGAGGCAGACCTCAGGGCACAAACTCAAGAAATAAACAAAGAACTAGTAGCTCTTCTGATATTTAGACAAAACATTTATTCTCTATAAACAAGATTACTTAAGCCTTAAAATAAAAGTGCATGCAGAGTTTAAAAATGTAGTGCACATAGAGGTGTGTGAAGTGCATAAAGAACTATGAGTGTAAATCTAAGGTCTCATTTTAAAAAGAGATAAAATAGATATTTCATTTACTTATCATTAGGTAGGCTAGCGATCCATGACTGCATTCAGCTAAAATCTAATTTATCTCAGCAAACTAGGGCGTGGCTGCCACTGACAAAATGAGGAAATTGAAGCGGTTCTTGTTATATTTGGGTCAAATATAGTTTGATCTCGATTTTCTAGGTCGTTCAGGTAAGAGTTGTGCCTGGGACGGAATGACTCAGTAACTACCTCATTTCCCTGTTTTCTCTGGTAGGAGACAGTTACATCCTGGTGTTTCTCTGAAGAAAACTAAAACATAACCTGGATCAATTTCCACGTTAGTAATGGATATATGTTAATTACACTATTCATTCAGTCAATCAGCGAGATTGTATTGGGTGCTATGTGCCAAGCACTGTTCTAGGCACAGAAGAGAGAAGTGTTCTGAAGAAAATAAGAGCAAAGTAAAAAGCCAGAGATTGGAGGTCCTGTTTGGTATGGGGTGGTAAGGGACAACTTCCCCTATAAGGTGACATAGGAGCACATATAACCCTAAAGGATAAAAGAGGCGGAGCCACGTGGGTATCTGGAGGAAAATGTTTCCAGGCAGAAAAAGGCAGTGCAAAGACAGGAGCATCCTTGGGGCTTCTGAGGAACAACAAAGAGGCCAGAGTGCTGGGGGCAGGAGAGAATGAGGAGGAGATCAAGTTCAAGTGGACACCGGAGCTGGCCAGAGTATCCAGGGCCCGGCTGGTCTTGGTGAAGACCATTGGAGAGCTTTGGGCATGAGAGTGAAATAATCTGATTTCCAAGGGTAATGAAATCAGAAGGCGAGGAGAGAAGCAGACAGACCAGTTAGGAGACTGTAGTTCCTAACTAAGTTCTTTCTGGCTTTGGCAAATATACATTCATACGTAGGGCCTCATTTAAAAAAAAAAAAAAAAAAAGATATCTGAGGTAGGAAGATTGCTTGAGGCCAGGAGTTCAAGACCAGCCTGGGCAACATAGCAAGGCCCTATCTCTGTAAAAAGAAGACATTTTAAGTCATGTCTAAATTACTAGCAGTAGAAAGGTAAGAAGAGATTGGATTAAGAATATTTTTGAATGTAGAGACAACAGGATTTGCAAATGGATTGGAAGTGAGGTGTGAGAGAAGATTCAGTCGGAACTCATGGAGACACGCTTGATTCTGTGGAACTTGAGCAGCCAACACCTAAACCCAGGAAGTGGGTTTACCCAAATCACTCCACCTTTACAGCACCTGAGAGGGAACGGGAACCACCCCAGGGAAGACAGCAGCTTAATTGTCTTCTTTGATATTATAAATTTATTTTAGGCCGGGCATGGTGGCTCATGCCTATAATCCCAGCACTTTAGGAGGCTGAGGCAGGTGATTCACCTGAGGTCATGAGTTTGAGACAAGCCTGGCCAACATGGTGAAACCCTGTCTCCACTAAAAATACAAAAATTAACCAGGCGTAGTGATGGGCGCCTGTATTACCAGCCACTCAGGAGGCTAAGGCAGGAGAATCACTTGAGCCCGAGAGGCGGAGTTTGCAGCGAGACGAGATCATGCCACTGCACTTCAGCCTGGGCAATAGTGAGACTCCGTATCAAAAAAAAAAAAAAATTATTTTAGAAATGTTCAGAAATATATATGTCTATTTTAGAAAATGTGGAAAATAGAGAAAGAAGAAAAGTAAAAATAACCCCCTTTCCACCTCTGAGCAAGGGTAAAGCACTACTGATAGTCAATGCAAGTTCTTTTCTCTCTTTTTTTTTTTTTTTTGAGACAGAGTCTCACTCTGTTGCCTAGGTTGGAGTGCAGTGGCATAATCTTGAACCTGCCCCTGGGTTCAAGCAATTCTCTTGCCTTAGCCTCCCAAGTAGCTGGGATTACAGGTGTGTGCCACCACACCTGGCTAATTTTTATATTTTTAGTAGAGACAGGGTTTCACCATGCTGGCCAGGCTGCTCTCAATCTCCTGACCTCAGGTGATCCACTCACCTCAGTCTCCCAAAGTGCTGGGATTACAGGCGTGAGCCACCGTGCCTGGCCTCTATAAAATATTTTTTAAAAATTAGCCAGGCATGGTGGCAGAGGCAGGAGGATCACCTGAGCCCAGGAGTTTGAGGCTGCTGTGGGCTATGATCACACTACTGCACTCTAGCCTGGGCAACAGAGAAAGACCAAAACCAAAACCAAACAAAATAAAATATAAAACTCACATAACATTGCTATGGTTTCCTCCCCAGTGCAGCAGTATTGAGAGGGAAAGTCTTTAAAAGGTGATTGAGTCACGAGGGCTCTGCCCTCATTGGATGGATGGAGCTCTTCATGAATTAATGGGTTAATGGATTGATGGTTATCATGGGAGTGAGACTAGTGGCTTTAGTAAGAAGAGGAAGAGAGACCTGAGCTAGCACACTAGCACACTCAGTCCCCCCACCATGTGACACCCTACCCCACCTGGGGATGCTGCAGAGAGTCCCCACCAGCAAGAAGGCTCTCACCAGATGTAGCCACTCGACTTTGGACTTCTCAGCCTCCATAACTGTAAGGAATAAATCTCTTGGAGGCTGGGAAGTCCAAGGTCAATGGGGTCACAAATGGTAAGGGCCTTCTTGCTGTTGCGGACTCTCCACAGGGTCCCAAGGTGGCACAGGGTGTCATATAGTTAGGGGGCTGAGTGTGCTAGCTCAGGTCTAGCTCAGGCCTCTCTTCCTGTTCTTATAAAACCACAGTTCCCCTCCCATGATAACTGACTAATCCATTAACCCATCAATCCATGAATGGATTAATCCACTCATGAGGGCAGGTTCCTCGGAACCCAATCATGTGCTAATGGCCCCACCTCTCAATATTGCCACATTGGGGATTAAATGTCAAACATGAGTTTTGAAGGTGACAATCATTTAAACCATAGCACTGAGTAATTATTGGCAATGCTGGCTTGTGTTCCAGCACCTTCAAGGATCAATAAGTCAAGATGTTATTGCGGTATCTGTTAGTCTTTCTGCAGCCCAGTCTTTTTCTATTATCCTTTTAGCTTACATCCTTCTTGACTGACCCCAGTAACCCACACAAGCCCTCTAGGTTGTGCCTCCATAGTCAGACAAGAGTCTCTCTGTTTGGGAATCTAGTCCTTTGGGAGGATTAAAGTGGATGAAGAATGGAGCATCGGCTTGCATGAAGACATCCAGGCCCCACAGAAAGATCTTCTTTGGGAATGAAGAGGGGAGAGGGAATGGAGTTTTCTTAAATAACAGAGATCTAGGGTAATAGGAAACTAACTGCCGAGATTGGAATCCTCCTTAAGAGACCTCTGTAGCCTAGCTTTGAAAAGGACCATATGCTTTGGGAAAAGGCTGCACCTCAGCAGTGCACAAGCAGACTAAAACCAGAAGGTCCTTGTGGGAGGCCAAAATATGGTTTCCCGAGAGACTAACACGTCAGACCCCTGGAACTTGTGCATGCTACCTTATTGGAAAAAAAGGTCTTTGCAGATGTGGCTGAGGACCTTGAGATGAGGGATAAACGCAGATTCTCTTGGTGAGCCCTAAATTCCATTGCAAGTATCCTCATAGGAGAAAAGAAGAGAAGACAGACAAAAAAAAGAAGACACAGAGAAGGTGAATATGAAGAAAGAGACTGGAAGCCTGCAAGCCAAGGAATGTCAAGGAATGCCAACAACCATCAGAAGCTAGAAGATGCAAGGAAGGATCCTCCCCTCGAGGCTTCAGAGAGAGTGGAGTCCTGCTGACACCTTGGTGTAGGACTTCTGGCCACAAGAACTGCCAGAGAATACATGTTTGCTCTCTTAAGCCACCCAGCTGGTATTAATTTGTTACAGCAGCCACAGGGCACTAACACATTACCCCTTTAAATTTTCTGAGATGTGTATGTCTTAAACGCCACGAACTCTTAAATGATTTTATGAGATGGTAGTCCTTCCTCCCCTCATCTCCACTCCAGCACCCCCATCCCCTAGAACATGATTGAGATTAAATTACTCAAAATTATGCTAAGTGAGATTTAGAGCTAAATCTAAATCGAATTTTTAATAATAAAGCTAAGTACATTTTCTTACATCTTAAAGCTAAGTACATTTCTTACAGGATGATTGTGGAATCTATCCTGCCCTGTACTACATACCGCTCCTGTCATTGTCCCTGCCTCCATGGATGCCACGAACCCCAGAGGGCAGGACTTTAGAAGCATTGCGGCATGCTTCCTTTGCCCTTCCCAGGACCTTAAGGCAGTGTACCCCATCCTCAGAGGACCCCCCCACACAGTAAGGCTTTCAACATAGGCACAGTGGTTCACAACCGTAATCCCAGCACTTTGGGAGGCCGAAGCAGGTGGATCACTTGAGGTCAAGAGTTCGAGACCAGCCTGGCCAACTGGCTGGTCTCTACTAAAAATACAAAAATTAGTCAAGTGTCTTGGTACACGCCTGTAATCCCAGCTACTTGGGAGGCTGAGGCAGGAGAATCGCTTGAACCTGGGAGGTGGAGGTTGCAGTGAGCTGAGATTTGCACTCCAGCCTAGGCAAGAGGGAGACTCCATCTCAAAAAAAAAAAAAAAAAAAAAAAAAAAGGCAGCTCTATCCCACCTTGGTTCCACATTCTCACCTTGGTTCCACATTCTCACATTCTCAAAGCATGTAATCTCACTAGCACTTCCGCCGCTAATCCAATACGGTCTAGAGGGAGCACTAGGAGTTTCACCGCTTGAACCATGATGCAACCCTTGAGTAAAACCTTCCTAATTTACTCATTGATCACCATCCCGCCTGCATGGGAAAAGGCTACCCCTCAGCAGTGCACAAGCAGACTAAAACCAGAAGGTCCTTGCGGGAGGCCAAAATACGGTTTCCCGAGAGACAAGCACGTCAGCCCCCTGGAACTTGTGCATGCTACCTTATTGGAAAAAAAAAGTCTTCGCAGATGTGGCTGAAGCCCTTGAGATGAGGGATAAATGCAGATTCTCTTGGTGAGTCCTAAATTCCATTGCAAGTATTCTCGTAAGAGAAAGAGGATGTCTTCACGCATCCTCTTTCCTCCTAAGATCCCTCCGCAGGGATCTTTTCAGCATTGATGCATTCCACACAGAACTAACAACTAGATTCGTCTTTGTAGTTTCCTCCTTTCTTGTTATTTATTGTCCCATGAACACCAAGCCCCCTCACCTTTTGTAGTCTGTCTTTGATGTCCCTTGTGTTGGGGACCCTACTAAGTTCAGCATCCCCCATCCCTAGTCTGCTGCGGACCCTTTTGCCCGGGTATTCTCCATGTAACGCCAGTTAGCCTCGCCCTGAGGCCAGCCTCTGCAGCAGCCTCATTCCACTCAGCTGAAACTCCATTTCTCATTTTAATTCCTCTGAACCAAGCGGCTGCCCTTTCCCTCCTCGTATCTAACTGGCTTTTTCCTGATGAAAAAAAAAAATCATGACTAAAGTCCAAGCCCTTCTCACTCTCTGGAGTTCTTTAGCCAATTCTACTAGGAGATCAGAAAACTTAATAATTATCTACTCACTGACAGAGCTTTAACTCTTCCTGAGCAAGTGATATTGAAAAAATGACAATTTGAACAGATACACTTTTCCTCCTATAAGTGCAAAGCTCTTAAACCTGATGGGGGAAAAATTAATATGGGGTGAGAGGAGGGGGTGCCCGATCCAGATCAAAGTTCCTCCCCTTTCCTCTTTCCTAACCAGGAAGGTCACATACGGAGGGCTCTATAAAGAAGGCAGAGAACAAAGACAGCCCTTTTTCTTGATGTGTAACAAACACCATTTACATAAGACAACTGTGCACAGTACAGTTTGTTAGGAATTCAAGAGTTAGGACAGAAGTTCACCCTGTAACGCAGTTTGGCAGATCATCTGCGGGGGAGTATTAGACTCACCTGCTCTGCAGCGCTCTCGGCTCCTCCCCCCATTGATGATCTTTCTGGTTTGGCCTCCAGCATTCCGCCGTTTTTCCGAGCCCCTTCTTTGTCTCTAGACGTCCTTCTCTCTCCTTCCTCAATACCCCCGTGAGCTCTCAGAGACGTGTCTCTCATCTCCCTTTTGGCTTATCAAGCCGTATTCTGAGGGCGAACATTCCGAAAGGCCAAATGGTTTCTTACATGCTTTGCTGAATCATATTTCCTCCCCTAAAAAGAATTCTGCCGGCCGGGCGCGGTGGCTCAGGCCTGTAATCCCAGCACTTTCGGAGGCCGAGACGGGCGGATCACGAGGTCAGGAGATCGAGACCATCCTGGCTAACACGGTGAAACCCCGTCTCTACTAAAAAATACAAAAAACTAGCTGGGCGCGGTGGCGGGCGCCTGTAGTCCCAGCTACTCGGGAGGCTGAGGCAGGAGAATGGCGTAAACCCGGGAGGCGGAGCTTGCAGTGAGCTGAGATCCGGCCACTGCACTCCAGCCTGGGCCACAGAGCGAGACTCCGTCTCAAAAAAAAAAAAAAAAAAAAAAAAAAAAAGAATTCTGCCCCCAGATCTTGAATGGTACAACCATGGCTCACTGCAGCCCCGACCTCCCAAGCTCAAGCTCTTCTCCCATCTCAGCCTCCCACGTAGCTGGGACTACAAGGTGTGCCACCATGCCTAGCTAATTTTTAAATTTTCTGTAGAGACGGGGACTCACTATGATGTCAGGGCTGGTCTTGAACTCCTGGGCTCAAGCGATTTGCCCACTTTGGCCTCCCAAAGTGCTGGGATTAGAGGTGTGGGGCCACCACGCCCAGCCCCATCCTTTCTCATGTTTTTATGTTTGTAGAATACAGAATTTCCTTCTCCCAGATTTTATTGCCTCCTCTTTTTCTACTAGAATGAAGGAGATGAGAACCCTAAATGTTTGTGATAGAAAAAAGCCAGGAACCAAAGAACTCAGTTGATCTAAGTTGTGAGATGCAAGAATGATAGTAGAAAATGGAATTTCTTGTGTTTTCACTGTGAACTCTCCTCACTGAGATTTCCCAGATGAGCCCTGTTTTGTAAGGGAGGGGAGATAGCTAGACTGACACCTGACCTGCGGGGCCCTCCCACCTTCTCACCCACCTGGCAGAGGGGCAGAGGGCAGAGAGAATCCCCCTGAGCATGAGAATCCTGGGAAGGAAGAAAGGGGGAGTGGGAGGAAGGAAGGAAGGAAGGAAGGAAGGAAGGAAGGAAGGAAGGAAGGAAGGAAGGAAGGAAGGAAGGAAGGAAGGAAGGAAGGAAGGAAGGAAGGAAGGAAGGAAGGAAATTAATCCATTTTCACACTGCTGATAAAGACATACCTAGACTGGATAATTTATAAAGAAAAAGAGGGTTTTTTTTGTTTGTTTGTTTTGAGATGGAGTCTTGCTCCGTCACCCAGTCTGGAGTGCAGCGATGTGATCTTGGCTCACTGCAACCTCCATCTCCCGGATTCAAGCTATTCTCCTGCCTCAGCCTCCCAAGTAGCTGGAATTACAGGCACCTGCCACCACACCTTGCGAATTTTTAGTATTTTTAGTAGAGACGGGGTTTCACCATTTTGGCCAGGCTGGTCTTGAACTCCTGACCTCAGGTGATCCACCCACCTCAGCCTCCCAAAGTGCTGGGATTACAGGCATGAGCCACTGTGCCCTGCCAGAAAGAGAGATTTGATGGACTCATATTTCCATGTGGCTGGGGAGGCCTCACAATCATGGCAGAAGGCAAAAGACACATCTTTCATGGTGGCAGACAAGAGAGAGAATGAGAATCAAAGGAAAGGGCTTTCTCCTTATAGATCAGATCTCATGACATTTATTCACTACCATGAGAACAGTATGGGAGAAACCACCCCCATGATTCAATTATCTCCCACTGGGTCCTTCCCACAATATGTGGGAATTATGGGAGCTACATTTCAAGATGAGATTTGGGTGGGGACACAGGCAAACCATATCAGGAAGGAAGGAAGGAAGGAAGGAAGGAAGGAAGGAAGGAAGGAAGGAAGGAAGGAAGGAAGGAAGGAAGGAAGGAAGGAAGGAAGGAAGGAAGGAAGGAAGGAGGGAGGGAGGGAGGGAGGGAAGGAGGGAGGGAAAGAAAGCAGGGAGAGAGACAGGGAGGGAGGGAGGATGTGTCCATTGTCTTCTGTGCTGTACCCAGAGTCTAGGATGGAACCTGCAGAACTAATGCTCTCTGAATACCTGCTGACTGGTGAATGAAAGGACGGAAGATTATGAAACACTGAAGCATCAGGAACAGCCATGATAATTGTTCAAAAAGTTATGTTGGCAAGTGATCACCACTTCCTCACTCCACTCTTGTCTTAAGACAAAATAATAATTATTCTTAATAGGAATGATCAGTAGTTCATTAGTTTTACCAACGCATTTCACTGATATGGTGGTTTACCAGTCGTTGTTATGCTCCACTCCTAACTCCAGGCTTACTTTTCTTCTTGTGAAAATAGATTCATTAGCAATTCTTCCAGAAAAGTGCTATGAGTGATAAACTCTTAGCCTGTGTATGTCTGAAAATGTCTTCATTACATTCCCCATTCTTGAAAGAGGGTTTAATTGTGTATAGATTTCCCAATCACAGTTAGTTGACCTAACACTTTGGTGAATTATTTTATCCCAGCACTGATTTCTGGTACCCTTTGCTGCTCATGGAAGTTGACGGTCAGCCTGACATTCTTTTTACAATAACCTGTCTTTTCTCCCTTGTAGCTTCTTAGATTTTCTCTCTATCCCTGACACTCTGCAGTTCTACTGTAATCTTTCTCCATGTATAGAGATGGGTTCATTTGTACTTATCTTGCTAGACACCTGGTGTGCATTTTCCACTTGAGGGTTTAAAGATTCACATCTTTCACAGTTCAGCGAAATTCTTCTAAATATTGATTCTCTGCTGTTCTCTACTTCTGTAACCCCTATTAAGCATATAGCAGAGCCTATCAACCTGTCTTCTCAATGTTGTTGTCTATGAGCTGTGTTCTGGGTCATTTTCTTGGTAGTATAATCTAATTCACAAATTCTGTCTTCCATTGTAGGCAGTTTCACCATAGATTTACCCAATCTATGCTTTTATTATTTCAATAACCCTATTCGTTCTGTCTGTAGTTTATCATTGGGATTTGGGATTTGGGATCCAGGATTTGGGATTCGGGAGTTAGGGCAGGAGTTCTTCATTATTATTTTCTTAAATCTATGTGATTCATCCATTCAACACTATTTATTATGTGTCTACAAAATGCCAAGCACTGTTCTGTGTTATGGGGTCTCAGCAATAATAAAATACACAAGCGTATGTTCTCCTGACATAAAATGAGTAACTCAGTACAATATTTAAATAAAACATAGAGTACATCAGTTCATGGTAAGTGCTATGGAAAAGAATACCCCAGAGGAGGAGAACAGAGAGTGAGGATTTGGCTTGCTGATGAGGAGAAAGGAAGTCTGTGTGACTTTGGCTTTTTCATGGGGATCAAGATCACCGGGAATAAAAGGCACAGTGAGCCTCTGAGCAGGGAATGGGAAGACAAGAACTGTGGAGAGGGCGGGAGGAGATGGGAGTAGGTGTCTGACCAGGTGTGTATAGGACTCTGGGCTTCCCTCTTCACTTCTGCTGATGGAGAGGCAGAGACCAATGGAAGCAGGAAATCAGGGTCAAGTGGCCAGGGGTCACTGTGCTCTCAGGCAGAAGAATTAGAGCTCCCATGCCTTTTTATTTTTCTTTATAAATGGGGTCTTACTATGTTGCCCAGGGTGGACTCCAACTCCTGTGCTCAAGTGACCATCCCACCTCACCCTCCTGAGTAGCCGGGATCACAGGTGTCTGCCACCATGCCCAACTTCCCATGCTTTTTTGACTCTTGTTTTTTGGCTCATGATTTCTTATGCTTGCTTTACAGGTGTTATTACCACCTTTATCTCTGAGGAATCAAATATACTTCATTTAAGTTCAATTCAGACTTTGCTCTATTATTTGAAGTGCTTCTATGAATTAATTTTCCTACTTGTTCAGTTTGTTGGCTATTTTTCATTATATTTGCTTGTTGTTCTTTAGAATTTTAATATACAGACTCATCTTCAGTGGGGGGGGGGAGGGAGGGGGAGGGAGGGAGAGAGAGAGAGAGAGAGAGAGAGAGAGAGAGAGAGAGAGAGAGAGAGAGAGAGAGAGAGAGAGAGAGAGAGGAGTTTCTCCATCCATTCTCACATCTGCTTATTCTCAATTGCATTCACCCAAAGCAGCGGGCTCTCTGGTTCAAGACAAGGCTTATATGTATGGCTCTAACTCTTGTTTTTGGCAGTATTGCAGACCCAATGTAACAGGGCGCTTGAGCTAGCAGCTCACTCTATATTGTCTGAGGTCCCTGTGCTACGTCCAAGACACAGCTTGATGGGTGACAGGTCACTCCAGAGACATCGCAGCTTCCAGTTATTTGATGAATTAAACTCCAGGCTACTTCTGCCAAATGACAGATTCAGAGCCTCGATCCTAGAGCCCACAGGCTTAGTCCCACCTACCTCTGTGTGTTGAGATCACAAAGGCATTTTTTTATGTATTATATTTGGGTCATCACTTATATCTCTGTAATATTGCTGCTATGGTTTGGATATTATTTATTTGTCCCCACCAAAACTCATGTTGAAATTCGCTCTCCTGATGTGGTGGTGTTGTGGCTGGAGCCTAGTGAGGAGTGTTTGGGTCATAAGAGCAGATCCCTCATGAATGACTTGGTGCCATTCTCATGCTAGCAAGTTCTTGCTCTGGCGAGACTGGATTGGTTCTAGCAGAAATTGATTAGCTCCTGCAAGAGCGGGTTGTTATAAAGCCAGAATGCCCCTCAGGTTGTGTTTCTTTGCATGTGTCTGCTTCCCCTTTGACTTTCTCCACCATGTTATGATGCAAACTCCAAGTTTCACCAGGCCATGCCCTTGAATTTCCCAGTCTGCAGAAACATGAGCCAAATAAACCTCTTCTCTTTACAAATTACCCAGTCTCAGGTATTCTGTTACAGCAACACAAAATAGATGAAGACAATTGCTTTTATGCTCTATGTCCTAGTTAACTTTATTAACAAACAAACATGAAAAAAATATTTGTCTGAAGCATAAAAAAGAGAGAGAGAGAAAGAGAGAGAGAGAGAGAGAGAGAGAGAGAGAGAGAGAGAGAGAGAGAGAGAGAGAGAGAGAGGGTCTGCTCTGTCACCCAGGCTAGAGAGCAGTGGTGCAATCATAGCTCACTGTAACCTCAAACTCCTGGGCTTAAGAGATCCTCCATCTCAGTCTCCTGAGTAGCTGGGACTACAGGAGTGCATCACTATGCCCAACTAATTTAAAAAAGAATTTTTTTTGTAGCTACCAGGTCTCACTATGTTGCCCAAACTGTTCTTAAACTTCTGGCCTCAAGTGATCCTCCCACCTCAGCCTCTCAAAGTGCTGGGATTGCAGGCATGAGCCACTGCACCCTGCCCCTTTCCTCCTTGAAACACTGTTCTTTCAGCTTCTGTGAAGTTCTATTCTGGGTTTTTTCCCCCTACTTTGTTGGCAGCCCTTGCTGCAGTAGGTGATCCTGCCAACGATATCTGTCTTCGTTCATTTTGTGTTGCTATAAAGGAATACCTGAAGCTGGGTACTCCATAGAGAAAAGAGGTTTATTTTGCTCTTAGTTCTGCAGGCTGTACAAGAAACATGGCTGCAGCATGTGTTTCTGGTGAGGGCTTCAGGAAGCTTCCAATCACGGTGGAAGACAAAAGGGAGCAGGCATCACATGATGAGAGAGGAAAGAAGAGAGGACGTACCAGGTTCTTTTTCACAATCTGATCTCGCAGTATCCACTAGAGCAAGAAGTCATTCATTACCAAGAGGAGGGCACCACGCTGTTCATGAGGGATCCACCCCATGACTCAGACACCTCCTACCAGGCCCCACATCCAACACTGGGGATTGAATTTCAACACGAGATTTAGAGAAGGCAAATACCTAAACTTTAGCAATGTCCACATCTTAATCCCATGACCCTATGAATATGTTACCTCACATGGCAAAAGAGACTTTGCAGATGTGATTAAGTTGAGGATATTGGTGTTGGGGAGATTATCCTGGTTTATGTGGGTGAGTCCTTAATGTAACCACGAGTCCTTATAAGAGGGAGGCTGAGGGGGATTTGACTTCCAAAGAAAAACGTGATGTGACAACTGAAGCAAGATGCTATGTTGCTGGCTGTAGAGAAGGAGGAAAGGACGACGAGCCAGGGAAGGCAGCTCCAGAAGCTAGAAAAGCAAGCCAGCGGTTCTCTCTTGGAGCTGTGCCCACACCTAGATTTCAACCAGTGAGGCTGATTTTGAACTGCTGACCTCCAGAACTGTAAGAGAGTAACTGTGTGTTATTTTAAGCACCATGTTTGTGGTGACTGGCTATAGTGCAATAGGAAATTAATACACTTGCTTCATCACCCCTTGGGCTTCTCTTCCCCTGTGAGACCTGTATTTTGGGTTTTTTTTTTTTGCTTTTGTTTTGTTTTCTTTTTTTTTGAGACAGGATCTCACTCTGTCCCCCAGGCTGGAATGCAGTGGCATTATCATGGCTTGGCTCACTGCAGCCTCAAACACCTGGGCTGAAGCAATGCTCCTACCTCAGCTTCTCATAGCTAGTACAACAGGCACATGTCACTAAATACGGGGTTTTTTTTTGGTTTTTGTTTTTGTTTTTGTTTTTTCTTAAAGTAGAGATGGGGTCTCCCTTTGTTGCCCAGGCTGGTCTCAAACTCCTGAACTCAAACCATCCTCCCACCTCAGCTTCCCAAAGGGCTGGGATTACAGGCATGAACCACTGCGCCCAGCCAAGACCTTGAAATTCTGAAATGCTGCAGGGCTCAGTCCCGAGCCAGCGTCTCCTTTCTTGCCACACTTCTAGCTACAGGCTTGTCCCTAGTGGTCTCGTTTACTCCTATTCCCTTAAATACCATTTACATTTGGATGGTTCCCAAATTCTTCTCCTCAGTTCAGATCATTCCTCTAAGGGCCAGACAGATATACCTAACAGCTTTCTTTACCTCTCCATTTGGATAGAATACACAAAAAAGAACTCTTCGCATTCCCATCTTGCAAACCTATTCCTCCCTTGTCTTCCCCCCTCAATAAATGATACCTCTCTCCATCCAGTGAGTTACTAAAGTCAAAATCTAGGTAACATCTTTGATTCCTCCCTCCCCTCATCCTACCCACCCTAGCATCCACCATTTGTATGTCCTGCCAATTCCATGCCCAAAATGTATTCAGCCCTCACCCACTCCTTCCACCCCATGGCCACCACCGGGCCCACGCCTCCATTATCCATTACCTCTCACTGATGCAATAAGCTCCTGTTACTACCCTTTTACTTATGTTTGAGACAGGGTCTTGCTCTGTCGCCCAGACTGGTGTGCAGTGCACTCTCATAGCTTCCTGCAGCCTCAAACTCCTGGGCTCAAGCAATCCCTCCACCTTAGGCCCTGAATAGCTGGGACTATAGGCATGAGCCACCGTACTCAGCTTCCTGTTGCTATTCTTGCCCTCAGACTCTCCAATTTTCACACGCTATCCAGAGTGATCTTTTAAAAGTACAAATCAAGGCTGGGCATGGTGGCCCACACCTGTAATTCCAGCACTTTGGTAGGTCAAGGAAGGCACATTACTTAAGGCCAGGAGTTTGTGACCAGCCTGGGCAATGAGATGAAATCCTGTCTCTAAAAAAAATTAAAAGTTAGCCAGATGTGGCCAGGTGTGGTGGCTCATGCCTTTAATCCCAGCACTTTGGGAGGCCGAGGTGGCAGAAGTGGGCCGAGGTCAGGAGTTCAAGACCAGCCCGGCCAACATGGTAAAACCCTGTCTCTACTAAAAATACAAAGAATTATCCAGGCATGGTTGTGCACGCCTGTAGTCCCAGCTACTTGGGAGGTGGAGGCAGGAGATCGCTTGAACCAGGAGATGGAGGTTGCAGTGAGCCAAGATCATACCACTGCCCTCCAGCCTGGGCAACAGAGCAAGACTCCGTCTCAAAAAAAAAAAAGAAAGAAAAAATAAAATTAACTGGATGCAATGGTGACTACGCCTGTAGTCCCAGCTACTCCAGAGGCTGAAGTGGGAGGACTGTGCGAGCCCAGGAGGTGGAGGCTGCAGTGAGCTATGACTGTGCCACTACACTTAGAAACCCTGTCTCTAAAAAATACAAAATAAATACAAAATAAAAATTCAAATCAAATTATGGCCTCACTGCTTTAAAACCCTTCTTGGCTTCCCTTTGTGCTCACAGTGAAGTGAAATTTCCCACCCTGTTCTCCGAGGCCTGCCCAGTCCGGCCTCTCCATCAGCTCTGACTCATCTTCTGCTACCCCTGCCCTTGCTCCGGGTTCTCTGAGACTAGGATTGTTTCTAGAATGTGCTAGGCTGTTCCTCTACCTGTCATTCCTGACGCTGTCTCGTCCAGACTGTGCACGGCTAGCTCCAGCGCTTCCTTCCCTCATGGCGTCGTGAATGTCCCCTCCTCAGAGACGCCTCCCCAACCACTCTCAGGAACTTGGTCTCTCCACTTCCTGTGCACCTCCTTCCTAGGATTGATCACAATCCTGATTTTTTCTTATTGCCTGTTCTTTCTCTGCAATGAAAGTTCTATTAAGCCTAGTACTCATTAGTTGCTTTTCCTGATCCTCTCCCTCCTCCCACCCTCCACCCTCTGATAGGCCCCAGTGTGTGTTGTTCCCCTGTACGTGTCCATGTGTTCTCATCATTTAGCTCCCACTTACAAGTGAGAACATGCAGTATTTTATTTTCTATTCCTGTGTTAGTTTGCTAAGGATACTGGCCTCCAGCTCCTTCCATATTCCTGCAAAAGACACGATCTCATTTTTTGTTATGGCTGCACAGTATTCCATGGTGTATATGTACTACATTTTCTTTATCCAGTCTACCATGGATGGACATTTAGGTTGATTCTATGTTTTTGCTCTTGTGAATAGAAAATATTCTTTGGCCGGGCGCGGTGGCTCAAGCCTGTAATCCCAGCACTTTCGGAGGCCGAGACGGGCGGATCACGAGGTCAGGAGATCGAGACCATCCTGGCTAACACGGTGAAACCCCGTCTCTATTAAAAAATACAAAAAACTAGCCAGGCGAGGTGGCGGGCGCCTGTAGTCCCAGCTACTCAGGAGGCTGAGGCAGGAGAATGGCGTAAACCCGGGAGGTGGAGCTTGCAGTGAGCTGAGATCCGGCCACTGCACTCCAGCCTGGGCGACAGAGCGAGACTCCGTCTCAAAAAAAATAAAATATTCTTTAAAAAATACCCTCACCCCTTCTCATGGCCTCCAGTGCCCATGTGATCTGGCCCCTGCTCCCTTGCTGACCGCATGTCAATCATTTGCCCTGCTCCCTAATTTCCACACACCATGGCTTTTCTATTCCTTGAACACGACCAAATTTTCACTCACTCCAAAACATTTCTCTTGTTGTTTCCCCTGCTTTGGACATTCTTCCCCAGATTTTGATAATTCTATTTCTTCATCATTCAGATCTCATCCAAATGTCACTTCTTAGAGTTTTGCTTCTGGAAATGGTTCTCAAACTCAGAACAACTAGAAAGCCTAGTGAAATATAACTACATCCATTTAGAGGCATCAGAGAGATACCCAATCAGTGCAGAAAACAGGTGTGAGAGAGAACGGAGGCCCAGAGATGATCCTGGAGTTTGGGACCACTTTTCCCCAGAGGCAGATGCAAATTCTGAAAGTGGAAGCTGAGAGACTGAAAAGCTGAATAGAGTTCTCCACAAATCAAGGAACTGCGGGTTTCAGAGACTGCTGAGTAGGAGGGATCCCAGTAAATACCCTAAGCTATCAGGTACCTGAAAGTTAAGTGCGAACCAGTAGATTAGCCCTCACAAGGCCTTAAGCCCAGCTTCAAATAATCTATCTATCCTTGGCTGAATTAATGTGACCTGAAATTGCTAGTGTTTCTAGCCTAGATGCTGGCCAGATGCCAAAGTGCACCCTCTCTAGAAGAATATAACAGCATTCAAAGCCTCAAATTATCTATTTAAATATATAATATCTGACACCTATCAAGACATAATCAGTCATAAAGGAAGATAAGATATGACCAAAGAGACAATAGAAAAAGCAGACCCATAAGGAGTTCAGATAATAAACAGACACAAACTTTAAAACAACCATGATTAATATGTTTAAGAATATAAAAGACAAGCTTAAAAATTTTGATGAATAACTGAAAATTATGCTTATAAAGTATAAAAAGTGAAACAAATGAAAATTCTAATATGGATAAATATTATGAATGAAATTAACATATTGGATAGGTTTAACATCAGATTAGACACAGCTGAAAAGAGAATTAGTAAACTTAAAAGCTGGGTCAGAAAAAATATATCTAAGATGAAACAAACAAGCAAAAAGATGATAAATATCAAAAACCAAGAGATAAATAGGACATTGTGAAATGTTCTAACATAGTTGTAACTGGTGTCCCAAATGACAGGAGAAAGAGAATGGGGCAAAAGTAATACTTAAAGATATATTACTTACCTGATGAGGATCAGTGGCTTGCATGTGTATGTGTATGAATGCAACAGCTCAAGACTTTAGAAACAGGACCTTGATGACATAATTTCCCTACCAGATTTATATTCCTATTCAAAGCCTGCCCCAGCTCCTTCAATGTGTGTGACCATGGTTACCACGCCCACTCAGGGCCTCCCTCCCATCCTTTCCTCAGTCTGTGATGTTTGCTGTAACACCAATGACTACTAGTGCTAGTCACCAAAAATTCTGGTCCTCTTTCCAAGCATGGTAGGGATTTCACTTTGTTATCCCCTGGAAGTTAGGATGGTCAAGTGCCTTGCTTTGGCAACAAAATGCAACAGCCATATGTGTCCATTTTGGGTGGAAGCTTTAACATTCAGTGTTCAATATAAATTAAGGTATGTTCTTGTCCTTCTGCCTCAGTGTCACAACAGAGCCTCCATCAGCCTAGTTACTGGATGATCATAAGAGACCAAGAGATGGAGCGTCCAGCTAATCTGTGAGGGCCCGTTAACATGCATAAGAAATGAACTTGGGCTGTTTTAACTTGTGTCATACTTGTCACACTATGACACAGCCTATCCAGACATATGTCCCTTTGACTTGCTTTTTCAGTCTCCTTGTCACCATTCACCTCCTATTTCAATCCAAACTCCAGGAGACCTTTGCTATCTTGCTTTCTTTTGGGCAGCAGAATCTTCCTTTCCCTTTAGAATCTTTTCTATATCTGTTCTTGTGTCCTATTCCTCTTTGCTGAAGTGGTGATGCCCTTTATTCCCAAGAATGCCCCTTTTATCTGTTTCCTTTGTTCCAGACAGCTGGCAGCTTGACACAGCAATGAAAGTCTTTTCAGCAAATGACTAAAAAGCATGTCCTAGGGAAATATCTACCTCCCTCATCTCTCTGACTGTCTGAATCCCAGCCTTCCCTGAACTTAGCCCATTTCATCAGTACAGGTCTGATTGCCACTGCAGGCGGATGGAGAAGTTTCCCCAGGTCTTGTCTGGCAAGACTGCAGCTAGTTATGGATTCTGGGCCATCACCTAGCAGGCTGCTGGCAAGTTGTAAATGAAAACAAACAAACAACAGCCTTTGGCTTATAGCTTGAGAGCTTTATGAAGACGAAGAAAGCAATCTTATTACGATGGCCTGGATGTGCAGTGAGCCTCGTTTTCCGTGAACAAGGAAAGAGGATGGAGCAAAACATTTCACCTATTTCATAATGCACAAAATCAACTGCACGTATGTGTATAGCTATATGAAAGGGCATTCCTCTCCAATTAGCAAGTAAGATTATTGTGCATTTTAGAACAAAAAAAAAAAAAGTTTTTTTTGTTCTAAAAGCTCCAGCAGTCTCTGAATTCAAATGCTATGTTGTCAAAATATCTGTACACACACACACACACAAACCTATTTTCTACAAGTAAGGGGGTAATGAAAGGTTTCTGTCTTTTCCAGGCCAAGAATGAGTCATGGATATCATTTGAGGAAGTCCAGTCTCTACAGGGGACAGGTGGAGTTCCTGACACCCTCTCTTGAAAGCAGCTCATACCTGCTGGGCTCACCTCTCTGTTTTCTGCCAACAACATATTCCATATTCTAGCAACGAGTCTGAATTACCCAAGGCAGGAGCCCTGTTCTTTTTGCAGAAAGCTAAAAAGCTCATTTCTCTTTTTCTTCCCCACAAAAACACAGCCGGTCATTTATCTCTCTACAACTCGCCACAGCTGGAACAGAGACTGGCTTTGTGGCTTGGGGAAGTGGCAGCCGTTTCAGGGCTATGCCCTGCTATGGTAGGTATTTTGGAGTTCTTATTTCCTGGGAGCCAAATAATGTCTCTCCCTGTAGTATTCAACAGTTGGCCAGGCTGACGGCTTAAATTCTCCAGGCAAAGCTGAAACAGCTGCCATATAAGGAACTAGTTAAAAAATCCTGGTGTTCCTTAGAGGCAGGAAGGTGAGACTGGTTTATTTCTTTGGAATACAGAAAGAAGATGAAAATGTGGTCTGTCTACCCAGTGCCAGCCGTGTTCGTGGGCAGAGCAGGTGGCTGTCTGTATGTTGGTATGTGAGGGGTGCCAAGAGGGTCCCCAGCCAAAAATACCCCCCACGTCCAACTGGTCTTGAAATGCTAAATCCTTCAGACATCCTTTGCTTTACAGTTTTCTTTCCTTCAGCATCCTCTTTACAAATGCAAAGAATTTTAGAAGAGGGGGATTACTTACCATTACCTCCTTGTTATGGCCTGAATTATGGGCCCCCAAATTCATATGTTGGAATCCTAATCCCCAGGACCTCCAAATGTGACTGTATTTGTAGATAGGGTCTTTGAAGAGGTAATTAAGTTAAAACAAGGCTCTAGGGCAGGCTGCAATTCGATCTGACTGGCGCTTTTATGAGAAGGGGAGATTAGGACACTTCCTCGCACAGAGGGAAGACCACGTGAGGACACAGGGAGGAGACAGCCTCTGCAAGCCTAAGAGAGAGGCTGCAGGAAAACCAACCCTGCTGACAACTTGATCTTGGACTTGAAGCCTCCAGATCTGTCAGAACATAAATTTCTGTTGTTAAGTCCCCAACTCTGCTATGTTCTTACGGTAGCCAGTGCAAATGGATACACTTTTTTTTTCTTTTTTTTTGAGACGGAGTTTCACTCTTGTCACCTGGGCTGGAGTGCAATGGTATGATCTCGGCTCACTGCAACCTCTGCTCCCAGGTTCAAGTGATTCTCCTGCCTCAGCCTCCCGAGGAGCTGGCATCACAAGCACCCGCAACCATGCCCGGCTAATTTTCTTATTTTTAGTACAGATGGGATTTCACTGTGTTGGCCAGGCTGGTCTCAAACTCCTGACCTCAATTGATCCGCCCACCTCGGCCTCCCTAAGTGCTGGGATTTACTGGCGTGAGCCACCTTACCCGGCCTGGATACACTTCTAAATGTAAATTATGTAAATTAATTTACACATCCTCTGGTCTTTGCCAGCTGATTGAGGTTTGGAGTAGAAATGGGAAATAGGTGAGTCTCAAACAGGAAAAGGTCAGGAGAAGGTTCCCAAAGAATTATAAGGGAGTCGAGGACATGAGAGGGGTGATGGATTGGAAGGAAGACACAGAGAAAGGGAAGGAGGAAGGTGCTTACATCACTGTGATCTGATGGAAGGGTGATGGATTGGAAGGAAGACACAGAGAAAGGGAAGGAGGAAGGTGCTTACATCACTGTGATCTGATGGAAGGGTGATGGATTGGAAGGAAGACACAGAGAAAGGGAAGGAGGAAGGTGCTTACATCACTGTGATCTGATGGAAGGGTGATGGATTGGGTTGGAAGGAAGACACAGAGATAGGGAAGGAGGAAGGTGCTTACATCACTGTGATCTGATGGAAGGGTGATGGATTGGGTTGGAAGGAAGACACAGAGATAGGGAAGGAGGAAGGTCCTTATTATCACTGTGACCTGATACTGGTAGAGGCTTACATGCATTCCAATGTGCCATCAGATTCAGCGTAACATTTCATCCTGACAAAATGTTTGAAGGAGCTACCCTCTCCATTTATAGATGAGGAACTAGAGTCTCAGAAAAGGTGTGAATTGCTCAGGGTTCCCCCAGAACCTGGCCACAAACCCAGTGTAGCCCTCCCCAGCCTGTGGGACCTGGACATTCTTAGGAACAAAAGGCCAAACCACCCCATAATCCACTGGTTTTACACAGCAACCTACTGTCTCAATGAGGACCCCTTTGGGGCCAGGACTGTGTCTTAGTCTCCTTCAGGGCCCTTACAACTCCTGCTATGGAGCCTTTGCCCAGATGAGCAGAATATCTGTTGATTGAACCAATACGACCCCCTTTTCTTTCCTGCAAAAGCAAGGTGGATTGATGCAAAGCACACACTAGGATTTATTCCAAATATCCTCCCAACTGCGGCCTGATTACCCGTGACCTGGCCGAATTCCCAAGGTGTTCACTGCTGCCTACCTGGCCAAAATCCTCTTCTGTTATTCAAGAATAAAGGTGGCCAGCCTGGGCAACATGGCAAAACCTTGTCTCAAAAAAAAAAAAACAAAAGGCCGGGCGCGGTGGCTCAAGCCTGTAATCCCAGCACTTTGGGAGGCCGAGACGGGCGGATCACGAGGTCAGGAGATCGAGACCATCCTGGGGAACACGGTGAAACCCCGTCTCTACTAAAAAATACAAAAAACTAGCCGGGCGAGGTGGCGGGCGCCTGTAGTCCCAGCTACTCAGGAGGCTGAGGCAGGAGAATGGCGTAAACCCGGGAGGCGGAGCTTGCAGTGAGCTGAGATCCGGCCACTGCACTCCAGCCTGGGTGACAGAGCGAGACTCCATCTCAAAAAAAAAAAAAAAAAAAAAGAATAAAACAAAATATATGTATACATAAACAAAAATAAACAATAAAACAAAAACCAATATAAAAAAATAAAACAACAAAACAAAAAAGTGGCTGCCGCCAAAGTCCGACTACAACAGAAACTTCTCTCTCTCTTTTTTTTTTTTTTCCATTTCACAAGTTACCATTAAAAAGGCAGACTTTTTTGTTTGTTTGGTTTGATTTTTTTTTCTTTTCAAGCGGTTCTCCTGCCTCAGCCTCCCAAGTAGCTGGAACTAATGGCATGCACCACCACACCTGGGTAATTTTTTTTTTTTTTTTTTTGAGATGTGGTTTCGCCATGTTGGCCAAGCTGGTCTCAAACTCCTGGCCTCAAGTGATATGCTTACCTTGGTCTCCCAAAGTTCTGGGATTACAGGCACGAGCCACCATGTCCAGCCATGTTTTCGTTTGTTTGTTTGTTTTGTTTTTGAGACAGGGTCTTGCTCTGTCACCCAGCCTGGAGTACAGTGGTGCAAACACAGCTCCCTGCAGTCTCAAGTTCCTGGAGGACTGGGAGCAATCCTCCCACCTCAGCCTCCCAAGTAGCTGGGACTACAGGCATGTGCCACCACCCCAGCTAATTTTTGTATATTTTTGTAAAGATGGGTTTTTACTGTGTTGCCCAGGCTTATCTCAAACTCCTGGCCTCAAGTGATCCACCTGCCTCAGCCTCTCAAAGTGCTGGGAGTACAGGTATGCGCCACTGCACCCAGCTTGCAACAGAAACTTGACTGCAATGCCATGTAAGCTCTTCACACTGTACCAATACCTAAGGGGCTTCTTCAATATGGGGCCTGACAGTGACAACCACAGGAACTATTTACTAAGGACAGGTACCATTCTATAAAAACAGCAGTATTCGGCTTAATAAAGTTATTGAGTTTATTCAAATATACAACATACAAGTATAAATAACAGATGACCACAATGTAGTTTTGGAATAAACACAATCTCTTCTCACTGTGCAGGACTGGCCCAGGTCCTCATTTAGGTACCCAGTTCTGAATTGCTTTCTGGGCTATGCTGTGTCCTCTCTTGTTCTACGAGGCCAGGGCTGGCTTTGCGGGTGTGCAGCCTTAAACAGGCCCCATGCTGGGCTGAATGCTCTGCTCTGTCTTGAAATTCTCAGTGCTTTTGGAACCAGGGGCCCCACATTTACATTTTGCATTGGACTCCACAAATTAGGTCATTAGTTCTGAGAGTGGCCTCATTCCTTTTCTGTATCAGGGCTACTGTATACATTGCAGGGAATCCTCAGGCTCCCATCGTATGATTAGATGAGATTTCTCGGTGTGAATAAAAGATGAAGCAGACACAGTTAGATGGAGGATGCCAACCTGAGAGGGGCCTCATCGTCAAGCAGGGCTGGCAGTTGCTGAACCCCAGGGCTCTAGATAATATGAAGTCACGCTTGGAGTCACATGGACACCAAGATCTGACCAGAGGTGTGGCAACAACAACAAGGGGTCCTCGGAAGGCTAAGGCCAGAAGCCAAAGAGTTCTGTCCAAAACTGCTACAAGGAAAACAGGGAGCAGGGCTCAGTCCCTGTGGAGCAGGCGCTGGCAGAAATTAGCCAAGGATTTCAGGGACCCAGCAAGTGAGGCTGGGGTTAGGGGCTGGAACTCCATCCCAGCTGGGAGATGGAAGGGAAACGGATTGCAGCCAAGAACTGAGGCCCCTGGCCAATTCTAGCAGATGGAGAAGAGAGGGAAGCTATTGCTCTCTACTCCTTCAGGTTCCTGGGGATGTGCTGAGTAAAGGTCTAACATCTCCAGGTTGAACTCACTCTGACTACCTGCAGGGAAGGACCTGAACTTTTAACAACGGATGCTTTGTAACAGCTGGGAGCAGGGGAAGCCCAGCAAATAGTGCTTAATAGAATAGGTGAAAGGCTTTATGCTAAATCTGGAATTGTCATCAACAGCATCTCTGTAGCTGTAGCTATATCTGTTCTTATTTGCTGCTGTGTAGTTTGGTCACAATCCTAGAATTTCAGAAGGTATGGCTCATCTTCAATGCTTGTACTGCAATTTCTTCCTCTACTGGGGAAAAGTCTTTCTCTCTCTCTCTCTCTCTCTCTCTCTCTATCTCTCTCCTGGAAAGTATGCCCATGATTCAGAGGCCTGCGCCCCACAGAGCCACCTGTGCTTACCACAGCCACCCACCTCACCAGCAGCAGCTGATTTGAAAACTGCCTACCTGCCGCCTCATGGGCACTTGCTCTTAATTGTTTGGTTTCCATGTGCGTCGTATATCCACTCCCAACATAGAGGCTTTGCTTTGGGTAAGAGGAAATGCAAATGGAAACACGGGCATTACGTCCAGGATTCTCTCTGGGGGTTAGACTAAATGACCTCTAAGATTCCTGCCAGAATCTGTTATAAATAACTCAAAACCTGACTAAAAATTCTACCTGAAAGCTGTCTGAGATTGACACATGTAATCTACATAGACACATGCAAACTGTGAATGAGTCTAGTAAGAGGACTATAGCTGACGTTTATTGAGCACTAACTACGTGCCGGGCACTGCACTAATTGCACAATCTCATTGAATCCTCATGACAGCCCAGGAGGAATATTTCTGAATATTTCTGTGTTACAGGTGAAGAAATCTGTAGAGTTTCAGTCAGCAACTTGCCAAGTGACACAGCCAGTAAACAAAGGAGCAGGACTGGATCCCCACTCCATATCCATCTGACAGTCTCAACAGGATGTATTTCAGAAGGAAGTCAGACCCAGGGAAGACCTCGTTCCCAGGCTTTGCATGGTGACAAGCTCTTAGACTCAGTTGTGGTACTGGGCCTGAACTAGCTGAGTTAACAGGTTTTTCTCTGCCCCTGACATTGATGGTTCTGACAGTTCATCCCATTATTTTTATGTCTGCATAGAGTGGTTGCTTCCTGGCTTTGACTGTGTACTCAGATTGAATACTTCCCTGGATCCTTTGGAAGCGTGCTGCTTAAGATCAACACCTCTGAAGTCAGAAGCAATGGCCCTCACTCTAGAAAGAAGCACCCGGTTCAGGTTAACCCCCACCTTTGCTCCTGTGTGTATCAACGTGGCCTCGCATGGCATCTGCTGCAATGATTCAAACTCTGGAGGATTCCATTTGGCCAGCTCTGCTTTCTATTTTGTAAATCTGATGAGCCACTAGATTGTGGAATCAGAACTCACTGCCTTTAAGCATATTTGCAATTGGCCACTAAACGAGCTTCAGAATAGTGTCAGACCAGGACACAGAAGCATGCACGTGGTGTGTGTGTGTAATCACGAATACATCACTGCATGTGTGTGCATGTCACATCTTCCCTGTCACCCAGACTACAAACTGTGGTATCATCTTGAGTCTGCTCACCCACACTCACTCACTCACCTGCCTGCATCTCTCCCTCAGTTTCACAGACACTGTCCTTTTTCAGGGTCTCTTAGTCTCCTCTGCCCCAGACAACTCTGCCAGCCTCCTGCCCCATCTGCCCTTATCCAGGCTGTCACCTCTCTGATCCATCAATCACATTAATGCCAGAATCATCATCCTTGCATAAGGCCACTTGCATCACAGGTCTTCTCAGAATTCCACAAGAATGGGAATCCCAAGTTTCTGCTCATGATCGTCGCATTCCGAGTCCTGCAAAATCTTTCTCCAAATTTACTGTCCAATCTCATCACCCATTACATGCACCTTAAAGTTCATCCAAACACCGTATATAGAATCCACATTAATTGAGCCTCTGCTACAGCCAGGCACGCTGCTACCTGCTAGGGAATATTTATAAACAGAACACAAGCTTGCAATCAGCTCTGAGAGCGTTCTTCAAGACCCGCAGCACACCAGACTCTCCCAGGTCTCCTTGGCCTGGAAGATCCTGCTTCTTTTCTGGCCTATTAAAATCATTCTCATTTTCCAAGTCAGATGTCTACCTACTGTGACATTGACCTTAATCCCCTTAGAATCCTTTCTTGGAGCCTAAGTCCTTGAGTTTTTGTCCTGATTTTGCTATTAAACTAGTTGTGTGAGTTTGGGGAAATTTCTTAACCTCATGGAGTCTCAGTTTTCTCATCCTGAAAAATGGGGATAATACATAATACAAATACCTCCTCATGTACTTGTTGAGAGGACAAAATGATTTTTTTTCTTAAAGCATTTAGGACAGGGTAAAAAATTATTATTATTATTATTGTTTTTTGAGAAGGAGTTTTGCTCTTGTTGCCCAGGCTGGAGTGCAATGGCACAATCTTGGCTCACTGTAACCTCCGCCTCCTGGGTTCAAGCGATTCTCCTGACTCAGCCTCCCAAGTAGCTGGGATTACAGGTTCCTGCCACCATGCCTGGCTAATTTTTTATATTTTTAGTAGAGACAGAGTTTCATCATGTTGGTCAGGCTGGTCTTGAACTCCTGATCTCAGGTGATCCGCCTGTCTAGGCCTCCCAGACTGCTGGGATTATAGGCGTGAGCCACCTCACTGGGCCAAAAATTATTTCTAGCACCTTGGCTCCCATGTGTTGCTTATGTATTGCTATTTACATGTACGCCATTCTGCCTGTTTCCTCTATGCAATTTTTAGTTCTTTGAGATAAAGGATGGTCATTATCCATCCCAGCATCGCTAGCAGAGAGCTTTGATCACAGAAAATGTTTAATAAATGTTGGCTTAGTTGAGTTCAGTTGCTAAATGATCATAGAAATTTTAAGTTCATTTTACCTATTCCTCTGCCTTCAAGTAGGACTTTCCTAATTCTAGGTAGAGGAGATTCTGGTCCCTGGCAACCTATTCCACTTTCTGATATTTCAATCTGAAGGAGACCTTAGAGGTCATTTCACACAGAGATGTCAGTTGCCATTTTATGTGTTGACCTCAATCAATTAATAATGGCTTTCTCAAGTTCTGGGAGTGCTACAATTGATTAGTGATGTCTGACCCTTGCATGGGCAGGGCAGCTGATAATGTGCAGGTCTTGTATTTGCCATTCCCAATTTAGTCCATTGCTCTCTTTTGAGTATGAGGAGACTAAGTCTACAGAAGCTGAGTGACATACTCAAGGTCACACAGTTAGTGGTAGCAGGGTCCAAATGGGAAGTTAGGTGTTCTGAATACAAATTCAATATTTTTTGGAGAGATTGGAATTTGGAAGAGAAAAAAGGGGATCCAAATGTGAGTCTATGCCTCATTTGCCTGTAGATGTAACTGCCCATTCTCATCCTTCTGTAGGCTGGGGAACGTGTCTTTGAAGCACAGCACATGAGTGGCAGGAGCCTAGTGGAGGAGTTGCCCCTGCGAACTCAGTGGACCCTCATACCTCATCCTTCTCTCAGACAGCCCGGCCCAACCTGGACTTGACAGATGGTGCTTGCCCAACTCACAGGGGTGGCAGGACTGAGTCCTGTGCTGTTTCAGAAGAGGGGATGTCACAAACAAGTTCTGATGAATGTTATGCTTTTACAAAATAAGATTAGATCCAGGGTAGACTCCATGGGGAAAAACATCCTCTTCTTTATAATGTTGAATTTATTATTTTAATTCAAAACAAAAGCACTGAAAGCGTTTCTCTGGGGGAGTGGAAAAGATTATTCTGCAAGATCCAAAAAAATTATAGAATTCAGAGCTTCCAAAATAAGCTGAAATTTCTGAAGAATCCAGACTACATAACTTGTGTCAACACAATTTAGAATCTGATTATGTAAGTAGGTAGGGGGAGAAGGAAGGCACCAATTCACACACACACACAAAGAGTAGTAAGAGGCAAAATTCATTAAACACCAGGCATCTGCTCTCAGGAATGATTACTGTTCTAGCTGTAAACTACACAGGCCTGTCGCTGACTAACATCATGTTATAGCACTTAACACCACTTGATGTCAATTATAAAATAGCACGCTTAGTTGAATACCCTTAGTACACAAACACTAGTATCTAGAATCATGAACTATTACGCCTAGGAGGAAATTAAAGATAGCAGCCCAATCCCCTTAATAGTTGTCCACAAGAGAAAAATGACTTACCCAAGGCCACACTGCAAGTTACAGGAAGAGCTCATCCATAATCCCTGGAGTCTTCCTTCAGAAGCTTTCTACTGTCCGATGTAGACATCCTAGCATTACATGTTTGCTATGAAATTTAGGATAGCACATCAGAATTCAGGTATCCAAAGCAATTTTACTCATTCCAGAATATCAGTATTTACATCACCCGAGTTAATAGTTCCATCTGTTGTCATCCTTTCCTTTGATACAGCCACGTAATTTTCATGTACCCATTATTGGGCCCTGAAAACACTCCTACAGACGAGTGGAGGAAACCATTGCTTGTGAGTTGCATTTTATGTGCCAGGGACTGCCCACACTGTCTCCTAGAAGCTCACAAATTATTTTCAAGAACTCTTTCTTCAAGAGATTAAGGTCAAGTGGTTAACAAATGGTAGGGCTGGCATGCAAAGCCAGGTCCACCCGTCTCCAAATTTCTTGGACAGCTCAAGTGGCTGTAACAAAGACACCATGGACTGAGATTTTTTTTTTTTCTTTTTCTTTTTTGAGACAGAGTCTCACTCTGTTGCCAGGGTGGAGTGCTGTGGCATGATTTCGGCTCACTGCAACCTCTGCCTCTCTGGTTCAAGCAATTCTCCCACCTCAGCCTCCTGAGTAGCTGGGACTACAGGTGCGCGCCACCATGCCCAGCTAATTTTTTTTTATTTTCAGTAAAGACAGGGCTTCACCACGTTGGCCAGGATAGTCTTGATCCACCCGCCTCAGCCTCCCAAAGTGCTGGGATTATAGGCGTGAGCCACCATGCCTGGCTGGTTTTTTTGTTTTGTTTTGTTTTGTTTTTTTGAGACAGGCAGGAGTGCAGTAGCGCAATCATAGCTCATTGCAGCCTCAGACTCCAGGGCTCAAGAGATCCTCCCACATCAGCCTCTCTAGTAGCTGGAACTACAGATGCACACCACCATGCCTGGCTAATTTTTGTATTTTTTGTAGAGGCAGGATCTCACATTTTGCCCAGGCTGGTCTTGAACTCCTGGCATTGAAGAACATTTACTATATTATTTCAGACAAGGAGGGAAGGGTGGGAGGGAGACAAAGTCATAAACAGTTGGTATTCTCCTAAGAGACAGATAGCAAGACTCAGAACCCTTGACTCTCATTCTCCTGTTTGCTGCAGCTCTGCAGTCATGAGGCATGTGGAAAGTCCATGGCTACCCTCTCCCCTGAAAAACTGAAAAAAAAATCCGCTGAAAAGAATCATGGAGTGGTGGTTAATTTTATGTGTCAACTTGGCTAGGCCACAGTACCCAGGTATTTGGTCAAACACCAGTCTAGATGTTGTTGTGAAGGTATTTTTTATATGAGATTGATATTCAAATCAGTAGACTTTGAGTAAATCAGATTATTCTCCATAATGTGGGTGGGCCTCATCCAATCAATTGAAGATCTTAAGAGAAAAAGACTAAGGTTCCCTGAGGAAGAAGGAATTCCACCTCCAGGCAGCCTTCAGATTTGAGCCACAACATCAACTCCCCTGGGTCTCTAGCCTGCCAGCCTGTCCTGCAAATTTCAGACTTTCAGACCTCCACAATTCTTGAACTGATTCCCCAACTTATTAAAACACACACACACACTCGCATACATACACACACACACACACACACAATTGATTCTGTTGAATCCCAACTAACTCACATGGGGTTAGCCTCAAGAGCAACTTTAGGTAGAAGCCCCCTTGGTAGTATCCACAGACCCCATGCTGACCTCCTTTTGGCCTCCTTGGTTGGGGTGGGGTATGGAGGCTCAAGGGCCTCTTCCCCACAAGCCAGAGCCTGTCCCTACCTGTTTAGAGCACTGGCTGTGATATGGAGCCATCCAAAAGTACAAGGACTGAGGGTTGACAGCCCCTTGACTCCCCCCACCAGAAGCTCTCCCCTTTTGATTGGGGGGTGGGGATCTTACCCAAAGATTCCATTTTATCCCTAACACAAATTCATGCTTCTGCCCTCCTATGACCTGAATGTATGTGCTGCCCCCCGCCGGCCCCCGCCGCTAAATTCATATGTTGCAATGCTAACCCCCCAAGGTGATTAAGAGGTATTAAGAGATGGGACCTTTGGAAGGTAACTTGATCACAAGGGTGGAGCTCATGTGAATGGAACTACTTGCCCTTATAAAAAAGGTTGGAGGGAGCTCCCTGGCCCTTCCCACCACATGAAGAACAAGTCACCATCTATGAAGCAGAGAATCTGTTGGTGCTCTGATCTTGGACTTCCCAGACTCCAGAACCATGAGCAACAAATTTCTGTTGTTTATAATTACCCAGTCTTAGGAATTTTTGTTTTAGCAGCCCAAATGGAGTAGTGCATGCCCACTGGAGAGCAGAGGGGAGAGAATGCAGAGGTCCCTAGAGGTTAGAATGAATGATCAGCTCACCCCGGGGGATATAACTTAACACAACTTGCACTCTTCATACATTTCTGTTTGCCAGGGAGGAACTTCGAGCATCCAGCGTGGGTCCCTAGGGTGAGGTGCCTGGTGCCAAAGAAGTAACCCCCAGCAAGAACGAGGGACTGAGAACAAAGAAGGGAGGGGTTATGGCAGGATCTCTGCTCTATTCATTAGCTCTTTGTTTTGTGGTTGCTTGGCGTTTTTATCCTTTCCTTTTGTACTGAAGTAACCTTGGAGTCCTGGGAGTCAGGACTAGAACATGGTTCCAATCCAAAGCAACTGATTAAATATCTTCATTTCTTTATCTGTGACATACCACCCATTTTGTTCCCCTCAGTTGATGTGAAAGTTTGGCATTCGATTTCTCTTCTTTTCATGGACATCTTTGTGGAATCATTTTTTATCTATACGCACATGTGAAATTGCTGATATTAGGCCATTTTTTAATTTACAAAAATGGTAACTTCATATGGTTCAGCTTGATATAGTTTCTACTAATGTAAGCCAGAAACTCAAACACACTTTTAATCTCCCTCAGATACACAGACTTTCCAATGTCCACTTCCTCCAGCTTTACATATATGTATATCTGTAACATGTACATATTACATGACATTTTCTGCAAATTTAGGTTCACATTTTTAATAAAAGCCTTTTTAAACAAAGAATATATTTTGCTTACTTTTCCTCACTATTATACCTTGTATAACACTTCTTGCTCTTTGATTCTTGTATCCTTTAACTGGAACACAGTCTTTGGTTATTTTTCAGGTAGAGTCTATATATGAGAATATCTTCTAAAGATCTTACATGACTGGAAATGTCTTTGCTTCATCCCCACTCTTAAATGTTCATTCGGCTAGATATAGAATTGCATTCACATTTTTTTTCTCAGAACTTGAAAAGTATTCCTCCTGCCTGTTCTGACTTCCAGCTTTGCCAATGAAGGATCTGTTGCTATTGCAAAGCTGTATTTTCTGTTTCCAAGATAACCAAATGGTCTATTTTCAAAACCACATGTTCTTGTTTCATAACCACCTATTCTTACTTTATGGATATAATACCCTCCTTTATTTTTTTGTGAATTTTAAGTTTGCTTTGCAACAATCCTGTTCTGATCATTCCATTAACTTTGTGCCCTCAGGTGTAAATTCGGTTTGTTATCTCCTTTTGTGGGGTTTATTTTTCTCAAGCATCTGGTGATTCACAGTTGCATTCTCATCCCTGTGGTCAAGGCCCCTCAGTTCTTCAGGAGATGTAGAGCTTGTTTACCACTGCCCCAACGTGCTCCAATGTTAGCAGTAGTAGCGGAAGGACAATCTGGACTGGATAAGATACCCAGGTGCCTCCATGTTCACTGTGGTGTTGCTATTCCTATGTGGGCGGCTCTATTCGCTCCATCCCAGGCTCCCACATTCACTGTTCCTATTTAGAGACAAGGACCCTGATTATCACTGTTTGGCCTGGGGAAGAGAATGGAAGAGAAGACAGTGGGCAAAGCTGTAGAGTAATCCCCTGGGGCCTGAGCAGTATTCGTTTCAAGGGCAGATGTTTAGACTACAGGTCTCACTGTGCCAGAGCTGAGCATTGCATCACAGGACCCAGGCCCCCGGTGTCCTCTGATCAATGCGTGTGTATACATGTGTATGTAAGAGATGCAAGTTTTCTAAAGTGCAGGCCTGGCACCTGAGCTTCCTTTTCTTCTCTCCTGGAGATTTCTCAAGTTTTCAAGTCACCATAAGTTCTCCTTCTTGTTTTGAGGTGCAAATACATATTTTTCAAAATATATTTTCTATCATTTCTATAGATTCAGTGTGGACAGGAAGATAGTGCAGCTTGTGCCTAGGGATTATTGTGAGATGCCCTGACAAACTGTGAAGATGAGAATTAATGAGCGCATGATACAAGGCCTGACATGCATCATGACAGCCAGTATTGAGAGATTTTTGTGTTCACTATGCTAATCCTATTTCATTATGGCTTCCAGTCTACACAGGGGACATAGTTATCTCCATCCCTGGAGCTACTTCTCAGGTAAAAGAGTCACTTCTTTAACAGATCCAAGCCCAGCTTAATCACCTATCACTTCAGGAAGAACGTTATTATTCTCCTTCCACAGTTCATTAGAAAACAGGTGCCGTACTGCGTCTGAGCTCCTGCCTTTCATCACTCATTGGCCTCTGTACTGGCTGCCATGTTAATTTAATCTTAGCTGGTAAAAGGCTTAGGAGAGAGAGGGGAGCTTCTAGCATACAGCTGTGGGGAAGAGTCTAGAATCTCAAACTTTCCATGGCTCCTTGTAGGGAAGCACATTTTGTTCTGAAATGTGCTGCATACATTTGGTTCTTCGCCTGAAGGAAAATGTTCTGGGGGTTTAAAATGCTTTAAAAAGGAAAAGGAAAGGTGAAAAAGGAAGAAAGGAAGGAAAGAAGGGGAGGAAGAAAGGGAGGGAAGGGGCCAGCCATGTTCCTCTTCCTCTTCTGTCAAATCCCTTTGTCTCTGGATACATTCATTGTCAGCCCTGCCAGATGTTGAAAGTATTTGAGAGTTGGCAGCAGGTTCCAGTGAGAAAATCAAATCTCTGCTCCTCCTGAGAACTCCATTAGCAAGATAGTTAAACTGTGGCTTCACCTGAAAGAGGATAGATAGCAACCCACAAGGAAAACTCCCGTCTCCTTAGAGAGCTTTGAGAAGCATCTGGGTCCTGTTTCTCAGGCCTTGACAACACTTCCTACTCCTTCCGCCCACAGAAATATTCTGGAAAAAGACATCAGTACACTAGAGACACTACCTCTCCACTGCTGCACCTCATGCGGCAGAATCCAGCTAGATGCATTTGTTCGTGTTCTCAGCAGGCTGAGAGGGACAGAAAGAGAACAGAAATCCTGCCCTCAGGCATAGTAGTGTAGCTCTCCAAAGCCAAGAATACATTCACGACTCAGGAGAAGACTGATTCATTTGGTGTGTCTGTACTCAGAAGTATAAATTTATATTGTACAAATATAATACAGAATAGTCAATCTCAAATTTTTTTTTTCTTTTTCTTTTTTTTTTTTTTTTTTTGAGACAGAGTTTTGCTGTTGTTGCCCAGGCTGGAATGCAGTGGTGCGATCTCGGCTCACTGCAAGCTCTGTCTCCCAGGTTCAAGCAATTCTCCTGCCTCAGCCTCCCAAGTAGCTAGGATTACAGGCATGTACCACCATGCCTGGCTAATTTTGCATTTTTAGTAGAGATGGGGTTTCACCATGTTGGTTGGGCTGGTCTTGAGCCGCCTGATCTGCCCACCTCGGCCTCCCAAAGTGCTGGGATTACAGGCATGAACCACCACACCCAGCAATCTCAAATTTTAAAACCAGCAACGTGATACAATTTTATGTATATAGCTGTTTATTTGAAAAACTCAGAAATTTTCATTTGAAATACTTTTCCATGAAATGTTATGTATACATGTCAAAAACCATGGAAGTGTTTATAATCATTGACCCTGGAATACCACTTCAAGGAATGTGCCCTACGACACTAAATCAACAGGAAAAAAGAGCAAAGATGTTCAATTGTTGTTAAAACTTAAAAACTAGATACTAATTGTGCCACATACACACACTCAAAAAAAGGTTTAAGAAATTAAGAAGGCTGAGCACACAGTAGCTCATCCCTATAATCCTAGCACTTTGGGAGGCTGAGGCAGGAGGATTGCTTGATCCCAAGAGTTTGAGACCAGCCTGGGCAATCTTGCCTCTACAAAAAAAAAAAAAAAAAAAAAAAATCAGCTTGGCATGGTGGTGAGTGCCTGTAGTCCCAGCTACTCAGAAGGCTGAGGTGGCTGTGATCACGCCACTGCACTCTAGCCTGGGTGACAGAGTGAGACCCTGTTTCAAAAAGTAAATAAATACATAAATACAAATTATGAGAAACCAATATGTTGTGACATTATGCAAATATTAAAAACGATTGCATCAATAAGGTAGTTGCATGGACAACTGTGATATAATGTTGGGTAAAGGAGTCCAAAGGTATCATTGGTATGTGCACCATGCTTACAATTTCACAGAAATATTTATGCCTATGGGCCTGCCAAGAAGGCATTATAGAAAAACGAAATTACTTGTATTAGAATAGTAGAAATATGAGTAACAGTTTTCTTTTGATGGTGCAACGTTGTTTTTAAAGTAAAACCAGAAACATAAAACAATAGGAATGTTGTTAGATCTCCGCATCAATGCCTAAAAGTCCTTTTAACTCATATGTAATTCATCTAAGTACTAATAGTTCCAGGGCCTGAAGTTAAGTTCGGCAGAAGAAAAATTACAAAGAGAGATGGGACAGGGAGAGAAAAAAGAAAGAATTGAGGAACAAAGGGGAGGTGGGGGAGGAAATGGTGCAGAAAGACTTCCAACCACCTCACCTTTAGTCTGTACTTGCTTTCAGCATTTTATCACATCAACTAAGAATGATGAGGTTCATAAATTTGGAAAGGAGCGCTTTATTTCTCATAAAGTGTTGCAGCCTACAGGATGGCCATTCTGATGGGCTGGGAATTGTAGCCTCTGGCCAGAAGCCAAAAACAGGCACTTCAAGGATCAGAAGAATAAGACAGGGATTGATGCTGAATGGCGTGGCCAAATACATACATTCTGTAAGCTATAAGAGCAGTCATGAATATTTATGAAAGAAGAAACACACACATGCACAACTGAGCTTCATGCCTCTCCATGGGAGCCATGTTCAAAAAATGACAACATTAACATGACCCAACAGTGGAGTTTTCAGCCTTCTGATGTCAAAATGCGAAGCAGAGGACAAGAAAACCCTCACTGTGCATTCTCCAGAGGCTGGCCAGAACCACTCCGTGGTTGGTGGTCTCTTATCAGGAAGGAAAGCTGGTCGGTTCTTGTGTCAAAACTGCAGAAGAGAGGGGCAGCAGTCAGGCAGCTGGTTGCAGTCATTCATGGAGTCTTTTGAAAGGGCTGGTTTCTGTTTAGCCCTTAGGGAAGAAAGCCTAATGGCACCTAGTGAGGAGGGGCATATAGCAAGGCTTGTCTAATCTCCCATTCCATCAGAGCTGGAATTCAACTTCCAAGGTTTCTCTGGGGTACCTTTGGCTAAGAGAGAGTCTGCGCAGTCCATGTGGGGCTTAGACTTCTATTTTTATTTCCAGCCTTATGCTGGTCTTACTTCCTTAGTGTCCTGAATCTAGTCCTTCCTGAATTATTAAGTTTTTTTCCTAAATTCAGATCTATCTATCTCCAATCTGGATACCACATTCTCTCGATGACTAACATTACTGTAAAACATGATCCTTGGGTTTCAATAATCAATTGATCAAAAATCAGCTTGGCAAATAGAAGAGCAACAAGATTGTTTCTTCCCTCCAAAGGTTATTGCCTTTACCCATCAATTTGTTGTAATGGGGATAATATTTGAATGGCTAGCGATACTTTGTGTTTTGCCTTTCTAATTGCATGACTTTTTCCTAGTTGGTTGTGAGCAACCATTTGCCTGGGGGCAGGCACAAGTTGAGGGAAGGGGGTGGTGACTGCGGGATGATTAAGAATGTCACAGAAAAAAATGTGAAGAGAAAGACTTAATTAATATTCAGGTTTTGACCTATATAGTAGGATTAAGTACAAAGGCAATGGTCTTGCAACCAGGCTACAGCTTTAATAAAGGATTTTCTAAATATGTCTCCTCTTCTGGGCACATCATCCATCAAGACTGGGTGATTTGGGTTACAGAGTTATCTCCATAATGAAGAGAAGGTAACCCATTTGCTCATGACAGCTATATGGTGGGGATAACTCTACAACCTGAGTTGTATGAGAGAAGTGGAATTTAACTGTTATGAGTTGAATTCTGTCCATCCAAGATTCATAGGTTGAAGTCCTAACCCCCCATACCTCAGAATGTGACCCTCTTTGGAGATAGGGCCTTAAAGAGGTAATCAAGTTAAAATGAGGTCATTAGAGTGGTACCTAATCCACACAACTTGTGTTGTTACAAAAAGAGGAGATTTGGACACAGCAAGCCATCTAAGAGAATGTCACATGAATATGAAGATCTACAAGCCAAGGAAAGAGGCCTGGAATAGATCTTTCCATAGAGAAGGAACCAACCCTGCCAACACCTTCATTTTAGACTTCCAGCCTCCCAAACAGTGAGACAATAAATTTCTGTTGTGCAGGATACCCAGTTAGTGGTACTTGTTCAGTCACAGAAAACTAACCAAATGACCAAAGGAAGATGAAAGAAAAGCCCTCTTTTCTACTCTGAGGGACTGTGGGAAAGGGGCAATGTCCCTCCCATCTTCATAGGCTTTCCTGTGCCAACCTGGGATGCTACTACCTCAGAGTCACTGGGGCCACACAGGATGGTCAGGTGAGCTCAGCTGGGCCTTCTTCAGTTCCAGTGGGGTATTTGCAAGACCCCAGTGACTGATGGAGTCTGCAAAGAAGTGGCTGCTCAGAGGTCATAGTAGCAGGGAAGAGGTGGATCTGTAGGGCTATAGTGGATGTCCAAGTTCAGACTAGTGGGAGTCACAGCTAGACTTCAGAAGGGATATAGTCCCAGCAGGTGGGGCTCTAGCTAGGTACAGAGGCTGATTCATAAGTTACATAGCCATAGGATAACACTGCAAATGCTAGCAGGGTGAGAAGGTCCCAGGTAGACTGGAGATCTCCCCACCAAAGACCAGAGCCCCTTTAAGCATCACAGCTCTTCCCTACCACACAAGATGTACATAAGCCTCACCCCTGCTCCACATACCATCTTAGGAAGGGAAAGGGGCTGAGGGGAGAACATGCATCTGGCAGAGCAAGCACTTTTAGTCAAGAGGAACTGGGCACAACCAAATGATCGGATCAGACAAAACTTTAAACCAATTCAGATATCAAATTAATTGTTTCCAGGCCACCAAGTTGTATTATGTGTTTAAATTCTACAATGTATATGCAAAGTGCTGTATTATCACAGGACTGTGGGTTGGTGGAGGAAGTAGAAGTGGGACCATTCACCACCAGGGTCACTATCTCAATCAACAACTTCAGAAAACCCTTAGGAATGGTCCTGGTGTCTCCTCTGGTGTTTTCTAGACTAGACTGGATGTGTTCCAAAGATTCTCACGACTTTGTGCTGTCACTAGCTTCAGGTAATGAAGTTTCACAGCCTGGAGGAGTGCTAATTAAAGTCAATAGCAGCTTGATGATCCTGACACCACACCCTCAATAAACAAAACCATTGCTTAGTCTGTCAGCTGCTTTAGATGCTCAGGCAAAGTGAAGGGCTGTCAGATAGAAACTGGGAAGTGGGCAGAGCTGGGCAGGGCTAGCAGAGGGTGAGCTGAGGGTGAGCCGAGAGCCGGCTGAGGGTGCGCCGGTGGGGAGAAGGTGGACCTTTTCATCTTGCCTCTGTTCTGTAGGGGTGGTACATCTTCCATTTGGGATAAGGAAATCTCTACCACAGCAGGAGGAACGGCCAGTAGCCTGGCCAGCCGCGGTGCCTCACGCCTGTAATCCCAGCACTTTGGGAGGCAGAGGTGGGTGGATCACTTGAGGTCGAGTTCGAGACCAGCCTGGCCAACATGGCGAAACCCCATCTCTACTAAAAATACAAAATATTCGCTGAGCATGGTGGCGCACACCTGTAATCCCAGCTACTCAAGAGGCTGAATCAAGAGAACTGCTTGAGCCCGGGAGGCGGAAGTTGCAGTGAGTCAAGATCGCACCACTGCACTCCACCCTGGGAGACAGATAGCAACTCTATCTCAAAAAAAGAAAAAAAAAAGGCCATTAGCCTTAAGCCTTTTCAGGTTGAGGAGGTGAGTTTTTTATTGTAAACAAACAAACATAACAGTTCTTTGGACATGAAACAAAAGTAAATACTAGGACTTACAGATGACTTCCCATCTTAAGCAGCCTAGGAATCACAGCTATTAATAATGACGTTTTCCTGGAAGGAGCTCCAAGAACTTGTAAACCAAAAAGTATCTGAAACATCTTAATTGATTTAGGAGTCTATTTTGCCAGGGTTAAAGACATGCCCATGATATAGGCTCACGAGTTGCTGACAACATGTGCCCAAGGTGGTCAGCCTATGACTTGGTTTTATATAGTTTAGGGAGACATAAGACATCAACCAATACATGTAAAGTGTATATGGGTTTGATCCAGAAGGGCAGGACAACTGGAAGCAGGGACTTCCAGGTCATAGGCAGATTCAAAGCCTTTCTGATTGACAGTTGGTTATTATCTAAAGGTTGGGATCAATAGAAAGGAATGTCTGGATTATGACAAGGGCTTGTGGAGACCAAGGTTTAATCATGCAGATGAAGCCTCCAGGTAGCCGGCTTCAGAAAGAACAGATCGTAGATATTTCTTTTTTTTTTTTTTTTTTTTTTTTGAGACGGAGTCTCGCTCTGTCACCCAGGCTGGAGTGCTGTGGCCGGATTTCAGCTCACTGCAAGCTCCGCCTCCCAGGTTCACGCCATTCTCTTGCCTCAGCCTCCCGGGTAGCTGGGACTACAGGCGCCGCCACATCGCCCGGCTAGTTTTTTGTAGTTTTTAGTAGAGACGAGGGTTTCACCGTGTTAGCCAGGATGGTCTCGATCTCCTGACCTCGTGATCTGCTCGTCTCGGCCTCCCAAAGATATTTCTTTTCAGACTTAAAGAGTTTATTCTACCAGTCTTAAGGTCTGCGTTGATGTTAATGGTTATGAGGCATGTCCGATCTCCCCTTCCCATTACGGCCCGAACTAGTCTTTCAGGTTCACTATGGAATCTCCTCGGCCAAGAGGAGGGGTCTATTCAGATGGTTGAGGGGTTTCACATTTTATTTTTTGTTTACAAACTGTATACCCATCATTCATATCCATTTTGTATGAATAAAGGCAGCCAACTTGGGTCATGACACAATCATTACTTAAGTAGTCCTGGAGTAACTACTAGAGAGTTAAAAGTGAATCTCTCAGTGGCTGGAAGATAAAAGGAGCAAGTAAGAGGACAGTTGCTTTTCTTTCTAGGCACTTTCGCGCTTCCCAAGTGCTAGGCACTGTGTGAGGCAGGGAAGGAGGTTCAGACACAAAAACTGAGAGGAAGAGGAGCAAATATGTACACACGACAGTCATTCAATTATATATTCATTCAACATTTATTGAACTCTGATTATGGACTGGACATTAGGTGTTGAAGACAGCTATTAACAAAATAGTCCTTGTGTCACAGACCTGCCTCTGTAGTAAACAGACAATAAACCAACACATAACATAGTATCGGGTAGCGACGTGTTATAAAGAAGGCATGTTAGGGAGCTAGATTGTGACTGAGCAGGAAGAGAAAGGAGCTGCCCTTTTAGGGGTTGGTAGGTAATGTCTGAGATGACATTTGAGTAGAGACCTGAATCAAGTTGGAGGATGTGATGGTTAAATTTACGTATCAACTTGACTGCACTACAGGCTGCCCAGATTAAACACTGTTTCTGGATGTCTGTGAGGGTGTTTCTAGATTTAGCGGGCTCAGTAAAGGAGATGACCCTCCCCAATACGGATGGACACCATCCAATCCCTTGAGAGCCTGAATAGAACAAAAAGGTGGAGGAAAGAGGAATTCACCCCTTTTCCTTCCCGCCTGAGTATGTGAACCAGGGCATAGATCCTCTCCTGCCCTTGGTGCCCCTGCCCTGGCCTCTGGACTTGGGTTGAATCATGCCACCCCCTCCCCTGGGTCTCCAGCTTACAGGTGGCAGATCATGGGACTTCTCAGCCTCCATAATCAAGTGAGACAATTCCAAATATGAAAGTTCTTTCTATAGACAGTTGAGTCTTAAACAACACACATTACTTACATGCAGATTTTCTTCTGCATCTGGCACCCCTGAGACAGCAGGACCAGCCCCTCCTCTTCCTCCTCCTCCTCCTCAGCATACTCAACGTGAAGATGGTGAGAATGAAGACCTTTATGGTAATCCACTTCCACTTAATAGGAAATATATTTTCTCTTCCTGATGATTTTTAAATAAAATTTTCTTTTCTCCAGCTTACTTTATTGTAAGGATACAGTATATAATACATGTACCAAATATGTTTTTTTTGTTGTTGTTTTATTTTGTTTTCTCACTGTTGTTGCCCAGGCTGGAGTGCCATGGCACAATCCCGGCTCACTGCAACCTCTGCCTCACAGGTTCAAGTGATTCCCCTGCCTCAGCCTCCCAAGTAGGTGGGATTACGGGTGCATGCCACCACATCTGGCTAATTTTTGTAGTTTTAGGAGAGACGGGGTATCGTCATATTGGTCAGACTGGTCTCAAATTCCTGACCTCAGGTGATCCGCCTGCCTTGGCCTCCCAAATTGTTGGGATTACAGGCGTGAGCCACTATGTTCAGCCCCAGATATGTTTTTAATCAGCTGCTTATATTCCCAGTAAGGCTTTTGGTCAACAGTAGGCTACTAATAGTTAAGTTTGGGAGATTCAAAGGTTATATATGGACTTTCCACTGCAAGGAGATCAGTGCCCCTAACCCCAGAGTTGTCCAAGGGTCAAGAGTACATCCAATCCTCTCCTTTCTCTTCTCAGTCTCCACAAGTTCCCCCTCCGTCATCATGCATTTATCTTCATTATTTTGTTTTCCTTCATGCTTACTCACTCTTATCCACATGCACATATTTCTCCCCCTGTCCAGCACAGGAATGCACACCTGTCACCTCCCCCGGCTTCTGTATTAGTCCATTTTCATACTGCTGATAAAGACATTCTCGAGACTTCATAATTTATAAAGAAAAAAGAAGTTTAATGGACTCACAGTTTCACGTGGCTGGGAAGACCTCACAATCACGGCAGAAGGTGAAAGGCATGTCTTACGTGGTGATAAGATGATAAAGAATGAGAGCCAAGCCAAAGCAGAAACCACTTATGAAACCATCAGATCCCGTGAGACTTATTCACTACCACAAGAACAGTATGGGGGAAGCCGCCCCGTGATTCAATTATCTCCCACTGGGTCCCTCCCACAACACATGGGAATTACATCAAGATGAGATTTGGGTGGGGACACAGCCAAACCATATCACCCTCTATGATGTCCTCACAGTCGTTTAAGAAAATCTCTCTCTGATGAAATAAAAATTTTAGAACTTGGAAAATCCTTAGAGTTGACATGGTTATTCTCAGTGCACACACACACCCCTCCCCACAATCCTCCAGATGTGTGCCTAAGTTATCCTTTGCTCAAACCTCCTACTTAAAAAGGCTTTGAGGAAGATGTTGTCCCTACTGGCAGAGGATGAACCCTCAACTGAGAGAGGGTTGAGACAGAGGGAAGCTGACTCTCTTCCCCTCTGCGCCCTCATGATCAGCATCACATCTTTTAATGTACCTTCATCACCTCTTCCTTTCTTTTTTCCACTGCCTCCATGTCAATGCTGGACAGGAGCATGAGTGAATCATGAGTTTCCTTCCATTTTCAAAACAAACCTTGAACTTAGGAATGAAGGTGAAAGAATGTTTTTTCCTGAGTCAACAGTGTGAACCGGCTGGACTGTTTTATAAAAGTATCACACCCTCTGGATGTTTCACAAACTGATTTGCATGGCACCAGATGAGTTTCCTTTTTCCTCTTTCAATCAACTCAAGTAAATATACAACATGCAGCCAAATTACATCCTCTCGCAGGAAGAGAGGTTTCAAAATCTTTTCTTATTGTTTACCTGAATCTGTTTGTTCAGTTTCTCAGACAGGAAAGATATCCTCAGAACGAAGTTACTGAAAGGATTTTCAGGTGACACAGGCTGCAGCTGGAACTTAGTTATGTAACTTTGGTTTTGTGGCTTTTTCCATTTTCAGGGTGTAGAACAGATACTGACTAATTAACATGGAAATTGATTTGTGTACTTGAGCATTCCAGCTAGCTGCGACAAGCATTTCACGCTCTGTGTTGGAAAATGTTCTCATTGCTTCTTTGGTAATGCTGAGCCATGGATAGATGACAATGACAGTTCACTTTTGTCACTCTGCGAATGATGGAGTAAATAAGTGCCCCATCCATAGAACCACAGAGCTCATGTAATCCTCTCAAAAAGGGACCCTGATCCAGCAACTTTGACATAACCTGACTTTCTTTGGACACTTCCAGTGACAGAAGACTCACTACTGTCATCCAGCTGTTTGCCATGGCTCTGCTAGGTCTGAGTTAAAGAGGGTCACTCACATGAGTATTTCCCCTTTTGGAGCTCCCAGTGAGAGGCCACAACCCCGGGGCAACTGGAAAGATGCCCATCCAATAGTCTACTCCCTCTAAGGTCAGAATTCTCTCATAAAGGTGCAGTGGCATGCACCTGGAGTCCCAGCTACTCAGGAGGCTGAGGTGGGAAGATCGCTTGAGCCTGAGTTCAAGTCCACTCTAGGCAACACAGCAAGACTCCATGTCTTTTTTTTTTTTTTTTTTTTTTTTTTTTTTTTATTGAGACGGAGTCTCGCTCTGTCACCCAGGCTGGAGTGCAGTGGCCGGATCTCAGCTCAGTGCAAGCTCCGCCTCCCGGGTTCACGCCATTCTCCTGCCTCAGCCTCCCGAGTAGCTGGGACTACAGGCGCCCGCCACCTCGCCCGGCTAGTTTTTTGTATTTTTAGTAGAGACGGGGTTTCACCATATTAGCCAGGATGGTCTCGATCTCCTGACCTCGTGATCCGCCCGTCTCGGCCTCCCAAAGTGCTGGGATTACAGGCTTGAGCCACCGCGCCCGGCGACTCCATGTCTTAAAAAAAAAAAAATTATCCCATAGAGCTTGCTCCTTTGCAGGTGAGAGACCGTCACCACTGTTTCTTTACTATTTGTTAAGTGACCATTTTGTGTCACATATTGTCTTATATCCCGGGGCTGCAACTTAAATAATACTCTGTCTACCAGGAACTTCCAATCTAGTTTATTAAATTTTAATGACTTTGAATTAGATAAAACAGTGTAAGTTATTTATAGCATTCTTTAATTATACATTATTTAATTCAATAAAAATTTATTGACTAGAATTTACAGTCTAGTAGGGAGAGAAATCTAAACATTATAACAGGATGGTGCAAGTGCCATCATAAAGCACAGCTCATTGACTTGATCCTTCTTAAGGCAACTGGCCAGGGAAACCTCTCAGAGGTGTTAAGAGGCAGAAAACCTAAGGGCATTGAACACTTGTGGGCCTGGGGGCGGGATTTAGGGAGAAGGATGCTGCCAGAAAGATCTATTGCTTTGTAATGTTATTCAAGGCTAGCCCAGCCATGCACCAGCTGATTAACTATTGGAGTCCTTGGACACCACCTATAATCATTCTTAACCACTCATGTCGCATGGCTAATGAGAGGTCTTGTGGTACTGGCTTAATGAGTTGAAACGATTCAACTATAATTAGCACATTTATTATTTTAATATGAATCAATGCTTCTAAAGCCCTCACAAAGAACTTAATCTCTAAAGTAAATTAAGCCCTTCCTACAAGCTCCTTTATACTACTATCACACCTAGTGTTTTTTTCTAAGCATAAATCACACATATCATCCCCAAAATAGTTCCAATCATGGTGGATCGCAAACAGCCAGGCCAAAAGTAATTACGTTTTACTGTAAAATGTTTTCTGAGCTTTTCTGAAAATCCCAAGGAAGGGCCAGGAGGAGCAGATCTCCAGTTAGGATGACATTCTCATTGATCGTGATGATGGCAGTGCATTTTTGGTAAAACCAACAATGGTGCTTTTCAGACACAAGTCCTGCCTAACCTAACCTGGCGTGAAGGAGGCCCGCAGCCAGGTTTGCCCTTTCACTTGTTGCCTTCGTGTCTTCATCCATCAGGCTGAACAGAGAATCAATAACCAGTAGCCTAGTAGGATTTTTTAAGGTTATCACTCCCAATCCTTCATTTGACGGATGCTGAATGTTGATCAGATTGACTGAGAGTTGAAAAGTTGCCTTCTGCTGCAGGTTTGATGAGTTACCATTTTCTGCCAGATAAAGAAGTTTCAACAAAAGAAGAAAAATTACTTTTCTGGGATCTGTTCTTGCTCTATAGAAACAGAAACGCAGCTAAGAGGCTTAAAGTGGAAACAGCAGAATATTTAGGTCTCACCGAGGACCCTGCCTATTTTGACAGGGAAGTCCTTTTGTTCTATGTACATATTTTGAAAAACCACTGTTTCTTTTTATAGGAAAGGATTTCTAAAAGACATTCTTGGAAACTCCAAAGTAAAGCAAAATCTATTAGACATCTAGGATATAGTCTTGAAATTAATGTTAAGTGAGAACTGACATATCAAAGATGTAAGTATTAAGGTTCTAATCTATTTTACAATGAATTCCCATTTATCCAAAATGTTTCCAAATTCTAGAATTTTTTAAGAAATTCAGATTAAAAAAAATACCAGCGAATGCTGGCTTTGGCAATGGTCTTTTCTCCTTTCCATGTTTGTAACTACTTTCTCCAACAGTGAGAAATACCTATAATAGTTTTCAAATTGCTAAGCCAAGCCACTGAGAAAAGCAAGCCTATTAACTAGAGTTCGATATTGATGAAATTATTTTTCTTCTTGAGATTAAATTTGCATACAGTGCAATGCAGATACCTTAGGTGTACAATTCACTGAGGTTTGATAAATATATATACCTCATAGAATTATTATTGCAACCAAGATACATGGAACATTTCTATTATCCCCAAAATTGCTCTTATGTCCTCTTCCAGTCAGTCCCCAACTCCCACAGATAACCGTTCTGAAGTCTATCACTGTAGAATACTTCAGCCTATTCTTTTTTGTTTTCTTAGAGACAGGGTCTAGCTCTGTCACCAGGTTGGAGTGCAGTGGCACAATCATGGCTCACTGTAACCTTGAACTCCTGGGCTCAAGTAATCCTCCTGCCTCAGCCTTCAGAGTAGATAGAATTACAGGCACACACCACCATGCCTGGTTATTTTTTAAATTTTTGTAGAGACAGGGTCTCACTATGTTGCTCTGGCTGGTCTTGAACTCCTGGCCTCAAGCAATTCCCCTACCTTGGCCTCCCAAAGTGCTGAGATTATAGGTGTAAGCCACCACATCTGACTTTACTTCAGCCTATTCTTGTACTTCATATAAATGAAATCATGAAATTATGTGTTCTTCTACATTTGGGCTCTTTTGCCCAAGACAGTGAGTTTGACATTTGTTCATACTGTTGGGTCTAGATCATTACTAGTTCATTCCTTTTACTGCTGAATAGTATTCCAGTGTATGAGTATTCCACGAATTGTTTACCCATTTTCCTGTCAGTGGACACTGGTTTTTTGTTTTTGTTTTTGTGGTAAGAATACTTACCATGAGATCCACCCTCTTAACAAATTTTTGATCTACCCTCTTAACAAACTGTTGAGTGTACAATGTAGTATTGTTAACTATAGTCATTACATTATACAGCAGATCTCTAGAGCACAGTCATCCTGCCTAACTGGAGCTCCACCTGTTGAACAGCTCCCCATTTCCTCCTCCCTGCAACCTCTGACAACCACCATGCTACTCTCTGCTTCTATGTACTTGACTCTTTTAGATTCCACATTGTATTAGTCTGTTCTCACGCAGCTATGAAGAAATACCCGAGACTGGGTAATTTATATAGGAAAGAGGTTTAATTGACTCACAGTTCCCCAGGGCTGGGCCTCAGAAAACTTACAATCATGGCAGAAGGGGAAGCAAACATGTCTTTCTTCACATGGCAGCAAGGAGGAGAAGATTGAGAGAAGTGCAGATCGAAGGGGGGAAAGCCCCTCACAAAACCATCAGATTTCGTGAGAACTCACTCACTTCCACGAGAACAGCACAGGGGAACCGCCCCATGATTCAATCACCTCCCACGAGGTCCCTCCCCTAAAACATGGGAATTATAACTCAAGATGAGATTTGGGTGGGAACACAGAGCCAGACCATATCACACATCTAAGTGAGATCATGCAGTATTTCTCTTTCTATGACTGGCTTATTTCACTTAGCACAATGCCCTGAAGTTTCATCCATGATGTCATGAATGACAGGATTTCCTTCTTTTTTCTTTTGATACTGGGTCTTGCTCTGTCACTCAGGCTGGAGTGGAGTGGTGTGGTCATAAACCACTGCAGCCTTGACCTCCTGTGCTCAAGCAATCCTCCACCTCAGCCTTCCATGCAGCTGGGACCACAGGTGTGTGTCAACACACCCTGCTAATTAAACAAACAAACAAAAAAATGTAGAGACAATATCTCACTATGTTGCACAGGCTGGTCTTGAACTCCTCAGCTCAAGTGATCCTCCTGCCTTGGCCTCCCAGAAGGCTGATTATAGGCACAGCCAGGATTTCCTTTTTTTGACGAACATTATAGTTTTTCCTCAGGATTGGTTATTATGAATAAAGTCTGTGGGAATATAAATGGGTGCAACCATTTTGGAAACCATTTGACAGTTTCTTATAAGGTTATAATACTCCTACCCTATGTATGACCCAGCAATTCCTCCACTAGGCGTTCACCTAAAGGAATAAAAATGTATTCACAAAGAGACTTGTGCAAGAATATTTATAGTGGCTTTATTCATGCTTGGGAAAGTCTTTCAATGAAGCCATCTAGCCTTGGTTAACTAGTTCTCCAGTGGAATTCTGCTCTTCGTCATTCATTCTCTTGAATATAATAATAATACAGATTTGAACATCCGTTAACTCCAATAAGTAGGCGACCTGTACATCTGTTTATGTTGTCTTTATTTTCCTCCTCTTCATGAGTGTCCTGGGTAATCTTTGTTTGTCTATGAGGTTCTGGTAATGTTATCATCTTCCAGAGAGGGCTAGTCCTATCTTCTGGTAGGCAGATAAAGTCATAACTAATCAGGGACTGGTTCACTTTTTTTTTTTTTTTTTTTTTAGTTTCCATCTACCTCTCATTTTCCCCACACATAGGGCATGGCCTCCAGGATTTCCAGCTGAGGTTCTGGAGTGCTGTCTGAAAGCCCTTCTCCCTTAGTGGGTCTTGAATTCCAACTGTCTTGAATTCTCCCCAGCCCTGTGAGAAGGAAGGAAACTCTGCTTTAGCCATTGGGAGTTTCCTGCTTTGTTTCAAGAACAGTTCAAGAATTCAGAAAGTCAGCAAACCTCTAGAAAGGCAAACAGCGGTTTGTTGGGCACAAATGTGCTGTGCCTCCCTTGTGACCAGGATTTTTGTTCCCTTCCACTCCAAATTCCAAAGACTTATTAGCCCTAAACTCCAATTTCTGTCTTTCTAGTCCTGTAAGATTGCCAACATTTCAGAAGGTATCTCTCTTCTTAGCAGCAGCTTTCTGCCTAGGTCTTCTGTCCAGAATCTCATCTTCCCACCTCCCATGACCAACAACTGGCAACTACTCGGAGGGAAAAAAGATGGCATAAGGTTGGCTTTCCTCACTGTGGTGTTCTTCTCTAGGGGTCATAGCTGATAGGGTCTGTTTGCCTCAGGTAGTTTGAGATGCTTTCAATTTCTTCAAAAAATAATCTTTCTAGTTGCTTTGTATGAAAGCTTCAGTTCACTGTAACCTAATTTGTCCTAGTCAGAAGCATAAGTTATGACTTAAATTTTTCTTGTCTAACTGCACTGGATAGGACCAATTCAATGTTTAAGTAACTTGACTTTTCTTTTCATGAGAATGTTTATGAGGTTGTTCATTAAGATGGATGTTTTGGGCAAGATGGGAACAACAGACACTAGGGACTCCAAAAGAGGGGAGGGAGGGAATGAGCAAGGGTTGAAAACTACCTTTCAGGTACTATGTTCACTATTTGGGTGGCAGGATCAATAGAAGCCCAACTTCAGCATCACACAATACACTCATGTAACAAACTTGTATATGTACCTCCTGAATCTAAAAAAATAAAAGATTGATGTTTTATGTGGCTTTCTAATAGATAGCTTTTATCAGATCAAGGATATTCTTTAATATTCTTAGTTTTCTATATTTTTATTATTAAAAAGCATTATTTAATTTTTCTGTATCTATTAATATATCATTTTTCTCCTTTCATCTCAATTTTATAGAGTCCTGTGTGTGTGTGTGTGTGTGATGTGTGTTTTCCTAATTGTATTAGGGTTCTCCAGAGGTACAGAACTAATGGAATAGGTATACATGAAAGGGGAGTTTATCAAGGATTATTAACTCACACAATCACAAGGTCCCGCAACAGGCCACCTGCAGGCTGAGGAGCAAGGACAGTCAGTCTGAGTTATAAAACTGAAGGACTTGGAGTCTAGTGTTCGAGGGCAGGAAGCATCCAGCATGGGAGAAAGATGTAGGCTGGGAGGCTACGCCAGTCTCTCTTTTCACATTTTTCTGCCTGCTTATATTCTAGCCATGGCTGATCAGATTATGCCCACCCAAGGGTGGGTTAGCCTTTCCCAGTCCACTGACTCAAATGTCAATCTCCTTTGGCAACACCCTCACAGACACATCCAGGATCAATACTTTGTATCCTTCAATCCAATCAAGTTGACACTCAGTATTAGCCATTACACTAGTATTAAACTATTCTTTCATTACTGGAATAAATCTAGATTATGATACAGTATCTTTTATTACATTTATGACTAGATTGTATTTTCTATCACTTGTTTAGAATTTCATCTTTGCTAAAGTTGCAATTAGACTTTTTCTTTTCTTCTGCTGGGCTTGCCTGATTTTGCCATCAAGATTAAATTAAACTAATAGAATGAGCTGGAGGATATTTGATCTTTTATTATGCTCTAGAAAACTAAGTCTAAGATTAGAATAATGTGTTCCTTGAAAGCTTTTTAGAACTCACCTGTAAAAATTATCTGGGCATGGTGTTTTATTTGGGTACAAAATTTTAACTACTCCTCCCATTTATTTTCCTTATATATATTGAGCCAGTCAGTCTTTATAATTTTCATCAAGCTTGGAAATTTTTCAGTCATTCTGTCATTTAATTGAGTCTTTAAAAAGAGGTTTACTGGAATTTAATTCACATAATACAATGCCCACATTTAATGTGTACAGTGCAATGTTTTGTAGTATATTTATAGAGTTGGGCAACCACTACAACAGTCAATTTTCAAACATTTTCATTACCCCAAAATGAAACCTGATACCCACTGGCAGTCACTTTCCAATTACCTCCAACTTATAAGCCCTAGGCAATCACTTATCTATGTGCTATCTCTACAGATTTGCCTACTCTGGACTTAAAAAAAATAGTCATGCAACATGGGTCTTCTGTGGTTTAAAAAACAGAATGTACTGTCTCACAGTTCCAGGGGCTAGGTAACTGATAGTTAGGTGTTTGCAGCGTCAGTTTCTTCTGAGGCCCCTCTCCTTGGCTTGGAGATGGCCATCTTCTTGTGTTCCCACGTGATCTTCTCTCTGTGTGTCTGTGTCCTAATCTCCTCTTCTTGTAAGAATACCAGTCAGGTTGGATTAGGGTCCACTCATGGACCTCATTTTACCTTAATTATCTGAAGACTCTATCTCCAAATACAGTCACATTCTGAGGTGCTGGGGGTTAGGACTTCAACGTTATGAATGTTGGGGACACACGATCCAACCCACAATCCTAGGCAGTGAGGACACTGAATCCATTCTACTCTCTACTCTATTTTTGTGAGAGTTTGACATTGTTCATAATAGAAGGTTTTAACTTTTATTAAATTAGAAAATTGATGGAAGAGAAAAATAAAGTTAAGCCAGTATGAACTACTGTCATAGCTCTGGAAAGAAATACAATCACTTATCTTTAAAAAAAAAAAAAAAAAGGCTTGATAATCCATAGGCCTATTAGCAGACCATCCTTTACATTCCTGAAGGGTAAATTGTGTCCCCTCAAATTCAAATATTGAAGCCCTACCACCCAGTACCTCAGAACGTGACTGTATTTGGAAATAGGGTCTTTAGATAACTAAGGTAAAATGAGGTTATACGAGTGGATCCTAATCCAATCTGAATGGTATCCTTATAAGAAAAAGAGATTAGGGCACAGACACACAAAGAGGGAAGACCATGTTGGGACACAGGGAGAAGATGGCCATCTGCAAGCCCAGGAGAGAGGTCTCCTGGGCTTGAAGAAACCAACCCTACTGACACCTTAATAGCAGCTGTATAGCCTCTAGAACTGTGAGGCAGTAAATAAGGTACCTCAGCCTCCAATGTCTAAGAAACCCAAGACCGTATCCAGTCCAAAGGGCAGTCAGACCTTCCCTATGTTAGGTATTAGATAGAACTGGAGTCTCATTAGTACACCACTGATTTAACTTTTGCTGACACTTAATATTGCCATTTAAGTTTAATCTTTCACAATATGGTAGCTATACTTGCCTAGTAAAACAACACAAGTGACCTTAGTGGTCTGTATCATTGGCATAGGCTGAAATATTAGAGGGAGGACAATTGAGTATCTCCATGCTAGGGTCAGCCACAACACATAAATATCAAAGTTACAGCCATTAGCTTTTAGGATTTTTTGGTTTACTTATGCAATTTCTTATTAATATGCCTCCAAGAGAACTGAGGATATTTCCAACACACCATGGAGTCAGAACACCCAATTTATCAAGATGAAATAAGATAAATATCCAAATTAGCTAAATGGGAGAAAAGTGGTTAATAGTCACAGAATCACAGAATTTAGAGGGCTGACTTCCATTTATGGCAATATAGTAAATTAACTGAGACCCCTCCTACCAAAAAAACGCCTGGAAATGATGGACAAAATATAATAAACATGCTTTCAAATATATGACTGAACATGCAAGAAAGTAAGCGAAATCCATCGGGGCAAAGCCAGAAATGAAACAGAAATGTAGTTCAGATTGCCCCGATAAATGTCGTTGGACTTGAGAACTGAGGGGCTACTGTTTTAACAGCCATGTGAGGACAGGAGATAAAGCCTTGAATCTATAGTAGGAAGACAGAGCGTAAGTTATCTAGTATCAGCACCCTCAAAGGCTTATGCTTCAGTAAAAGGGTAGATTAGGAACAAAATCCACCCACTGGCAAAGAGGTGTAACAAGAGAGCTTTCTGGTCTCATCTTGTCCTCTAGGTTACATTGTCTCTAAAACCAATACGACTCTTGAGAATTTTAATAATGAATCATTTTTCTCCTGTATTTGCAGTTCAAATTTATACTATCTTTGTGGTCTGGGACTCTCACCTCTGGTATGCCTGACAGAAAAAAATGTTTTGAAGGACACACCTTTAACCCAAGCCTCCAAAATCTCAACAGATAAGGCTCCATCAAACATCATTAGCTCACAATCACTAAGACACATGAGAAGATTCCGGGGTTGGACCCACTCATCTGGAACTGAATCATCTGAAACCCAGATATTTTAAATGATTTGCCCAAAAGTTCCATAGCATTTAATTGGCAGAGACAGACTAGAGCTCAGGGCTTATGAGTTGCCTGTGAATTATTTACTCCTTCCAGTAATCTGCCTCTTTCCATATAGAAGTTCTTTCTTTGGAAGAATCTAAGGGAAAATCAGGTTCAATTGTCTTTATTTATTTGTTTGTTTGTCTTGAGACGGAGTCTCACCTTGTTGCCCAGGCTGGAGTGCAGTGGCCCAGTACTCCTCCTCCTGGATTCAAGTGATTCTCCTGCCTCAGCCTCCAGAGTAACAGGGATTACAGGTGCACACCACCACGCCCAGCTAATTTTGTATTTTTTGTAGAGATGGGGTTTCACCATGTTGGCCAGGCTGGTCTTGAACTCCTGACCTCAAGTGATCCACCCACCTTGGCCTCCCAAAGTTCTGGGTTTACAGGCTTGAGTCACTGTGCCTGGCCACATTTTTCAATATACGATTGTTGATTTTGAAGATAATTGAGGTCAAGCATGGTGGGTCATGCCTGTAATGCCAGCACTTTGGGAGGCAGATGTGGGCAGATCACCTGAGGTCAGGAGTTCAAGACCAGTCTGACCAACATGGTGAAACCTCATCTCCATTAAAAATACAAAAATTCGCTTTGGGAGGCCAAGGCAGGCAGATCACGAGGTCAGGAGATTGAGACCATCCTGGCTAACACAGGTGAAACCCCGTCTCTACTAAAAATACAAAAAATTAGCCGGGCATAGTGGCGGGCGCCTGTAGTCCCAGCTACTTGGGAGGCTGAGGCAGGAGAATGGTGTGAACCTGGGAGGAGGAGCTTGCAGTGAGCCGAGATCACGCCACTGCACTCCAGCCTGGGTGACAGAGCGAGACTCCGTCTCAAAAAAATAAAATAAAATAAATTAATTAATTAACCAGGCATGGGCGTGCACACCTGTAGTCCTAGCTACTCAGGAGGCTGAGGCAGAAGAATGACTTGAATCCGGGAGGTGAAGGTTGCAGTGAGCCAAGATCGTTCCACTGCACTCCAGCCTGGGTGACACAGTGAGACTCTGTCTCGAAAAAAAAACAAAAACAAACAAAAAACACCAAAAAACGAGCCTATTTGCCCCCAAATACTCAAATAAGCATGTGGGTTCTGCTACTGTCGTGCTTCAAGTTCACAAGTGTCCTCATCTGTATTCTGGAGACACTCTGCACCTAAGCAAGTATGTTGAAGAGATGTGCTACTCAGCTCTCTCACTGTCTGCTAACTGAAACACCCTTCAGGAAAGCAATCTGCTTAAGCATACCAATGGTTTTAAATGTAATGCTACTTTGAGTAATTCATTCTTAGGAAATTCTCAGACATATGAATAAAAGGTTAGTGTTCATTATACTCACACTATTGCAACCTACAATGCTGAAAAATTGAAAATGCCCTAATGTTCTACAAAAAAAATGGCTACATAAATTACAGCACATGTTTAAAAGAGATTGTTCTATAGGCATTTAAAAAAATTTGAAGACTGCTATAGAACTGAATGGAAAAAAATGAATTAAAAATACACATATATGTTGTTCTCACTCATGGGGAGCCTAAAGAACTGATCTCATGGAGACAGAGAATAGAATGATAGATACCAGAGGCTGGGAAGGGTGTGTGAGTTGGAGGGGTTTGAATAAAGAGAGGTTGGTTAGTGGGTACAAATATACAGTTAGATAGAACAAATAAGCCACAATGTTCAACTGCAGAGTAGGGTGGCTATAGCTAGCAACAATGTATTGAATATTTCAACATATCTGTAAGAGAGGACTTGAAATGTTACCAACACAGACATAATAAATACTCAAGGGGGGCCAGGCGAGGTGGCTCACACCTGTAATCCCACATTTTGGGAGGCTGAGGCAGGTGGATCACTTGAGGTCAGAAGTTTGAGACCAGCCTGGCCAACATGGTGAAACCCCATCTCTACTAAAAATACAAAAATTGGCCAGGCCTGGTGACGCATGCCTGTAATCTTAGCTACTTGGGGGGTGCAGAGGCAGAAGAATCAACTGAACCCAGGAGGTGGAGGTTGCAGTGAGCTAAGACCACACCACTGTACTCCCGTCTGGGTGACAAAGCAAGACTCCGTCTCAAATAAATAAATAAATAAATAAATAAATAAATAACTCACTCAAGGTGATGGATACTCCAAATATCCTGACTCAACACATTCTATGCATTTAACAAATACATGTACCCCATAAATGCATAAAATACTTTGTATGAGTAAAAAAGTAACTTACAAAATTTGAAGAAGATAGCATTCCCTTTTTATAAATTAAAATTCTCTGAATTTTGTATTCCTATGGTCTCCACTGAAAGATTCCAATTTGTAATTGTCTTATTAAAACATATATTCACAAAATATATACATGCAGAAACCACAATGGTATAGCACTTCACACCTGTTAGGATGGCTAATATAAAAATAATAATAATGGGCCATGTGCAGAGGCTCACGCCTGTGATCCCAGCACTTAGGGAGGCCGAGGTGAGCAGATCACCTGAGGTCAGGAGTTCGAGACTAGCCTGACCAACATGGTAAAACCCTATCTCTACTAAAAATACAAAAATGAGCCTGGTGTGGTGGTGGGTGCCTGTAATCCCAGCTACTTGGGAGGCTGAGGCAGGAGAATCACTTGAACCTGGGAGGTGGAGGTTGCAGTGAGCAGAGATCGTGCCACTGGACTCCAACCTGGGCTATAGAGTGAGGCTCTGTCTCAAAACAAACAAACAAATAATAATAATAATAAACACTGGCAAAACTGAAAGGAATACTTGACACTGCTGGCAGGAATGTGAAATGATGCAGCTGCTGTGGAAAACAGTATGATGATTTCTCAAAAACCCAACCCACAAGAAATGAAAGCAGAGACTCAAGCTGACATGTGTGCACCCATGTTCATAGCAGTGTTGTTCAAAACAGCCAAAAGGTGGAAGCTACCCAAGGGTCCATCAATGGATGAATGGATAAGAAAATGTGGTAACCGTCTACCTGTCTTTAAAATCAATACGACTACTACTACTAATAAATAAATAAAAAATAATAATAATAATAAAATCAATACTACTCTGAGAATGCTAACCATGGGCCTTTTCTCCTGTATGTGCTATTCAAATTGGTACCAACTTTGAGGTCTGGAAATCCCTACACTGAAAGACTCACATAAAAAGCCATCTCAGGCTGATAACCCCTCTGGAATGACTGGCAGAAAAAAAATGTCTACAGGGACAAGCCAATCCATATTATTCAGCCTTAAAAAAGGAAGGGAATTCTGACACATGCTACAATATGGATGGACCTTGAGGACATTATGCTAAGTGAAAACAAGCCAGTCACAAAAGGACAAATACCATACGACTCCACTTCTATGAGGTATGTAGTCAAATTCACAGAGACTCACAGAGATGGAAGGCAGAATGGTGGTTGCCCCAGGCCAGGCGTGAGAGAAGATTGGAGGGTTATTGTTTAGTGGGTACAGAATTTAGTTTTGCAAGATGAAGAGTTCTAGAGATGGATGGTGGTGATGGATGTGTGTGTTTTGCCACAATAAAATATATACATGAAAATACATGGATATACATATATACTATAACAGTCATATAAAAAAATACATGGCTAGGTAGGTTGATAGATATAAAAATTGATAGCTTTATGGTGTATTCATTTCCTATTGCTGCTGTGTAACAAATTTCCACAAACTTGGAGGCTTATAACAACACACATTTTTTCTCTTACAGTTCTGGAGAAATAAGTCAGAAATTAAGGTGTCAGCAGGACCACTCTCTCTCTCTTTGGAGGATCTAGGGGAAAATTCTGTTTCCTGGCTTTCTGCCTTTAGAAGCTGCCTGCATTCCTTGGCTCATGGCTCTTTCCTCCATCTTCAAAGCCATCTTCCTCCTAACTGAAATTTTTTATCCTTTGACCAACATCTCCCTAACTGTCCCATTCTCTGGTAACTTCGATTCTACTCTCTACTTCTGTGAGATCAACTTTTTTCAATTCCACATCTGAGCAAGATCATTGGTATTTGTCTTTTCATTCCTGGCTTATTTCACTTAACATGATGTCCTCCAGGACATCGACATCTTTGGAAGCCATTATTCAGCCTACTCACTCATGAATGGACAGGAGAAAAGAGGGAAGGAAAATGAAAAACAGTGGAAGAAAATATCCTTTGTAAATAGTTAATAAGCTTTTTGTGATGAAAAAGTTTTATAAAAAATGCAACATTTTTAAATGGGCTTTCTTAACTGATATAATTTGGGTATTTGTCTCTTCCAAATCTCATGTTGAAATGTGACTCCCAGTGTTGGAGGTGGGGCTTGGTGGGAGGTGTTTGTGTCATGGGGGTGGATCCCTCATGAATGGCTTGGTACCTCCCTGCTGCAATGAGTGACTTCATGGAAATCTGGTTATTAAAGAGCCTGGCACCTCCCTCCCACTCTCTGTGGCTCCCTCTCTTAATATGTGACAAGCCAGCTCCCCTTGCCTTCCTCCATGACTGGAAGCTTCCTGAGGCCTCACCAGAAGCAGATGCTGGCTTCTTGTACAGCCTGCAGAACCATGAGCCAAATAAACCTCTTTTCTCTATAAACTACCCAGCCTCAGGTATTCCTTTATAGCAACACAAATGGACTAAGACATTAATGCAAGTATAATTTAGTGTATTTGGGGTGCTTTTCCAGGTGTGGGATGGGTTCCACTAGACCATCCAACATGTCTGGTATAATTATCCTAATGAGTAATCCATTTGTAAGGTGTCATTCTGTAACAGGAATGTTGCCTATAGCTTCAATGTTTACAGCTCCCTCTGGAAAATTTCCAGTCTCACCACAGTCAGGTTTTCCATTCCTACACTTTTCTTGTGCTACTGGCATTCATGATGAGATTTATACACATTGTCTATCAAATGAGGTATTTTGATGAGGTATTGCATTCACTTTTTCTGTAAAGCACAGCTTTGAAGAATTGAAAAAATTAAACATTTCCCAAGGATCATCATTATTGTTCTTCAGTTAATGAATATTTCTCTTAAAAGCAAGTCCTGTAATGAGAGCATTCTGTGAATTAAGGCATTGATTTCTTGCACTGTCCTATGAGGTGAGTGGTAGCACTATGGTCATTTACAGACAAGGAAGGTGCCTCATAGAGAGGGCATACAACCTGCCGAGGTCTCCCAGTGACTAATTTTTGAAGGCATGAGAGGGGAGGCATTTATGAAACAACACGGAACCCTATTTATGCTCTACAGCTAATCACATGCATGTCTTCTGAAAAGATCAAAGATAGGTCTGACCTCAGAGTCCCCTCACACAACTGTGCATTTCAGGTCAGACTATTAGTGTTAACACATCACCTCTGCTCTCTTCAAACTCTTTAGTGCTTCTAAAACATATAGAGAAAGCGGAAGAGACAGTTCTTGCTCTTTTAAATATCCTACAACTTAATTTGGGAGATAATACATATACCCTATAATGTAAGTTAAGTGACAAAATGATCTATACCCTCAAACACACAACACAAGAGTGACCAAGAGCAGGTCAACATACACAAAACCAAAGAGTGATAAGGATGAAGTCTGTTGGAGATTTGGTGGTTAAATGCATTTCTCTTTTCTAGGCATTTGAGGGCACAGCCTGGCAGTTTAATATGACAAACCGGGTTCTTCTATAGATGTTACTCATAAATATCCTTTAGGAGTGAACAAAAAAGTAATTTTAAAGCGAGTTGGGGCTTTTTAAAAAAATGTACGTTAGTATGAACACTGACTCCTTGGAAATTATACCAATGCTCAGAAAGCAAATTTTCAGTAAAGAAAAATAGAGGAAGACAAAGAAGGGAATCTTGATTTAGAGCAATGGCAAGAAGGCATGCTGCATTTATAAATTTCTAAAGAGCAGCTTGTTAAATAAATGGTTTCTCTTTGGAAGGCAGATGCTTACCAAGGAACGCTCCTCTGAAGTGCAGCTTGTTAATCTGCGGTGGGAGATGTCTGGGCACTTTTGTTCCCCAAAGGTCCTGATGAGATAAGGAGGGGGAAAGCTTGGCAGCTGCTCTGGGATCTGTATTCAGGAAGCAACCTGGAATCAGGTGAGCTGTGTTTATGCTCACAGCTAATCACAGACTTTCCTTCTAACATACAGAATGGTGTGCCCGCATTTGTGAGTACACAAACGTGCGTGCACGTGCACAAACACACACACCTTCTTACCTGATTCTGGCACAGCAACACAGAGATTAATATTCAGAAAGAGTTCTGTACCAGGACTTTCTACCAGTGTTTCCAACAGTGGGACACAGCATACTGGTTTATCAGGCTAAGCAAGAAGAAATGAAACCAGGTTTGCCTGATGAAGTCTAAAACTGGAAGTCCTAAGGGGGCAAAGTGAAAGAAAGGTCAGTTTTTTACCTACTGTTAGCTGCACTTAGAAGCAGCAGTAAAATCTTGGAAAAGAGGCATGGAATATACATGGGCAGTGTTCCTCCAAATATTTCATGAGAGACCAGGAGATGCCGCTTTTGCTTTTAAATCCAGAGCAGAGGATGAGTTTAAGTCTTGAGCAAGGTACTGCTCAAGGTACTGGAGGGAGTCTGTTCCCCACAAACTGCGAAGAATGTTACTCTCCATGAGGGCAGGGAATTTTACTTTCTTAGCATTGTATGTCCAGCCCTGGCACAGGATATAGCCCAATACGTATTTGATGAATGAACAGATAATATGAATGAATGCACAAATGCCATATTACAGCAAATTTTTCACCTCTTGGGGATCTTAGCTAAAGCAAAAGTAGAGGCAATTTGTCCAGCCAGCATTTCCTCTCTCTAATATCAAAACCACTATTTGAACTCATTGGAAGAGAAGCTTAAAAGGCAGATGTAAATGTTTATTCCTCTATCGCTGCAAATCTTAGCACAGCCTTGATAACCAAATACCAATCAACTCTACAAAATAATAGAAGTTGGCCAGTTACAGTGGCTCGTGCCTGTAATCCCAGCACTTTTGGAGGCCGAGGCGGATGGCTCACTTGGTCAGGAGTTTGAGACCAACCTGACCAACATGGTGAAACCCTGTCTTTACTAAAAGGGCACAAAAATTAGCCGGGCATGGTGGTGGGCACCTGTAATCTCAGTTAGTCAGGAGGCTGAGGCAGGAGAGTTGCTTGAACCAAGGAGGCCAAGGTTGCAGTGAGCCAAGATTGCACCACTGCACTCCAGCCTGGGTGACACAGCAAGACTCCCATCCCTCTGGATGGAATGGGACATCCTTTTCCCTACAGAAGGCATGTTTCATCCCTTTAATGTTGGTAGGAAAATAGTTGGGTAAAGTCCTTTCCATCTCTCCCCATTTTGGGGGCAGTTATGTCTTCATTACTGTTTCCTTTCCTCTCTCTCATCTCCAAATATATATCCACAAATGTTTGCTACTTACATTACAAAACATTTAGAAAATTCTCTCTTCCCACCTTCCAGAGTTCTCAACTTTCCCCTGTTCTCTTCAACCCTCCTCACTTTTCAAGTAAAATTGTAAAGGTGGTATCCAAAGTCAAACCTCACTTCTCACTTGACAAAACCCAATAATTACTGTTTTCTTAAGTCAGATGCTCCTGCTAATCTGATACAAACCATCCAAAATTAGCCTTTTCCCTCCCCCTCAGTGCCAATGGCATTAAATGACTCAACTCTGCCTCACACCGGCCCCTTCAGCTTCCACGGTTTGAGCTGACTTCCTTGTCAGGACACACTCTCTTGTCCCATAGCATCTTTTCCATTCACCCTGATAAACCATCTTCTTCACTTCAGCACCCCTCTCTCTAGCTTAAAACAACATCAGGCTTGGCTCTTTCTCCACAGGGTTATAGCAGCAGCAGATGCTCTGCTATCTGGCATAGTGGTGGGAAGGAAAAATGTTGCTTAATCTGTATTCCAGTTAAAGGACAGGGGTCACATTTATCATACTTGGGTGGTCAACCTTCAAATACAGTAATTCACATGGTAGAATGTACTTAGTACTGAAGTGATACTGAACTGTAATGAGTCTTCGATGATTCAGAAGGTACTGCAGGAATATTACAACACTTATGAGTCATCATTATGAATATCAGCCATCACTGAATTGTAGGTTTTGAAAGTACCACTGATGGATGGACCAGATTTGCTTCTGTGCAGTTGTCTGTTTCCTTGGACAGGGGCAGCACATCTCTGAACTTGCCTGGAAAATCTCTGGAGGGCACTAGCTGGCTTCTTGGCGTCCAGTCCTCTAACATGACTTTGCCCGCTCAACAAATATTTAAGTTCCTACTATGTGCCTGGCAGATTTGCTAGATTTTTGGTTCAGACGTTATCTACTGCATATGACGATCTTCCTCCTCGAGTGCCTTAGCAAAAAGAATGGGTACCATGCTTCCCTGTATCTTTTAGGAAAAGGTTTGTTTTTGTCTGTTTTTCCCAGTTGATGGTCAATTTTAACAAATGGAGAAGTTTCACAGGGTCTTTCTCTTGATCTTTATCTGATCTGTTGGGTAATAATGTACATTTGAAGTGTAAAGCATAACTAGGTTTCTAAATTATTTTCAGCTGATTGACAATGTTTCTAACTGCAAAAGAAAAACTCATTTCTATGCCAAACAGGACTAAAAAACATTCATGGATGTGTCCACTTCCTTGTCACTCACCAATTTATTTTGGTTGGGGGGTAATATATCCACTGATTGATATTTGATCCCTAACTTTATTCAAGATTTATTTATTTATTTATTTTGAGACAGAGTTTTGCCCTTGCTGCCCAGGCTGAAGTGCAATGTCACGGTCTTGGCTCACCGCAACCTTCTGCCTCAGCCTTCCGAGTAGCTGGGACTACAGGCATGCACCACCACGCCCGGCTAATTTTGTGTTTTTAGTAGAGACGGAATTTCTCCATGTTGGTCAGGCTGGTCTTGAACTCCTGACTTCAGGTAATCCACCTGCCTCGGCCTCCCAAAGTGTTGGGATTACATGCGTGAGCCACCGCGCCCGGCGTCAAGATTTAATTTGAAGGCCCACTGGAGAGAAATGGGATCCTGCAGACAGGAAGCAGTTCTGGCTCTCCTGGGGACCAAGCTATCACCTCTATCTGCTGTACTTCAGCATTCCCAATGGTTTTAAACTGGATGTTAGTACTTGCTCAGAGCAATGTAAGGAAATATCTGATGGTGACTAGAAGGCTTTATATGAGCCACTGAAATATCCCTTGGAGCGAATTGCTACCTTTTCTGAAAAGAGCTGCATTATCTTAAAAATAACCAAGCACTTTAACACTGAAATGTTTTCCCCTGGAATCCTTCAAACTTTCTTGATAAGCTCATCTCAACAGAATTTTTAAAAATTTTAAAAATCAACAATCTATCACATCAGGTTAAAATATTTTTAATTAATGCAATTAATTAAAAATTAATTATATATACACCATATACCAACTCGATTTTATGTATTTTTATTGAAAATATGAACAAAATAAATACCTCTTCTTTTCTACTAATAAGATGTCACGTGATTAAAGGTAAGCATTGAAATTCTTTCAGATAACCTGGAAGGAAATGTCCCTTTTCTCTTTGCCGAGTTTCTCTCTGGGAAATGAAGAAACAAAATTGTGAGAGTTCAAAGTTCCTTCCTCACCTGCTGCCAAGTTCACACTCAGCAGGTTGCCATATGTATTATATTTACCTTATGGATGGCAGAGATTGTCTGTGACCAACAGCATTTATGACTCTGTCTAGTTCTTGTTTCTTCCATTTCATAGAATATACACTCTCAAGGTTCTCAAAAACCATTTATTCCAAGATACTTTCCTAGGCGAGAGTTTAGGGACTGCTTGTTTTGTGAGTCTCCAAAAGGCTATAATAATACTTAAAAGCAAGGGATGAGGCAAAAGCCATCTTTGAAAATTACATTTGAAGAATGCAGTGTAAATGGAATTAGATATTCCAAGTGTTAAAAAAAAAATGGGACGGGATGAGTTTAGGGGTTACTTCATTTAAATCCTCACTTTTCACTCAGACTAGTCAAAATAGCACCCATTTCAGGCTAGACTTGTTGCCAAGCTAATCTTTTTAAAAGTACAATAACACACACTTGTAAAAATTTGAAGCAGTGCAGAAAGAATGAGAAATAGCCAAACCATGAGTTCCCTCACCTCTGATCCCCTAATCCCATTCCATGGAGGTAACCACTTAAAAATTTCTGTGTATCCTCTTGGACTTTTTAAGAGATGAGGTCTCAGCATAGGCTGGAGTGCAGCGATGCAATCATAGCTCACTGCAGCCTCAAACTCCTGGCCTCAATCGATGCTCCCACCTCAGCCTCCTGAGTAGCTGGGTTTACAGGCATGTGACACTCTGCCCAGCTCTTCTTGATGTTTTAATGCATATACTAGCGTATATTTCCTTAAATAGAAGCACGCACACACCAAATCAGAATATACTTTCAGTTCTACAATTTGACAATACACGTAGTTAATTTATAGCAAGTATGCCACGAATTGAGGGGTTTGTTTTGTTTTTGCAGGGCTGCCAATATGCTGTCTTCATGGGATGGTAAAGAAAATATCCCTTGGGCCCCATCTAATATGAAATCCTGAGGTGGGTACAGAGAAGGTGCTAGAGCTTTGATAGTGCGGTTTCTTTCTGAAAGAAAAACCATCATAGTGCACCCGCCCCCAACTCATTTAACAAGGCTTGATGGAGTGAACAATTTCATGGCAGGCACTGAATTAGGCTCTGGGTATTCTGAGCTCAGGAAGAGGCAGGGCCCCTGCCCTCATGAGGCTTTACAGTCTGCTCTCCATCCAACTCCTGTCCCTAGAGGATCTGCTCAACTCATTCAAGACATTTACTGAGCACCTGTCATAAAGCAAGCACTATTCTAGACACCATATAAAAACAAATAAGGTTCCAAACCTGCCTTTAGGAAACGTTAAGTCTAACAGGGAACTGGGTTACGTCTCAGCAAGGACTGTATAATATGTGCATGGTGGTGTTACAGAGGCAAGAAGAGGGGTCACTTCACTTAGCTTTGGGGTGGTGGGAGGGAGGGGTTGGAAGCTTTCCTGAATTGGGTAGAACTGGGGTGGGTTTATTTCAGACAGAGGGGCCAATGTGAGCGCATACCTCCTTCAGGGTACAGCAGGGGTCTAGGGCTTCCAACGCATAAGGCAGGGTCAGACATGGAAGGCTTTGCATGCCTCTAAGGGGCTGGGATATACCCTAGGTGATGGGGAGATGGTTATTCAGGAAGCAGGAGGATTGAGGAGGGGGTGTAAAGAATCAGAAAGCCCACTCTTCCAGCCCTAGGAGGTGGGAACCAACTTGGCAGCCTGTGTTGCAGACAAATTCAGAGGAGAAATGATGAGAACCTAAACCAGGGCAGGCATAGAGATGAACTTAAGACCTACCTAGTGTGTAAAACCACCAGGGCTTGAGAACCAACTAGATGTGAAGGTTACGAAAAAGAGAAGTGTTATGGTCTGACGTATCCCCCAAATCATGTTGAAATGGAACCCCCAGGGTGATGGTATTTGGAGATGGCATCTGTGGGAGATAATTAGGTCATGAAGGTGGAGCCCTCATGAATGGGATTAGTGCCCTTAGAAGAGAAGGCCAGAGAGCAAGCTTACCCTCCACCCACTGTGAGAACATGAGAAGCTGGCCGCTGCATCCCAGAAGAGGGCCCTCACCAGAACCCGGCCATGATGGCACCATGATCTTGGACTTCCAGCCTCCTGAGCTGTAAGAAATAAATGTCTGTTCTTTATAAGCCACCCAGTTGGCGGTATTCTGTTACAGCTGCAGGAGCTAAGACTGGAGGGGTCAGGGGCAACTCCCAGGTTGATGGTGTTATTGACTAGCAGAAGAAATTCAGTCTCCCTGGAAGTTGGGTTAAAATAATTGTTTTTAAAGATTTCTGCACTATCTGCAACGCTCTGTACTTGTGCTTTACCCTCAGCATATAATTCCTTTTCTGTCTGAAACATTCTCAATCCTACCTTTTCCTCCAATCTTATTTAACTGAGCCAAAAAATCTTCCACACCTCCCATTGTTTTCAACTTAGCAAAGCCGGCTGAGTCTGCCAACAGTCCCCACGATCCGGACGTTGCTCTTGAAGGACTCACTGTGAGAAGGGCCCTCAGCAATCCCATTCCCAGAGCTCTTCGCAGCACTAGGTTCTGCAGACATGCTTTGAAATGCTCTTCCTTGCTTTCTTGGCATTGCATTCTCCCTCCTGGCTTCCTCCAACCCACAGCTGCTCCCCTGCTGGCTCCCCTCCTCTTCCTCCAGATTCTTTTTTCCTCATATGCTCCACAGGTGATCCCACCGCACTGCAGCCTGACCTTCATCTCCACGATGATGTCTCTCAATGCTCACTCCAGATATTCTTTATAAATTCCAAAGTCTAGTATCCAACTGCCCATATTCAGTGTAGTCCCATTGAATCTTTCCAAAACTCATCCTTTCTCCTATCCCCTGGCACCTAACAAATGGTCCTGCCATCCACTCATTCCCCAAAGCCTGATACCTGGGCACTGCTGGCAGCCACACGGATGCAGCACTCTCCCGCCCCTCACCTTTCCAGCTGCTGTTTACCCTAAGATGCTCTTCCTTTCCTTAAAAACTGTATTTGACGGCCGGGTGCAGTGGCTCAAGCCTGTAATCCCAGCACTTTGGGAGGCCAAGACGGGCGGATCACGAGGTCAGGAGATCGAGACCAACCTGGCTAACACAGTGAAACCCCGTCTCTACTAAAAAAAAAAAATACAAAAAGCTAGCCGGGCGTGGTGGCCGGCACCTGTAGTCCCAGCTACTTGGGAGGCTGAGGCCGGAGAGTGGCATGGACCCGGGAGGCGGAGCTTGCCGTGAGCTGAGATTCGGCCACTGCACTCCAGCCTGGGCGACAGAGTGAGACTCTGTCTCAAAAAAAAAAAAAAAAAAAAAAAAAAAAAACTGTATTTGACATGTAGAAACATTAACTACAAAACCACCATACCAAATTTTAGCTTATCATTCCACTTTGCCTTTATTTTTTATATTTAATATTAAGAACATATTTAATATGTACAAAACTCTTATCTATTAGTCATAAAGCATAATATATTAATAGTATATAATAACACTCGTAAGTCTACCAGGAGGAACCAGAACAGCCGCATAACTTGACATCTACCTATGTGCTCCTGTACCTTTCACTTCCTCCTTCCATGGGTAATTACTATGCTCAATTTTGGTTTATCATTGTTACCTTCTTTTTTAATAGCATAGTTTTATTGTATATGTATGCTTAGACTACATATTCTTTGGTTTTGCTTGCTTTTGAGCTCAATAAAAATAGTACACCACATGTGGTCTCTTTGAACTTGCTACTTTTCCTCAATATTTTCTGAGATTCATTCTTATTGTTAGCTATAGCTGTAGTTCACTCATTTCCACTACTGAATAATATCCTGTAGGATGAATATATATATATCTAATTATTCACCTATTTTCCTCCAGACATACATTTCACTTTCTCCAGTTATGAACTATTATAAATACGTTATATGAACATTCTTACCCATTCCTCCTAGGGGCCACATACAAGAGTTTGCTGGACGTACAGGTGGGAGTTGGAAGCAAGATCATAAGGTCTGCAAGTGTTCAAGTCTGTGAGGGAAAATTGTTTTTTAAAGCAGTGGTGCCTGTTCACACATCCACAATGTTGTACAAGTCCCTACAGATCTAACACCTGGTATTGTCAGACCCAACTTTTGCAAATCTTATGGATATAAAATGGAATCTCATTGTGGTCCTAATTCGTATTTCCCTTACCACCAATGCTACAGAACATCTATTTATTTAAAAGCCCTATTTATTTCCTCTTGTGTAGTCTTCTCTATTTTTCTATTTTTTTTTAAACAGGAATTCTCTATATTTGTGATTATGAATCCCGTGTCAGTTATTTGTATTATAAATGTCTTCTCAAGTTGTGGCTCATCTTCTCACTTCAAGTGTTTGCTTAATGTAAGTCTTTAGTTTTAACAGAATTCACTTAACCACCTTGTCATTTGTGATTACTACTTTATGTCTCAAGAGATTCTTTCCTGCCCTAAGGCTTTTTTCATCCAAACACTGACAATTTTTGCTTTCTGTATTAAAGCCCTTAACATATTTGGAACTTATCATTGGGTAAGGTGAGATACATTAAAATTTCTTTTTTTCCCACATGAATAGCCATTGTTCTGAGACTACTTAGGGAGTGAGCCTTCCTATCCCCACTGACCTGCCATGTCACCAGGTCATTTTGCAAAGGTCAACATATGCCTACCAAGTTTCTAGGCCCTTATTTTGTTCCCCTGCTCATAATGCCTGCCTCTGCACCACATGACACTGTCTTGACAACGAAACTTGGTATCACATAGGCTGCGTCTCCTCAATCTTTCCTTCATATTTAGAAGCATTTGGTAATTTTAAGTCCTTTGCTAATCCATATAAACACCTGCTTGTTTCATTCAATAAAATCTCTGCTGGAATTTCCAATGAAAATGGTATTAAATCCATAGATCAATTTGGGGAGATCTGATACTTTTACAATCTTTAATATTCCTATTCATGAACAAAGACAGTTTTTCATTTGTTCCTCCCTTGCTTCTTTGTCTTCATCCTTCAAATCTCAAATCAGGACTCCAACGCTACCTTCTCCTGAATATTTCCACCACCATCTTCAAGTAGGATGAGTGTATATTTTGCATGCAAATTTTTGAGATAACTGCAATCATCCAAGAAAAAGATGACATGGGTGAGTTTGAGGCTTGTTGCTTGAGTGGTGGCATCATTCTTCATTATTGAATACATTGAGAATTGGAGGGGGAATAAGATGGTAAGAAATGAGTGATGTTATGCTGCCCACCTGTCCAACTATGCACAGGATATCAGAGCCCAGCTGAGAACCTGCTCAATCCGGAAAACAATGAGAAGATGTTAACAATCCTTAACAGTAACTTTCCTCATTTCCTTTTTGTTTCCTCAGGGGCACGGAAATATGAAATTATGGGAGGATGAAAACGCCCAGAGAGCATGGCTGCTTGACCACACTGGGGCAAACGGCTTCAGTGTTTCTGACAAGCAAGCATCGTGAGAGCATGCCTTTTGCCAAAGGCAGTTCTGCAACCATTTAATCCAGCCTTTAGAAAATGAGGTCTTCCGAAGAGAACAGAGCTACACCTTCCCCGTCAGAATCCACTGTTATAACCACTTAGATTAAAATGCCCCATTCCTCACAGTATCATTTTGTCACAGGGTCACACTTCTCTATTCAACTCAGTTTCAGGCTTTTCTTCTACAAGGAAAAAAAGAGGACTAAGTGGCCTCCTAGATTCCACTCTAAAAATAGAAAAAAGCAAGTTGACTTGCTCTGAAATGCAGAAGACCTGTCTTCAGTCTGTCGCCATCTCAGAGGGACCAGGGAAACTACAGGAGCCCTGCTCACTGCTCTTCATGCAAGGTCCTGAAAACACAGCACCTGTTTTCCAGGCACTGTAGGAAGACCCTGCTCCTCTACAAGGTTCCACTAAATAGTCTTCGAAAACCAGAAGCAGGGAAGTATCAGTCAGATATACACAGGATTTTTGTTGTTGTTATTTTTAAGGCACTCCAGGTTGTGTTTCCTTGAGGATCATCAAGAACAAAAAAGGCCAAAAAAAAAAAAAAAAAAAAAACAAAAGTTAGTCTGTATCATATCCCAAGATGGGTCCAAGCCATTTCTCAACCTCAGCCACAGACATGTTCTTCCTCAATGCATAATCCTCAACCTGCAAAAGATGAGAAGCATTTTATTAAACCAACGTGATAAGACTTTTGGAATAGAAGTTTCCACAAGATTTGCCAAAAAACATTAAATACCTTCCATTTCTTGTCTTAATAGCAATCTACAGAGTTAAATGTAGATAGACATTTATCTGCCAAGTTGCCTTATTCTCTGGGCAGAAAAACAACATGTAGTAAACATCTGATGCTTAGAAGCTCTGTGTGTGTGTGTGTGTGTGTGTGTGTGTGTGTGTGTGTGTGTGGTTTGCATGCAGAAGTGAGGGCTACAATAGAGGTATTCTGCTGAAATCAAATTAAGACATTAACTGCAGTAAATTTCTTCATCCTTTCCCCTCACTTTATTCTCATTCACATTTAAAATGAAAGAGGTTCTAGAATTTCATTTGAACTAGCGAAGCCACATATAATGAAACAGCTAGCTTACCTGATCCTTGGAAATCTTCCCCACAGCAAAATATTTGGACTTCAAATTGGAGAAGTAGAGGCCTGAGACTGCTGAAGCAGGTGCCATTGCTAATGATTCTGTTAACCTAATGCCTAGAGAGAGCAACACGGGGAAAATGCTTATTGACTTAGTGTCTAGCACAGGGCCTGCAGCTGGCAGGCACTCAATGAACTCTTGTGGAACAAGTGAACCAAAGTGAACTCATGCCTTCTAGGTAGACACATGACACGGCATGAAAGCTGCGATAAGTCTAGCAAATTCCTGCCAGGTGAAGAAACAAATTGGGGACATGCAGATCTCCTCTAACCCAGAGGGAGAGGCCTAGGAACGACTCTATACTCCTACCTCCGGCCATCCCAGATCAGTTACAGGCACCCTGATTTGCTCCTAAGCCTAGACCTTCTCAGGCAGGAACTCTGCCCTTGGAGATGAGAACACCAGCTGAAGAGCTCTCTACGGGCTCTGGGCGGCCACTGGTACTAGGGATGACTGACAGCGCCAGTGAACAAGGAGCCCACAACATTGTGAGAAAGAAGAGACAGTTTTCCTTGGGATCTGCCAGCTCAAACAGACCCTCAAGGATATCTATTCGAAGCCACTCGTTTTATGGACGAGGAAATCGAGCAACACGAAGGATGAGCGCTTTGCCAGGGCTGCCCAGCTAGCTTACGGCAGAAACAGGACGCAAACCCAGATCTCACGACTCCTAGAGTCAGTGTTGTTCCTGCTGAAGCAGATGCAGCGCTGCTCATGGTTTCTCACTGAAATCTGGATGCCTTTATCAGCTTTGATGGCATGCTTTCTATTAATTCTGCTGAAAATTGTAAGCTTAGCCTGGGCCATCTCAACCACATCAACTCTGCAGTAATGACAGAACCAGCACATCAATGTGACAATGTGCAGCCACAGAACCACAAGCAATTCAGCTCTAGGCACAGGACGCTGAGGCTGTGTGTCGGCGTCTGGGCCTTTGTCTCAGAAGGGCACATGCCAGCTTCTCGTTTTCTGCTATTAGAATCAATCCACAGGCAAAACATAACAGAGAATTATGATTACAGATGAGTATAAATGTTAGTATCAGGCTAAAAGTAAAGAGAAGAGAGGGCTGAAGGGAAGGCTGGGCGCTCTGCAAGACCAGTGCCCAGGGACACTATCCATAAGCAATGGGACAAGAGCGTGAAGCACATGAGGTTACTGAGGGACAAAGGTCGGTCTCTAAGGGAAGGATTAAAGACGTGACCATGCCTGTGACAGGAAACTGGTGCAGGAGAGACACGGGATGGTATATGTAAGCTAAACTCCCATCTGTTGTAGGCCAAGAGGAAATAATTTAAATTGAAATTTCCAAAACTGCTGATGTAAGAATACTAATCAGTAATACTGAAATAAAATGCCAGAATAAATAGCTACCAGTGAAAAAGAACAGCAAAAGGGACAATGTGATGAGAAGCCCTTCCATTTTAAAAACATGTTTAACCCTCAGTGCCATTATGTTGATAAGACTCTATCTACTGAAGAAGGACCACAGGAACCCGCAGCCTTCTGGCTCATACCCGTAGACTGCTCGATGTCCGCGAGTCTCCACATGGTGAGCTTCTCGGTGTGGTCGGGCTGGCTGGGGTAGCCGGGAGCCGGGCGGATGCCCTCGTACCGCAGCCTGCGCAGGTCTGCGACGTCCAGCTGCTCACTGCCACAGTAGGCCCACAGTTCTCGGCGAACCCTTTCATGGAGCTCTTCTGCAAAGGCCTTGGGACCCAGGGCACCAGGCATGCTTAGGCAGTGGTGGGGGCTCACAGCACCAGTGCAGCCTCCACCCGCTGAATCACAGCCATGAGGTCAGCCTCCCTCATCTGGACCACAGCCAGCGGAAATTTGGCAAGAGGGAACAGGCTGGATTCTCTATTGGTTTGTACGTTCATTAGCTGCTCTGCAGTTCAATTTTGGCCTCAACCTGAGCTCTGAAGGACCACCCTTAATGACCCGAGGATTTTCTACCTTAAAACTTAACAATTTCCCTAAAGGTCAATCCAAAGCTCCACTGGCCAGAAAGAGCAGCTAGGACCATACAGCTGCTAGTCCCTCCACTGTTCACTGCAGGAGAAGGGAGAGGCTCTCCCCAGGGCCAAAGCCACCCCCATTCCATGCATAGGAAGATGAAGAATCTATAGACGACACCAGCATTACAATGAGGTGCTCTGAAATAAAAATTTGTTTTTAATTTTTTGGGGTACTGAGGAAAATGTCATATCACAACAAGCAAAGAGAGACAACAGAGATAAGGCAGAAGTAAAGGCTCTAAGAGCAACAGCCAATTATGGCACCATTCAAGGTTTTTCTTTGCCCCAAAGATAAGGTACACAAGCAATCTGGGGATACATAATATTAAAATATGTGTAATGTTAAAGTCAGCAGCATCCAACTCAAGAAAAAAAAAAAAAAAAGACACTGGTTCTAAGGGTTGATCAGTTTTCAGGCACCCACCCCAGGCTCCCTACCCTACCTGGCCTCTGTCCTCAGCCCCTTGCCACGATGCCCCTGCCTTACCTCTGCCAGCCGGTCCCCCAGCGCCTTGACCATGATGCTGCTGTAGTCGTCACCGTCATCCTCATAGGCCTTGCTCAGTTCTTCCACCCCAAAGCAGGCAACGGCAAACAGGCCCAGGTAGTCACGGATGCCAGAATGCAGAGGAGCAATGAAGTCCGAAAGGCAGTAGTATGGCTCCGTGCTGGCAGAGTCCTTCTCGGCCTTAAAACCAAGCAGTGTGCAGGGGTGCCATTAGCAGGAACGTGGCACCAGCACACCATGAGGAGCAATCAGGCAGCTTCAAATGAGCACAAGCTTCACAACACACAGATGGCAGCCTGTATTGTGCACTGTTATATCCCCAGTACTTGGAATGGTGTCTGACACATAGTATTCAATAAATATTTGTAAGATAAACAAATGAAATGAGATTTTAAAAAATGTATGACATGACGTAACATAAACAGTCAAGACAGCAGCTCATTTCGCTCATTCCCGCACGGACCAAACATTTACTGAATGCCTTCAGGCACTGTGCTGACGTCACGGTTTTTTTTTTTTTTTTTAAGTTTGTCCCCAAGTGTTTTCAATTAAGTCCAGCAACATGTTTGAAAGAGATCCAATAAACAGAAGCGCCTCTACTCTGCATCAACTGAAGCAGTTCAAACAACACACTGCTGGGGTCAGCAATGCCCAGGCCACGTGCTGGCTGACATGTGGGGTGGAGTCGGGGGTCATTCAGGAGCCGGCTGAGGACACCAGGGCCGGCCGGGCACCAAACCAAGAATTCAGCAGGATTTGCTTCTGGATTCTCTCCACAGCCCTGCGGCCTATCCTCCCCCATTTTTCACCCCTCAGCTGATAAGCAACTCTTCCCTGCAACTAAGGTAACAAATAAGGTCTTATACATATTTAAAAAATCAATAAATATTTGCTGAGAAGGTAAACAGCTTATAACTAATACTCATTCAGTGGTTACTCTATGCCTGTTCTTGGCACTTTATATGAATTACTATTTAACCCCTTCAGCCACCTTGTGACATAAGTGATACCATCAGCTCCATTTTACAGACCAGAAATCAGGGGCACAGGAAGCTTGATCAACTGGCCCAAGGCCAGAGAGTGGGAGGGCCAGGGGGCTGGTACCACAACCCATGCTCCTGCATATATGATACTGCTTAGGACTGAGCAATTAATGAGTGGCCAACCAGACACTTCACAGCTCGCTGCCCACCGTGGAAGCAAGTGCAGCTTCACTGACACAGGGCAGGAAATTGTTAAGTGCAGGCGAGGAGGTGTTTGGTAACGGCACACAGGAATGTCACAGAGCTGAGGGAAAGCTGTGCATGGGGAAGCCGTTTTCCATGTACACTTGGCCCATCAATTACTCTTTGCTAACAAAGGCCAGAGGGGGACCCAACACTTCCCTGCACCACAGGAGAGACAGATCACAGAGCCCCATGGTACCTTAGAAGAGACAGCAATCAGAGCCTACTCAGAAGAGCAGACTCCCAGAGTAACAAGGCACTGCCACCAGAATGTTCCAGAGTGCACTGGAGGAATCACTCCTCCTGAGAAATCACTACCTGGGTAGGTAATATATGTGCCTGGCCCAGTTCCCCTCTCCAAAGGCTATTAAAAAGGTGAACTCTGAGAATTCATTCTATTAAATGCCCTAATATGTCACAGACTGCCTGGACATGAATGGTACTGGAAGTAAAAAGAGATCACAGAGGACACAGGACTTGAAAGATGAAAGACTGGGCTGGAGCAGAGGTTTCTGAACACAGTTATGTCTGTAAAAGAAAAGCCACAGATTCCCTCGTAAGGAGGGGCTGGAACTTAACATTAGAACCCCCATACCTTGTATTCTGTGGTGTCTGAGCCTGGGTGCATACAGTAAGGATTTACTGAGCCTGAGTGCGTATGGTAAGGACGTAGCTGTCCTTGTTTAACTCTTCATGGTACTGTTTAAGGCCCTAAATTTAAGAATCCTTTCAGCTCTTGTTAATGGTCAAAATATCGATGATTATGAATTATATTGTGGTTGGGATTAAAATGCGCCACTATCTTCTTTGTTTGCTTGTTTTTTAGAGACAGGGTCTTGCTCTGTTGCCCAGGTTGGAGTACAGTGGCATGATCACTGGGCTCAAGTGATCCTCCCACCTCATCCTCCCGAGTAGCTGGCTGAAGGAATACAGGCATGCACTCCCCAATGCACGGCTCATTTTTAAATTTGTTTTGTAGAGGCAGGGTCTTGCCGTCTTGCCCAGGCTGGTCTCACACTTCTGGGCTCAAGCAATCCTCCCACCTCAGCCTCTCAAAGTGCTGGGATTACAGGTGTGAGCCACTGTGTCCAGCCAACACTGTTATTTCTGAATGACTGAAAATGGCATTAAAACAGAAAGAATAATTTACTGCAAATTATTAAATTTGTTAATGACTGGTGAATTCTGGCTCCAATTCTTGATTAAGAAACTCTTTTTTACAGCAGCTAAAGGGACATGCATATGATATCTGCCTTTTCAAAGGTGGCGGGGATGAGAGAGAAGTTGCTGGAAGAGTCTGTTCTCACCACTCAAAAGAAAAGAAGTCAGCACAGTCAAAGAACAAGTGAGTGTTCTCTTTCTTCAGAAGCTAAGAAGACTGAGATCCTGACGTGTGACCACCTGAGACAGCAGCAATGGTCCTCATCTATCCATGGAACATGACATGAAATGCCTCACTCCTGCTGAGTGGCCCTGCCTCTGACACCCATGGTGGTGCCTTCGCTCCCCCATCCTTACAGATGGCTTGGGCTTGGGCGTGTGACTGGTCATCTGGGAGCAGGTAAAGCAGACTCTCATTTATGCAAAGCTATTTTGTTTAGTGCTTAAACTCACAAGTGAAAGCAGCGTGCTGGCTGTCAGTACACCACCCATACCTGTTGCCTTAACCCATAGAAGGTGGCTATGGGCTCTGCAGCCTGGGGCACGGCACTCTCTGTGTACAGGTGAATGTCGTCTTGGATACTCTGTGCTGGCCAGAACCCAACCACACCCCGGGCTTGGAGTTTCTTTTGATTAATCAGTGTGTTCAGCATATTTTGAGCATCATCGTAGACCTTTTTGGCCTCTTCACCTATTAGAAAAACATAATTAGAATTCACTTAAAGATACCGAAAATAACCATCAAACAATGCTTCTTTTAAAAGCCATTACCCCTCCTCAGACACCTTCCCTCTTCAGGCTTCTCCATTTTCCTCAAATGCTTTCTGGTGTTTGCCATTGACCCAGCTTAAAGTGGAACAGCCAGGGTTTTGTGGTTCCTGCTAAGTGCAGCTCCCACAGTCTGCTTCTCCCAGTTCAAGCCACTTAAGTTTTCCATTGGACAAAAAGCAGAGAGCCAAAGCTGTGGCTCCCCAAAGCATTCTGTCAGAGGGGACGAGAAAAAGCAGGCCAATTCCTCACTCACTGATGTTCCTCATGCATGTACAACTCCACTGACTTCTCAGTGACCTCTGGGAGACATGACCCGTGCTTCATATTCTGTGGTGCTTTTAATCCCAACCACAATATAATTCATAACAATTGATATTTTGAACATAACAACATCTGAAGGGATTCTTATATTTGGGGCCTTAAACAGTACCATGAAGAGTTAAAAAAGGACAGCTACATCCTTACCATATGCACTCAGGCTCAGTAAATTGTTACTGTATGCATCCAGGCTCAGACACCACGGAATACAAGGCACGGTGCATACAAGGCACAGGCCATGTCCCTTAGAGGTCACTGTGAAGTCAGTGGAACTGTATATGAACAGGGAACGTCAGTGGTAAGGGGTGAAGTATGGCCCAGACCCTCACACGTGCCTTCAGTGCTCCACCTGGCTGGCCTGCTCCCGGACCTGCAGTGCGAGCGAGGCTCCCAGGACACCCTCTCAGTTTCTGTGTCTGTGAGACTAGGTCATCCTGCCCATGGTGAGAAGCCGGCCCTACGGCCCCTGGACAGCTCACCTGTGATGATTCAGGGGCAGCACACTGAGAAGCCCCTTGCCCACCATCACGTTCCTGGCTACCTGAGAGCTCCTGAGTCTCAGCATCCTAACACGTACACCCAGGCCCACCCCCCATGGGAAACTTGGCAATAATTTGGTTTCTAGGCTCCTCTCAGCCCTAATCCCATGCTTCTGTGAGCCTACCCCTCCCTGTTGCTCTGATCTGGCTACTACCTGATCCTTTGAATGGCTTTGCATTTGGATTCTGTGTCTCTGTTGGTGGATTCTGGGGTGAGGCTAGAAGTGAGAAGTGGGGGGTAGTAATTTATCACCTCACCTACTTCTCTAGTTACACCCCAAATTCCCATTCCCTCCCCAATGCTCCAAGCACAATGGGCTCCTTGCAATTCCCCAAACAGGCACATGTGCCTATGACTTCTCACACTGTCTCCTCTACCTGGAATGTCCTTTTCTTCAACACCATATCACATCCACAGTTCCAGCCATGGCAACTCCCACTGAATCCTCAAAAACAGTTCAAACACCACCTCGTCCAGGAGGCCTGCCCTGACTACCCAGTCTGAGCTCTGTCTCCTCTTGTGTCCATAGGAGCCCAGGCAGGGCCCATTACTATTGACTGTGCCAGCTAGTCGGGTGCTTGATGGCAGGGATTTTGTTGTCTTCCATTTATCCCTAGTGCCCAAAAAGTAACTGACGTCAATAAACATGCATTAAAAGAATAAAGTAGATACCAAATTTAGCTGATATAATAAGGACCAATCTAGCAGTTTGAAAACATTAAAAAGTTGGGCAGGTGAGCAATATGAAAGCAACTGTAATCTGCACAATCCAAATCCGCTGGCTCCTCACCGATTCCAGTCTTCAAAGTCACAATCCTACATCTTGAATATCAGAGGCAGAAAGGAAGGATATACTGCACTAACCTACTGTTTTGTCGTTAAATATCTTGGGAAAGCCTCGATTCGGGTACTTGCCCCGGAGCTGCCAGACATCAAAGAAAGGCTTCCAGTCAATGTAGTCCACCAGCTTCTGCAGGTCATAGTCTTCAAAGACCTGGGTCCCAATAAACGTGGGCTTCACTACAGGAGAGAAGTATGGTTGTCAATGCTGATGCTGGCACCCTGCCTGATGGAGGCCTCCCTGCCAGCTCCTCACTGCTCTGCCAACTCCCACGCTCTGCCTCCCTCCTGTCACCCGTAGGAGTTGTTTTACAAAGAGGGGAACTTTAAATTATCGTGGAGAAGGAGTAATTCTGCATTGAGTCTTAAATAAAACTATTCTTCACATGCAGCTGACTACACCACCCTTGGAAACTGTTCCCTCAATCCTTCCATCCCCAACCCCCGCCCAAGAAGGAAAGACAAGACGGGTTAATCCTCACTTATACAAATGAAGACAAGGTGAATGTGAAGAACACTCCAGAAAGACATGGAGAGTAAGCCACTTATGTAAAGTTTCAAAACCGGAAACAATTATCTAGATTGCCTGATACACATGCCCAGTCAAAATATAGGCGAATGAAGTCCCAAATTCAGGACTGCTGTGCTTTCTGCAGGGGAGGAAGGGACACACGTGGGACTTCCAATACGTATTCTTCAATACATAATCCTCCACTCTGCCGAGCACGTGTGTAGCACAGATGTATGAGCAAGGAAAAGCTCACTTATTACCTTGGAAATATGGATTCAATTAATATAACCTCTGTTCACTCTGTATTGTTTCATTTTTAAAAAATCAGATGGTAGGTTATGTCTTAAGCTGGCTAGTAGGTAAACATGGATGTCAATATATTGTTCTTCATACCTCCTGGTGAGTCTAAAATATACCATAATTTAAATAATGGTGAAGACTTCAGAGACAGATGGTGCTGCTGGGCTTTCTGGGGCAGGTAGAGCAGCACTGCCACCTGCCCTCCAGCCCATAGTGTGGTCTGCACCTGGGACTCCGGTCTGACATGGCAGGATCAGGCTGGAATCTAAGGTGTTGGCCCCACTGCCATTATCTGAGCCTTCCTGTCTCTCTACTTTCTGATTTGTAACCATGGATCAGAGAACTTCCTACTCTACCAATCTCAGGGGCTCTGGGAGAACACAGAAGCTTCTATTTTTCTCTCATTTGACTTCTTAATTCTGCCTGGAAATCTCTACCTTTTCATATTTGTTCACAGTAGCCTTTTCCCATTTGTTCCTCATCATCCTTCTACTACACAGGACAATCCCTTCTTTGGAAATATCCTATTATGTTGGTTTGTTGGCAACAAAGTCTTTATGGTCCCCTTAGTAGAGAAACTAAAAGGAATCTACAGATAGACCCTTGATTCAAGCGTCCTCTCACGTGGGAAGGCAGAGCGAACGTGCTGCTGCAGAGCCACTGATGGACTCTCTCTTGACCAAGATTGTCTTCCAGAGTTTAAGAAATGTTTGCGGTTTTACCATCAGGGCCTTAAAAGAAGACCCTCTTTTATCTCCTATCAACTTCCTGCAACTACCCTAAGACTGGCTGTCCTCAGATATATTTCAGAGGTCCAGGCCTCAAGGCCTCATGGCCCTCGGGCAGCACGACGGGCCCTGCAGTAGCCCCATGCCAGAGGTTAAAGCGGCCACTAAAAAAGCATCCCAACTGCTGCCAGGTGCTATGGCCTTGGGAGCGTATTTCCAGCAAAATATGTTTTGGATGTTTGACTTGATCCAAACAGACTTGCCCTTGTGTTATTATTCCAATTTCACAGGGAAAGATACAGAGCAAATAATCGGAGCCTGAACTATATATATCAATTTATAGTTTTTCAAAGGTTTTCACAGAGTACTTTACCCTCACAGCATTTCCAAAAAGTAACTCCTTTTTTCACACGGTAGAAACTGTCAAACGTGAAAGCAAGCTGCTCAAGGTCATTCTGTGAGTCAGAGTAAGGAGCCACATTGGGATGAGAACCCCGGCCTCCCGGCTCCCAATATGGCATTCTTTCCACCAAACCATGCTGAACTCAGCAGGGATGAAATTAGAACCAAGCACACCTACATTTCCAATTTAATCCGCTCAACTCTGCCAAGCATGTGTAGAACACAGATGTCATGAGCAATGAAAGCTGATTTGAGGCATTACCTTGGAAATATGGATTCAATTAATATAACCCCTGCTCACTCTGTCTTGGTTTTGCATTTGTGTCTCACGCCTCTCTGCGCCTGTCAAAACATCTTACATGTTTTATTCCCTTGTGAGCACCTATATGAGGCAAGAAAGGTGGCTAGAAATTGAAAAAAGGAAGAAACCAAATAAAAGAAATAAAAAGAGAGGGAAACATCCAGAGAGAGGACAAGAGAGAAAGCAAGAAATAGAGGATCCTGCTTTGTTGCAGTGTTTTAAAGATGTGTGAATGCAAAGGCGTTTCCCATTTTAGACACTTCACATCTGCCCTTGGGCCTGTGAAAGACCCAGGCCACCTCAGGTGACAGTACCACCAGGCAGGTTTCCACAGAACTTCCTTCAAAGAGACAGAGACCAACTCAAGCACAGCATAGAGGAAAGAGCATGGCTTTAGAAGACAGACCAGAGCCGGGCGTGGTGGCTCAAGCCTGTAATCCCAGCACTTTGGGAGGCCGAGATGGGCGGATCACTAGGTCAGGAGATCAAGACCATCCTGGTGAACACAGTGAAACCCCGTCTCTACTAAAAAATACAAAAAAACTAGCCGGGCGAGGTGGTGGGCGCCTGTAGTCCCAGCTACTCGGGAGGCTGAGGCAGGAGAATGGCGTAAACCTGGGAGGCAGAACCTAGTAGTGAGCCGAGATCGCGCCACTGCACTCCAGCCTGGGTGACAGAGTGAGACTCCGTCTCAAAAAAAAAAAAAAAAAAAAAAAAAAAAAAAAAAAAAAAAAAAAAGAAAAAAGAAGACAGACCAGAGACAGATTCCTAGTAACCTTTCAAGTTTCCACCCAAATCTCAGTTTCTTCAAATTAAAACGTGGATAATTCCCATGTCCATTACGGAGTTGTCTGAAGGACTCAGAGAACTGCTATGAGTCCATCTCAAGATGGTGTCTGGCACACAACACCTGCTCCATAAATGGCACCTATTCTCTTTCTTTCCGTTCTTCAGTCACTCATCAGCACTAGACACAGTTGAGAGTTGTTAGCTGCTGGTTTGATTTTGTAGCCAAGTAAATGCACATATCTCCTCAGCACAATGTCAGTTACCACACCCAGACTTTCTCTAGTCCACAGCCAAACAGACCTGGGTGAGGTTCAGACAGCCAATCCATTTGGAAACCACTTTTTCTGGCTTGACTTAAGGGTAAGTATCTCCTCTCCTGTTAAAAAACAAAGAAAAATTAGTTAGAGACTGTTAGCTTTTCTACAGCTACTATGAAAACATGTCCAAGAAGGCCAGTATGTAAGCTTTGCAAAAAAGGCAAAAGCTCTTGTTCATGAGAATCCTTACCCTAAAAAGCTCTTCCTTTTCTATCCAGTTGGTTTCACATTGGCACCAGAATTAAGAGAGAGTAAAGATTCAATAAGCATCCATTAACTATTGATATGTAAATATGAGCCTGGCTCTGCGGCCTGAACCTGAGGTACTAGGGAAGTGTCCTACCTGTACTTTTAGAACACCTGAGGCCAGCTGTTAACTGGCCTTCCATGGCCCACCCTGAGGACCAGAACGTAGAATTAAAGAAACTGTCCACTGTGGGCAAACCTAAGGAGAGAAAAAAGCCAACCACAGCATCTTGGCCCAGCCAGCACCTCAGAAGCAAAACAGCATGTTTTCTTCATGCTGTTGATCTCATTTCACTTGCCTAGCAACTCCCAAAATGCTCCCACCAAAGCCCATAAGGCAAATAACCAGAAATAAATATTTCAGTGACTTCTAAAGCATAATTATGCCTGTTCTCCATGGATTCCCTGAAACTTATCAAGAGAGGGACAGTTCTTGAAACATCATTCTGTACAGTCAGTGTTGGGCAGTCAGGCAAAGAGGCTTATACTAGTCCTGCCTCATGTCTCCATTTTCTTCCATTAGCTCCTCAAGAATGGGAATCTGTGGGAGTCATTTCAGTAAACTGTTTCAGTGCCTGTTTCCCTGCTGAGTACGAACTCATGTTTTATTCATTACCAAAGCTCTGGTATCTAGCACAGCAGCCCCTAACACCTACTGGGTACCCAATAAATGTTTGGCTGAATAAATAAAATTCATTTTAATATAACCAAAAATTATTTGGGAACTCAGACACTGAAGACCTCTGATTTGAACTAGAAGACAGAAATTCTCAAAAATGATGCCAAGCCTTTTATTCTCCTCAAAACCACTTTAAGAAGTCACATTAAAAACTAGGATCATAAACACTAGTCACATTAAACACAAGCGAAGATCTGTTTCTACTACTTACCTTGAGAGACTCATAATGGTCCTGTCTAATATCTTCATATTCTTCCATGATTTCCTCAAAGTATTCATCCTTTAGATTTTCATCTAACAGCTGAGAACACTGAAAATGTAAGATAACCATAGATGAGCAAAAGATGATAAAACTGGTGCAGTAATGGCTAACTCTGATAACACCTCCTTCAGGAAGGCTTCCTTAACTTCATTTCTTCTCCCTTCACCAACTGTGCTAACTCCTGCCTGGTATGCAGGAAAGGGTAAACTCAGTGGCCTTGGGATGTTCAAACCCTGCACAAGCCAAAGAAAGGACTGGCCCTTGACTGGTTTCTGGGAGACAAACTCTAAACCCTTGGGATAGCCTGTCTGATAAGAGAGTCACTGCGTGCCTGCCACCCTGGGCCACGTCAGATCATTTATGCTAACAGTCTGATTTATGGTGGGGAACCGTAGCTCATGCTTATGTTTGACCTCTGCAGGGATTGAAGACTGAGCAATTAAGGCTACACACATGGGCATTCTGGGCCTATGTGACTAAACCCCAACAAAAACGCAGGAAATGAAGGTTCAGGTAAGCTTCTGGGTTGGCAAGTCTCCTTACATGTTGTCACACATCATTAGTGGATGCAATAAGCACCATCCAGATTACTCTATGGGGAGACAACTCCTGCAACTCTGTACCTGGTCTCTCCTGCATTCCATCCTATGTGCCTTTTGCCTTTCCTGATTTTACCTATATCCTTTCACAATAATAAACCATGGTCACAGCAGTGTTTCTGGGTTCTTTGTGTCCTTCTAGTGAAACTTTTAACCTGAAAGTGGTCTTGGGAACCCTCTGGGTTAAGTAACCCCCAACCCAATGTTTCAAAAATATTCTATTCATCTACTACTGCACTTTCCAAAGCCTTTTAGTATCAATTTATATATCCACTTCCCTTACGAGAAAGCCCTATGAGAGCTGCAATCACACATTCACTACCTTCATGCCCTTGGTGCCTAGCCCAGCGCCTGGAGGTGCATTCTCACTAAATGTTTGCTGAAGGAATGAGGTTAATCTTCATAGTCCACTGTGACTTTCTGCTAAAATTGGAAAGGAAACCAATAACTGAGAAAATGTGAGTCTACTCATTAAATTGTAAAACCAGGATCGGCTAAATATCATTTGTTAGTATGATTATCAAGTTGATAGAAGAATCGCTACCATCAAAGCACAAAATAAAATTACATAGAAAGAAGAAATGGCAACTACCGATCACATCAGTTGAAAAATAAACATAGCACTACCCCATCCCTGCATTCTCCAGCATGATTATCTAATACACAAAAAGGCAAGAAATCTTCATCTGAACTTAAGGAAGTTAGACTGAATGATGGCTAAAGTGCCTATCAGCTTTAAAAGTCTATAACTTTACGTGGGTTTTCTAAGTATCTCTAATAACAATTCAATCACCTATGAATTAGTATAAAACAAAATCACCTCATTCAGGAATACAATCAGAAAAGGCCATTGTGGCAGGCCAAAAATAGGTTCCCAAATAGTGTTCACACCACAAAGTATTTCCCAGCCTTACATTAAACTCACCTCAATGGAGTCCTCGTTTAGGAAACCCAGCACAGCCCAATGAAACAAGAGGGGAGCGCCTACTCTGAACTCCCTGAAGTATATGTAACAAATGTTTTAAAACCTTCTTGCATTTTGCTAGATTATACACTCTGAGAGAGCAAAACCAGATGCCCCTGACATCCAGGGAAATCTACGACCCCCTAATGCTGGTGCTACTGGGTAGACAGAACATACCACTGCAGTTTGCTGGCACCTTGCACAGCCCCATGGAGCCCACTACTCCCAGAGCCACAGTGGCAGGCCCCTTCTGGCCCGGTCTGACTTACTTGATGGAAACAAGTTCATGGTCAATATGTGGGCTAACCTACATGATCATTCCACCAAAAAATCAAATCCATCATGTGTTTTCATGCCAACCACTGGGACATATTGCAGTTTATATTTTCCTTCATTTTTAAAAATTGTATTTCATGGCAACAGCCAAACGATAAGAGCAAATAAATTGAAAACATATTTTATAATTTAAAAAGAAGAAAATACTGCACCTCGTTTTTTATTAAAGAAGAAAAAAGAAAGCAAGAGGGAATCCTCAGGTCTAAATCTCCAACCATTAAGTATTTGCTACATCTTTTTGGAATCTTCCAAATACATGAGACAGCTGCTTAAATGTGATCCTGTTCCATGTTCATTTCAGTTAGATCAAAAGAGCCTGAGCCAATGAGCCCACAACCAACTGAAACAAATTATACCACTGGCTCCTGAAGTGTCACTAGCAGTTACCCACATGATTTGTCATCTGACTTACGTTTGAGTAATTTCAAAATGTGGTCGTTTCTTTGTACATGGGAGGAGCTAACCACTGCTGGCTGCATGGCTGGACCAAACTGTAAAGAGCACAAACACTCACTCCTCATTCCCTGCCTGGCTTTCAGCAAGGCCCCCACTGCTCTAGCTCTTCAAGATGGTGAAGGCGGGCGGGCGCAGTGGCTCATGCCTGTAATCCCAGCGCTTTGGGAGGCCAAGGCAGGTGGATCACTTGAGGTCAGGAGTTCAAGACCAGCCTGGCCAACATGGTGAAACCCCGTCTCTACTAAAAATATAAAAAAATTAGCCAGGAATGGTGGCGCACACCTGTAATCCCAGCAACTCGCGAGGCTGAGACAGAAGAATTGCTTGAATCTGGGAAGCGTAAGTTGCAGTGAGCCGAGATCGCGCCACTGCACTCCAGCCTGAGCAACAGAGCAACACTCCATCTTACAAAAAAAAAAAAAAAAAAAAAAAAAAAAAAAAAAAAAAAAAAAATGGTGAAGGAGCTTATCCTCCAAACATGGAATCAAAGGGCCGATTCTTCCCCCTGCCTGTAGAGGAAAAGTTGGCACTGTGCAACTAAATGGATCCAAAAGTCTTGCCTCTGAATGGAAACTATTCAAGGCTATGCATCAGTGTTTGAAAATGATGACAAGTGTTAAAAAGAGGCCCATGGACCTGACATAAGCTCCTATGGAGCACAATCCAAGAATAAGAAACAAACATTGTTTTAAAATGGAGTTGTAGAAATATAGCTTATTTGCATATTTGTCTACATCAATGGCAAATAAAAAATTGCAATTTTATGATCTCAGACTGAGTTACTTTTATCCTTTTTAATAAAGGCGAATTGTTAAGTATTAATGGGAAACAAGTTTAATTTAACATAGAGAAAGATAACCTGCATTCAAATCCCACACCTGCCACTTGGCAGATGTGTGGTCTCAGTAGAGCTCCTAATCTCTTTATTCTTCTGTCTCCTGATCTCTAAAATAGAGACAATAAAAATATCCACCTCGTGAGGTTAGCCTGAGGATTAAATAAAATCCATGTAAAGCACTTAGCTCAGTACCTGGCACACTACACGTTTTCAATAATGTCAGTGATTATTATATAACTTTCATGTAAATAAATTCACAGATCTGAAATAATTTCCTTGGAAGATAGCTCAGGAAATGTGGTCACCCTGGTCCAGGTCCCGTGGCATCACTGGAAGTCTCGTAGATCACCAGGCCACCTCAGTAACCTTCCTCGCCTGTAAAATGTGAAGGCTAGACTAGATTTGTGGTTCTCAAACTGTGCTCTTTTGATGAACACTAGAAGCGGGATGTGATGTACTTGGAAATTCTGCCACATTGAATTTCCAGGTAAGATATCACTTAACAGACAAATATTCTGTGGCTGAAATCGATTTGGAAACCACTGGACCACAAGGTCTCTTGGGTGCCCCCCAGCGGTTATAGCCCATTATTCAGTGAAAACAATGAAACCTGTAACAAGATAGAATATTAGGCTTCACCGAAAAAGAAAAGCAGGACGTGGGCTAATTGTTTATGATGTTCACTGAGAAGCAGAAACCACTGTTCTGAGTTTTAAATATCTAGAAGATGTTTTTCTGTCTTTGGGTAGGGTCAACAAGGACACTTTCAAGTTTGTTTTTCTATCTGGAAAAATGTCATTTAAAAATCCAGCATTCCTTTTAGACAGTCAAGTAAGTATCTATTCATGTTTGTGACTGGGTGAAATCTTTGTCTGGCTGGTGTCCAGGTCAAAGGTGTCTTGGTGCCAGGCCGTCTACTTGTCTGCTGCTCAGTTCTGTAACTGTCTTTGAAAGTACAGGACATGGTCACCTGGACCCCCTTCCAGCAAGGCAGTCACTGCAGAGGCACACCATAAGCCTCAGGCTGCTCTTTGACCTTTATTTAGTAGAACTGAATAAAAATGAATAGATCTTAAGTTATACCCTTACTTGTAATGCACTCTTTCCAACACATCTGGAATAAAATGTAAGGTCACTCACTTACCACCACAACACTCTTGGACGCATCCAGGACGTGGATTACAGGCGCACTGTATCTTGGAGCTATTTTAACTGCTGTGTGGGTTCTAAAAAGAAGGGTCAGAAAGAAAATATATCCATCAGCACTGACAGTTCCTATACAACTCTTGTTCAGAGCCATTAGAGATAATGTATTTCTACAGTGCTTCCCAGAGAAACATTTCAAGGTGCTTACCTACAAATACTGAACTTCAAATTTCCCTTGTAAAACATGAATGACTTTTTCCCTACCCTAAGATGGGAAACCTAGCCCAGGCTCTGCAGAAGTCTGTGGCAAAAATGAGAAAGATCTTGTCCTCAGCTCCGTTAACAAGGGACTGAGCCCGTGCATGACCTGGTGCTCATTAGCAGCCCATGTGACTTAAGGGAGGTAACCAGGCCCAGGAAATCACACTGCTGTCATCAAGGTCAGGTTGAGTTCCCTCCTCCAAATGAGCTGGGATAGCAGCCAGGGCCCCTAAGGAACCAGGAACCAGGCAGAGGACACAGGACATGGCTGTCTAGCAGCTGCTCCCCTGTTCATGGGAGACGTCAACACTCCTCGGCCCCAATCCCACCTTGTACTTGCAGAATGGAACCCCAAACCCGAAATTCTACACAGAATAATTCAGAGAGGCAAAAGCAAGAAAAATACTGTATTTTATTTTATTTTGCATTTATTTATTTATTTATTTTGAGACAGAGTCTCATTCTGTTGCCCAGGCTGGAGTGCAGGGGCACAATCTTGGCTCACTGCAAGCTCCGCCTCCCAGGTTCACACCATTCTCCTGCCTCAGCCTCCCGAGTAGCTGGGACTACAGGTGCCCACCACCACACCTGGATAATCTTTTTCTATTTTTTTTTTTGTAGAGACGGGGTTTCATTGTGTTAGCCAAGGTGGTCTCGATCGCCTGACCTCGTGATCCACCTGCCTCAGCTTCCCAAAGTGCTGGGATTACAGGCATAAGCCACTGCACCTGGCCAATATTTTACTTTTAATATTTAAGATTATTTCTGCCCCAAATCCCTATTACCAAACTTGAAAATGTTGGTATTAGGAAGAAACCCCTTTTCATTCTTAAAATTGCCTAATTAACAGAAGTGCAAAACAAACTGCCCTGTGATGACTGGATGTTTACAGCAACAGGATAGGCTACAGATCTGCTACTTCGTGACAGAACATAACGAATTAAAGTGGAAACTGAAAACGTGTACAGCCTCCCTTACAGTGGTTAATCCAGAACCCCTGGAGAGGGAGGAGAAGTGTATTCTGGCCACATCCCACCTTCAGAAGGGCGGCCATCGGCAGTCCCCACGAGATGGGCAGTGCTTTCCGCCTTTTCTCCCCCTCCTCCTCCCCAGAAGTAGCACTACTCTTCCTCAAGTGCTTTCATATTCTTCCCCCTCAACAAAAATGTATGTTTGGAATAGTATCTAGAATATGCTACTATATGAGAAAGAAACAAAGTAGCAGAACACTATGTTTAATGCAATTGTATTTTTAAAAAACAACACCCTCAAGCTTTTCCAAACAACCAACCAATCCTATATCTAAGTTTCTATATATTTAGAAAAAACACAGGGAGATACACATCAAAGTGTCCACACTGGTTATGGGGGTTAGAGGTAAGGCTGAAGGTGGGAAGAGAGAGACTCAATTGTACTTTACATTCCTCTGAATTGTCTGACAAGGTCTAGTTAATGTGGATTATTGAGGTAATTTTTAAAAACCAAGAGACTGTTGTAGGTGTAATACATGCATGAGTGTGTTTTTAACTGGCTTCTCAAGGAAAGCTCTAAAACTCATAATAAGACAGACAAAACCAGTAACACTTCATCTGTTCCATCTTCCTAACAGTATCTCCACTCGTAAACAGGAAGCAAAGGACCACAAAGCCTTAGGCTATGAGAACTGCGCTGGAAGACGGGCATTCATGCATAAGCCAGTGAGTCAAGAGCCATCTTTTGGACTGGGAAGGCTGGGGTACGGAGTGGCAGGGGGGCCAGACCATGGCCCTGGGGCAGATGAATGAACTCCATGGCCTTCTGAGACCCTCCTGTTTTATGCCTAGTGTATGCTCAGGGACCAAAGATCCCAAATCTATTCAACTCTTTCAATCTCTCCAAATATCGATTCATCCACTAGACTAAGCTTGTCCAACATGCAGCCCAGGAAAGCTTTGAATGAGGCCCAACACAAATTCGTAAACTTTCTTAAAACATTATGAGATTTTTTGCAGTTTTTTTTTTTTTTTTAGTTCATTAGTTATCGTTAGTGTTAGTGTATTTTATGTGTGGCCTGAAACAATTCTTCTTCCAACGTGGCGCGGGGAAACCTAAAGACTGGACACTCCTGCACTAGACAGCCTTAACCTTCATTTCGAGTGTCCTGGGGGTGCAGTTTCAGTTCTACTCATGCTACTGCAAGTCACTGATGTCTGCAAAAGCCATAGGGTCATTTCCCCTCAGCGATGTTTTCATGAAAACGTGGAAGTCCTGAGCTAATGAGCTACTGCTAAGTCCTCCACTGGTTTGTAGGAAATAATAAGGGCTCCTAGATGGGTTTCTGAGACATTTCAACTCCTGAATGCTTTCTAGCAAAGGTGGCTTTCCTAGGAGATGATTTACTTATTTGGATGCAAAAGGCATTAACCATATATGAAGAGACTGATAAATCAGACTTTGTAAAAATTAAGAACTTCTGTTATCCAAAGACAGCACTAAGACAGCATAGGGCAAGCCAGATTAAAAAAAAATCTATTTGCAACATACGTATTTCTGATAAAGGGCTTGTAACTACTATAAATTAAAGAATGTGTACAAACCAGTAAGAATAAAGCAGAATACCCAATTTTTAAAAATACTTAAAAAGCATATCCAAATGGTCAATATACAAATGAAAAGGTGTTCAACATCATTACTCAGCAGAGAAATGCAAACAAAAACCATAGCAAGGTATTACTACACCCATGACGAGGGATAACACTGAAAAGGATGTGGAATAACTGAAACTTTCACAATTGCTGGTGGGAGTGTAAACGGCTACAATTACTTTGGAGAACTATGTGGCAATAGCTAATGAAGATGATCATAGGCATATCCTATGATCTGGCAATTCTGCTTCTAGGCAGAAATACACATACATGTGCACCAAAATTGATGAGCATTAAGTGTTCATAGCAGCATTGTTTGTGATAGCCCCAAAGTGGAAAACCCCAAATGTCCACCAACAGTAGCAAGAGTAAATAAGTCACAGCACATTATACAATGGAATACTACGTTGAAAAAAAAAACAACAACAAAACAAACGACTATTGTAACAAGGCTGGGACCTCAGAGACTCAGAGACATGATGTGGGGCAAAAGAAGCCGGACACAGGAGAACACATACAATATGACTCCACTTATATAAAGTTGAAATGCAGGCAAAACCAACCTATGGTGACAGAAGGAAGAACAGTGGTTACTTTTGTTGGAAAGGATGACTGGGTGAAGGAACCTGGTGAGGTTCCTAGGGGGCCATTAGTGTTCTATTTCTTGATCTGGAGGTGGTTACATGGGTGGGTTCCCTTTTGTAAAAACTTGTCAAGTTGTACATCTATATGATTTGTGTACTTTTCTGCATAACTGCTAAACTTCTCTAAAAGCACTTACTTAAATAAGAGAGCCTGATAAAGCAAGACTTCAGATCGCAGACCTCTTGCGCTGTCACTAATAAGAATGGAGTCAGAACTGGGAAATTCTACACTGAAGGGCTTGGAGGTTGCACGGGACTCTGTTTTCCAAAGGCTGTTCCAGCACCACAGTGTAGAAAGGAATGGTCCCCGGGAAGCAGTGCTACCTACTGGCTCCTATTTTCCAAGTAATTTCCCAGAAACTGCAACAGGCATGGAAGAGAAGAGAACCAGAAGAGGCAGGGCTCACAGAGAAACAAAGCACTGGAGAGTCGAAAGAAACCTTAGGCGGCCAGCAGTCCCAGCTTTCTACCTTCAGGCCAAACACATTTACAGTTTCCCAGACAATGAGAATAGATATTTCGCAGTAACTGAAGAGATGTTGGTGATTTCCTATCTCATTAATTCTAATTTGATGTATCAGGTTATAACTGTTAAGAATCATTAACAAGCTAATTTTGCCAATAATGTATCTTGAGAGGCTAGTCGTGTTGCTTCTCAAAGTTCTTTTTCTTTAATCTGGTAGCTTTTACATGGTAAACAATAGAATGGACTATTTGGTAAAGTTCCAATTTGCACAAGAAGCAAATTTCTGAGTATAGTGTCCCACCACATAAAAAGATTCTTTTTTTTGAAGCCAGCATCATATTTACATAACACGTAACGTATTTTAATTATATTCCTTTAAATACTTATTTATTCTACTTTACAGTTGATTAAAGTCTTTCATTCTGACAACAGTCCTTAGGTCCTCTTACCATTCTCTTCACTAAGCTTGTCGTCAATTACCCAAGCCCATGCTCATCAAAACCCATTATTAATGGGTGGCCATATCCCTTGAGACCAAGTCTGCCACATTTCCTGGTACATAAGTCCTTTGTGGAAAAACAAACCCTGTTTTCTAACATTAGCAATGACAGTAAAACTATCGAATCCTTCAAGTATGAAGAACAGCTAATGGATAAAAGACACATCATACTATTTCTACTGATGAAGATGACTCATTCAAATTGTAAACGGTATGATGGTTAATTTCACGTATAAACTTGGCTAGGCCATGGTATACAGTTTTTGGTTAACCACAACCTAAATGTTACTGTGAAAGTATTTTTTTTAGATGTGATTAACATTTATCAGTAGACTTACAGTAAAGCACATTATCCTCCACTTATGTAGGTGGGCCTCATCCAGTCAACTGAAGGCCTTTAAGAGACAAGACTAAGGTCCCTTGTTCACTCCCCAGCCCTGCAAGGAAGAAGAAATTCCACCTCCAGCCTGTCTTTAGACTCAAAAAATCAACTTACCTGTGTCTCCAACCTGCAGATTTCAGACTTGCCGGCCTCCACAATCACAGGAGTTAATTCTTTAAAATAAATCTCTTTCTCTCTATATATATAAACATATCCTATTGATTCTGTTCCTCTGAACAACCCTATACAAATTGGTTGAATGTACAGTTGTTTCTAGTCCAAAAGGAACTCTGGCATACCTATAACCAGACCTTTATTGTATTTCTGCATCAGGAAAATTAGAAACTAGATGTTATGGGACCATTGAGTTCAATGCTCCAGTATGATAATGCTCCCTGAGAAAGTGAACTGTATGTGGCATAAAAGGTCTAGTACCCACAGTTAACATAGCACTTACCACATATCACTATGATCATGATCCCAGGAAAAATCTGGTAAACTGAATAATTATCATGTGAACAAATTTGAACTTTCTCATCTTTACATTTTATACCTCTTTATGTTGTTAACCCAAAGGTTCCCAAAATGCTCCCCTTTCAACTCCCCAAAGTGACCACTTAGTTCATTCTTGCTAGATGGGCTTTCTGTCTCCAAACTACTACAAGGTTAGAGTTCCTTCAAAGGAACCTATAATTATTCAATCAGACACCTGCTTCAAGACAGTGTGGGCAAAAGTTCAAGTAATGATTTTGTGCCAAAAAACACAGCTTCTCCACTCAGTTTAATTTCACAAGAAGAGTTCATTATAATTCTCAGGAACTGAATCGGAAGTGAGAGCGTTAAGAAAAAGATTATTGCAAGCCAAAGAAATCCAAGAAAAAGCAAAGAATAGAAATCACAAAAAAGTTTTCTATAGCATGCTCTGAAAGTATTCTGGCTCTCACCCAAGTGAACACCAGAAAATTTTTGTGTTTATATAACAAAAAGTCAATGTACTAAACATAAGAGAAAATCCAAAACAACACAGGTTTACCACTGTTTTAAACACTGGCATTTAAGAGAATTTGAAGTGAGGACAAAGCTCATTAATATAACTTACCTTGAAGTGGTGGCTCCTCCAATCAACAATGGAATCTTTATAGCTAATCTCTCCATTTCCTTGGCAACAAAAATCATTTCATCCAGGGAAGGAGTGATGAGTCCTGACAGGCCAATTATATCTATTATTTAAAAAAAAAAAAAAAAAAAAAAAAAGGACAAAAAGGACAGTGAGGAGGATGACAGAAAAAGGAAAAGGATGAAGATCCACTTTAAAAACTTTGTAATGAAGACCAAAAGACCTAACACGAATTCCCAATTCCTTTTTTTTTTTTTTTTTTTTTTTTTTTGAGATGGAGTCTCCTTCTGTTGCCCAGGTTGGAGTGTAGTGGTGTGATCTCGACTCACCGTAACCTTTGCCTCCTGGGTTCAAGTGATTCTGCTGCCTCAGCCTCCTGAGTAGCTGGGATTACAGGCGCCCACCACCAACTTTGGCTAATTTTTGTATTTTTAGTAGAGACCGGGTTTCACCATGTTGGCCAGGCTGGTCTCAAACTTAGACCTCAAGTGACCCGGCGGCCTCAGCCTCCAAAATGCTGGGATTACAGGTGTGAGCCACCATGCCCGTCACCAGTTTCTAATTCTAAGACATCTTTTCCGACTGGGGAATTTCAATTTACTGTTTGCTTTTGGTAGTAAATAAGATTTATAACTTAAGGTTGCAATACTTGCCATAGTTTTAGGAAGCCATGCAATAGAAGGTATATTTAGCTCATGATTTCCCAGACTTGAATATATCACAGTGTGAGAAGAAATATAAAAATGACTACACACAGAAAAAAAACCTAACACAACTGTCCTCTTATAAGAAGTCTGTCCCCATTCCCCATCTCCAGCACTTGGTTCCATAGTTACTCACTCTCCTCTCTCAACCCCATTAGAAATGGCAACAAAAGCAACCTTGTGCAGGAGCTGGCACTTGATTGTCTGTATGTCCCACAGATCCCTCACAGGCATCACTATTCACTGACAGACAACTAGGGAAATGACAGGCACCTGGGGATACGACATTTAGAGAAATGCCCAAAGTACAGTTGCACAGTACCTGCTTTGTGGTCAAGGGCAGCTTTCAGTATCTTATCACATGGAGTCATGACTCCTAAATCAATAACTCTGAGGCACAGAAATGAGATATGAGAAAATTAATGAGAGCCCATTAGAGACAAAACTGAAACAAACATTTTTATTTCAACCATTAAATACTGCTCTAATGCCTAGAATCAACTGTAAATGCTCACTAAATATGAAGGATTACCACCACAACTACCATTTATTCAGTACTTACTACATATATGCCAGGCACTATGCTAAGCTTGCTTTTAAACAATTTTACTGACTCATCATTCACAGACCATACAATTCACCCATTTCAAGTGTGTAATTCAATGGTTTCTGGTATGTTTTTTTTTTAATTGTGGTAAAACATATATAATATATACGTCTCCATTTTAATCATTTTTCAATGTACAATCCAGTAGCATGAATTTCAGTTACAATGTTGGGCAACCATCACCACTATTTATGTCCAAATCTATTTTATCACCCAAAGCAGAAACATTATAACCATTTAGCAATACCTACCCCTTCTTCTCTGGCACCCTCTCTACTCCATCCCCTGGTAACCTCTACTCTACTTTCTTTCTCTATGAATTTGCCTAATCTAGGAATTTCACATAAGTAGAATAATACAGTATTCATCCTTTTCTGTTTGGCTAACTTCACTTAGCACAATGCCTTCAAAGTCCAACCATGTTTTGAGGCATGTCAGAAGTTCAGTCTTTTTTAAGGCCGAAAAATATTCCACTGTATGGAGATTCCACGTTTGGCTTATCCATTCATCTGCTGAAAGACACTGTGCTAAGCTTTTTGCATAAGCAATCTCTTTTGTTGTTGTTTTTGAGATAGGGTCTCACTCTGTCACCTAGGCTGGAATGCAGCAGTGTGATTACAGCTCACTGCAGCCTCAACCTCCTGCCTCAGCCTCCAGAGTAGCTGGGACCACAGGCATGCCCCACTAAACCCAGTTAATTTTTAAAGTTTTTGTAGATAGGGTTTCCCTATGTTGCCCAGACTGGTCTCAAACTCCTGGGCTCAAGCGATCCTCCCACATCGGCTTCCCAAAGTGCTAGGATTACAGGTTTGAGCCACAGTGCCCAGACTGCATAAACGATCTCATTTAACCCTCATAGTAACTCTATAATGAAAGCACTACTATGGGTCTCATTTTAATGAGAAGGGGCCCAGAGAAATTAAGCAATCTGTCTAGTCACACAACTAATTAGAGGCAGAGTTGGGATCTGAATCAGTATCTCACTCCAAAATCCATTATCTTATCCATTTAGGCCAATAAAAAGGGCTAGGGAAGCTCCTCAATAAATATCTGTTGAACATGGAAGCCAATGGGGACGATCATGAAAAAGAGGTCAGGTCCTGCACATGAACAGCTGTAAGGGAACTCTGATTACTTAAGGCAAGAAAAAGAGGGAGAATGATTCAGGGTGCAGGTCACCGAGGGCAAGAGGGCAAGACTCAAAGGAAAGGCTGACTCTCGATAAGCACACAGGAGAGACAGAACAGGCCCTGGGGCAGAGGAAGCCTGGAGCACACTCTCAGAGAATAGAACAGTGCCAGACAAATTTCAATTCACGAAGGAGACAGCTTCCTGGAACTCAGAGGAAACAGGAATGTCTGCCCCGGAAAACGTTCTAGGAATTACTTCTATTTTAGATTTACAGAGTACCCTTAATGTCATTTTGATAATTTAATCTTCCTCTATTTGTTAAAAAATACTGAAAAACTCATGGCATGCATTTTTACTCATTTCATTACATCAACAATTCTTAAAATTAAATAGGCAAAAACATTTAAATAACAAGAACAAAAAAGAAGGCTTAAGACCTACGGCATGACATATTGGCTGGTAACAATGGGTGCTGAACGCTGGGGCAGGAAGGGGACTGGCTTCTTACTATATGCCCTTTCATACCACTGGATTTTTAGCTTGCACTCCTATTACTTTTTAAAAAAGAGTTTAAAAAAAAAAAACTATGGCATATGGAATCTTCAATAAAAAGTAAGACATCTTCAAATCAATGATAAGTATATTCAGCTTTGTTGGCACTAACCCGATAGCAAATGCACGCTGGAGGTGTTAATGATGTATAACCACTGCAGGTTACAGCAGGAGGAGATGGTACCACACACTTTTTTTTTTTCTTTTTAACATATTGAAGAAAGTCTAGTACCTGGATCTTTTGTTAAACAATGACTAAGCATAGACTGTCACATACAAAACTAGGAAAAATAGCATACTGCTTTTAAATCAAGACAAAAAGGCATACATTTCAAAGCTGATTTTTTTAACATTGTATGTTTTAAAATTCAACTAAAACTCATCAGTATGATGGCAAGAATCATCTTGCTCTCACTACTTTTTCTTGTTTCAGAGTGTTTCTCTCAGAACATCTTATACGGATGCTTGCCATGTTTAAGGAAGAGCAAGGAGATTGTTGTGGCTGGAACAGAAATGGAGAAGGAGAGAGTGGTCGGTGATGAGTTCAGAGGAGGAGGAAAAGGCCAGAGCCTGTGTAGACGTTGCATCAGAATCACCAGGTGAGGCTTTTCAAAACCAAATAACCTGAAGCTTGGACTCCATTTTCCAGAGAGTGTGATTTAACTGTCCAGGCAGCTTCCAGATTATACCCACTACACAAGGGCCTTGCAGACCACTACAAGGGCTCTGAGTTTTACTGAGTGAGGAGAGAATTCACTGGAAGGTCTGAACAGTGGCGTAAGAAATCTGACTTGGATTTAACAGATTGCTTTGGACTGAAACAAGTCCAGGATAGAGGAGCAGAGACACTGATTAGGCTGCTGCAAAAATCCAGACAAGAAGCAGTATAGGTAGTGAGAAGCGGTCAGATCCTGGAAATACTGTGAGAGGAGAACTGATGGGTTACATGTGGGTCATGCGACGAGAGGATGACACAAGAGTTTTGGTTTGAGCAGCAAGAAAAATGAAGCTGCTATTTCTTGAGATAGGGGAGAGTTGGGGAGGTGTTCACAAAATGGTGGCAATTAGTTCTTCTTTCAAAATATTAAATTTAAGATTTCTTTAGATATCCAAATGTAGCTGTCAGGGAGTCAACTGGATATGTAAGTCTAAAGTTTGGGGGAGAGATCCACAGTGGAGATACAATTTGGGACGTGTCAGTACATCAGATGATATTGAAGTCGCAAAACGAATGCGACGACTTCAGCCCACCCCCGGCCTTGTTACTCCAGGTGTGCTCCTGTACCAGCAGCACCAGCCCTAACTGAGAGCTTGTCGGAAATGCAGAGCCTGCAGTCCAGACCTACCCTAATCAGAATCTGACTTTTAACAAAATCCCCAGGTGACAAGAAGGCACATTACAGTTTGAGAAACACAAACCTAGATAGTGAAGACAGGGAAGAGGTCGAAGTGTTGAGCCCCAGAACATTTCTGTGTTTAAAGACCACTCCCAGAAGGAGAAATCAGCAGGAGTGAACCATAACCACTGATCAGTGAGGTAAGATGACAACTGAGAATACTGAGCCAAGGGGCCTGGGAGACAAGTTCAATTTCCAGCTTATTAGCCTGCCTTCAAAGTCGTCTTGCTGGGGAAATGGTCGAAGGTACTACTGATTAAGGAGCAATTCCCACTTTTTCCACACATAGAAAATGACACTTATGGTACCGGGATGCACAAAGGAAGTTGCTCATAGCCCTGGGCAATCAATCTAGGATGGAGGCCCAGCTCCACTCTCGAGCAGGAAAGAGAATGGGTTTCCTGGCACATCTGAGTTGAAAAACTGTTGGCAAGCTCTGAATTAGAATATGGTGTGGCAAGCACTACAATGAAAGCATTTACAGTGTCTTATGTATGGAAGGCCGAAAATGGGTGACACCTAGAAGCATCCTAGGGGGAAGTCTGAAATGAATTTTGAAAAATTAAGTGGGTATTAGCTGAAGGAAACAGGGAAGTCTAGGCAGAGACCAGCACTATGAGGGCCCAGAGTCCTGAACCAGCTAGGAATCCCAGGGTATGTGAAGTCAGAGAAAAGGGCACAGGTCAGATCCAGCCCTGCCCTCTGTGCCTGCTACCATCCTTCCCACCATCCCTCTCTACTCCCTCTCACCTCTACCACAACCTCCTGTTTTACCCCTACACATAACTCCATCTTCCTTGACTCTCCCTCAGTTTTCCTTTGTCATTTTGAGCCATACCCTATGTCTGTAAGCCTCTCCCTATACACATTCTTGTATTTCGCCACATAGGAAGCTAAACAGAATAAAAATGAATGTTACAGAAGATGTTGATTTTACAGTATTTGTTTTAAAGTGCTTAGAACAGAAGTTGGGTATGGAGGCTAATGCCTGTAATCCCAGTGCTTTAAGAGGCCAAGGCAGGAGGACCACTTGAGGCCAGGGGTTTGAGTCTAGCCTGGGCAACTTTAGCGAGACCTTGTCTCTACAAAAAAAAAACTTGTTTTAAGTGCTTAGAATAGAGCTATGAGAGCAAACACTTAATTTGGCTACAAATACAGGGAAAAAAAAAATTTGCTCTGAATGTTTTAGCAAAGGCATCTCATACTATTTAAGAATACATAGAATTTCAAAAATAAATACTGTAATAATATGAGACAAAAAGTCCTTTTCATCTCCAGAAGAAATTTAAAAAGGAAAATAAAACTGCATCGGCATCCTTTTAAGGTACCTGATACCTACTGTCATTTTACCCTTTATTTCTCAGTTAACTAAGGTGGCAGCCTATCTGCTGCTCCTGCAATTCACACATGCCACCACAAGATGGCATGTGTTTCCATCCAGTCTACAGTCCCCAGCCATGGTTTTCCAACTTGTACTTAAGCAGTGCCAATGGGGTCTGTTGCCATTTCTATTACTTTTTAAAAAAATAAACAAAACAAATTGTTGATCTCCCCTTCAAAAAATGGATCCAAAGCCTCTAAATAATTATCAGCATGTGCAGTGCTCAGGAGAGACTGGATTATTATATCCTTTACTTAGGTACAGTCATGTTCCTCACTCAGCTGAACATTCCAACATTATATAGTTTGGAATTATTTTCATGCTCAGTCATATACTGCTTTTTTACTTACAGTAGGCAGTTATATTAATAAACACTGGTTATCAGACCCATGTTTAAAAATATTAGATGTATAACTTTAAATGTATCTTGAAATAGCATATTTTTCTTACATAGTGTGCATTATCTGTAATAGAAAATGTCCTATTTGCCTTTTCCTAGTTATTGAGTATATGTAAAATTAACCTCAATGGAATTAATCAAAAATATTTCCAAATATTCTACATTATTTCTTGAGGGGAATTTAGAATACAGACATAACTCAGAGATGCTATAGGTTCAACTTGAAACCATTACAATAAAGTATCTCAATAAAGTGAGTCACATGAATTTTCTGGTTTCTCAATGCATGTAAAATTTATGTTCACACTATATGTACTCTATTATGTGTGCAATAGTATTATGTCTAAAAGAACAACGTATATATACCTTAATTTAAAAATACTTATTGCTAAAAAAAATGCCAATGATCATCTGGGTCTTAAGTGAGTTGTAACCTTTTTGCTCGCAAAGGGTCTTGATGTTCGTGGCTGCTGACTGATTAGAGTGGTGGTTGCAGAAGTTTGGGGCAGCTGTGGCAATTTCTCAAAATAAGACAACAGTGAAGTCTTTTGCCACACCAACTGAATCTGACTTTCACAAAAGATTTCTCTGTAGCATGTGATGCTGTTTGATAGCATTTTACTCACAGAACTTCTTTCAAAATTGTAGGCCAATCATCTCAAACCTTGCCACTGCTTTATCATCTAAGTTTATGCGCTATTTATTCTAAATCCTCTGTTGTTATTTCAACACTGTTCATAGCCATCTCAAGAAACTACTTTGTTTGCTCAGCCTTGCTCAGCCATAGGAAGCAATTCCTCATCGGTTGAAGTTGTATTATGAGATTGTAGCAATTCATTTCCATCTTCAGGCTCCACTTTTAATTCTGGTTTACTCTTGCTATTTCTACCACATCTGCAGTTACTTCCTCCACTGAAGTCTTGAATCCCTCAAAGTCATCTACGAGAACTGGAATCAACTTCTTCCAAGCTCCTGTTAATGTTGATATTTTGACCTCCTCCCACGAATTACAAATGTTCTTAATGTTCTAGAATGGTGAATCCTTTATGGAAGGTTTTTTGATTTACTTTGCCCAGATCCATCACTATCTATGGCAGCTACAGCCTTACAAAATGTAAGTCTTGAAAGTCAAAATTCCTCCTTGATCCACAGGCTGCAGAATGGATGTTGTGTTAGCAGGCATGAAAACAATATTCATCTCCTTGTATATCTCTATCAGAATTCTTGTGACCAGGTGCACTGTCAATGAGGAGTAATATTTTGAAAGGAATCTTTTTTACTGAGCAGTAAGTCTTAACGGTAGGCTTAAAATATTCAGTAAACCCATGCTGAAAACAGATGTGCTCTCATGCAGGCTTTGTTATTCCATTTATAGAGCACAGACAGAGTAGATTTAACATAATTCTTAAAGCCCTAGAATTTTCAGAATGGCAAATGAGCACCGGCTTCAACTGACAGTCACTAGCTGTGTTAGCCCCTCCACAAGAGAGTCAGCCTGTCCTTTGAAGTTCTGAAGCCAGGCATTCACTTCTCCCCTCTAGCTATGAAAGTCCTAGATGGCATCTACTTCCAACAGAAGGCTATTTCATCTACACTGAAAACCTATCAGTTAGCGTAGCCACCTTTCTCAGTGATGTCAGCTAGATCTGGAAAACTCGCTGCAGTTTCTCCATCAGCACTTGCACTTCACCTTGTACCATTATATTAGGAGACAGCTTCTTTCCTTAAACCTCATGAACCAACCTCTGCTAGCTTCAAACTTTTCTTCTGAAGCTTCTTCATCTCTCTCAGCCTCCACAAAATTGAAGACGGTTGGAGCTCTCTTCAATCTGTTATTGCTCCAACAACGCCAAACTGCTCTGGGTGAGACTCTGGCTTAAGGGAATATTGTGGCTGGTTTAATCTCCAACCAGACCACTCAAACTTTCCTCATACCAGCAATGAGGCTGTTTTGCTTTCCTATCAGTTGTGTATTCACTGGAGGGACATTTTAAATTTCCTTTAAGAACTTTTCTTTTGCATTAACTGTGCTATTTGGTGCAAGTGGCCTAGCTTTCAGCCTATTTCGGTTTTTGACATGCCTTCCTCACTAAACTTAATCATGTCTAACTTTTGATTTAAAGTCGAGGTGTGTGACTCTTCTTTTCACTTAAACACTTAGAGGACTTCAAGGCCATTACAGAGTTATTAACTGGCCTAATTTCAATATTGTTGTGTCTCGGGGACTATGGAGGCCCAAGGAAAGGGGGAGAGATGGGGAATGGCTGGTTAGTGGAGCAGTCAAAACATATACATTGATGGATTAAGTTTGCCCTCTTCCATGGGTGTGGTTCATGGTACCCCAAAACAATTAAAACAGTAACATTGATCAATGATCACAGTTCATAACAGATATGATAATAAGGTTTGGAATATTGTGAGAATTAGGAAAAAGGTGACACAGAGACGTGAAATGAGCACATGCTATTGGAAAAATGCCATCAAGACACATATTCTATGCAGGATTGCCACAAAACTCAAATTTTTACAAAACGCTGTATCTGCAAAGCTCAATAAAGTGAGGCACAATAAAACAAGGTACGCCTGTGTTAATATTAGACATTATACTTGTTTACAACTCAAGTCAAAAAAAATATTGTAAAGTAAGGTGACATATTACAAAGTCTCAGCTTTTGGAACCAAAAGCCCTGAATGTTGCTTGACACTTGCTAGCCATGGGACTATGATGAAACCTCTCAAGTTCTCTAAGCCTAAGTTTTCTCATCTATAAAAGGAGAAATACAATAACAGGCAGGGTAGTAGGATCAAAACCATGAAAAGAAAGGAAGGATGAAAGAAAAGAAAGGAAAGGAACCAAAATAACAACAACAAAAAGATGACAAAGAAAACAAAATCAGTGATATAAAAGAACTGTATAAATTGGGACGTGGTAAAAAAAAAAAAAAAAAAAGGTAGGTAATAGTAGATTCTTGGTGAATACATCCTTAGTTCTATTCAAATCCTCAAATTTGCAATTCTATTGCATCATATCTTCCCCATTTAAAAAATACATTTTCTCTCTAAACACAACTGTCACTTTTAGCTCTCTTTCTTTTATCCTCACAAAGAAAAAACACTGTTATCATTTTGTGAGGTTCACTGCAACAAGGATAAAACGCCAGGAAAGAGAAGGATTAGATACAGGATAGTTTGCTAGACTCACTCAGTAGGCTGGGTAATTCCTTCAAGCATACTGGCCTGGTACTGACAGTAAAAGCACACATTATTCCATAAGACAATCTCCAGGGACACTTGTCTACCAGCTGACACCATAAAATTAAACTCACCAATGGAAGAGTCTATGTGTTATCACACACAAGCCAAAGGGGTGTTTGACATGAAGTTTGCACATTCGCTTGTTTTTGTAAAATGAAAGTAACGTTTCATCAGAAGGTGTTTCTCCAGTTAGACTTATTAGCAAAGATAAGCAAACCCTCAATGCCCAACATACAGCAACTGGGTTTGCTGCAGTAAAAGCCTCAGGCTTAATAATAAGCATCTTCACAACTGCTGACATTCAGTTCCAGCAGCACCCTGGAGAAATGCCACAATGTTCCCTGGCTTCTAAAATGTCTTTACTGGAGAAATCAACATTGCTAGTATAATACTCTCAGCTAAGTATCCATTGATCAAAATACATAATGATAAAGCACATGACAATGATATCTCAAGAATCACTTTTAGGAAGTTTACCTACAAAACACTTTCTTCAGTGGCTCCTGTCCCATTATTAAGGCTGAACATGTATCTGGCTATTAAGGCTGAGAAACAGTAAACCTTTTCAAGGAGAAAAGTCAACTAAATCATTTTGGTGTCTCTAGCATAATGCCTGGTATGTTGAAGATGATCTATAAACATTTATTAACTGAAGCGAAATTTTAACTGATTGTGATGAATGCAAACAGGAACCAACAACCTCAGGTTTGCAAAGGTAAGCCAACAGCAGAAATGCTTTGTAGACTTTAGGAAGCGAACACCTTATCCAGATATTTATTATAAAGGTAAAATTTCATTACAACTATCTCTCTTCAATAAATGTATCTCTTTAAAAAATAATAAGTACATGGATGGAAATGGTATTCCTCGTTTCTAGGACTAGGAGAGAATGCTAAGTCTTTAGACACTAAGGGAGCAGGTAAATAGAAGTGCTTGTGAAGACAGTCAGAGGTGGGAAAAATGCCTTCCTGACACTGCTCCTCTGTCTCCAGCCTTCCTGAAAGGTTCTTCGCTGTATTTAATTAGCCTTGAAGGCAGAGATGGACACAAATGTTGACAGCAGGGAGAGAGCTTAGCAGGTAATTGTTACTTGACAGCGAAGAAGAGAACTGAGGAGTACAGGGACAGCTCCAGTCCATTTTCTTCTCTATCTAGAGAAAACAGCACATTGGAAAGAAGTCCATGACTCAAAAGGACTGTTGGCTGGACATGGATATGAGAAAGCATTATTTCCATTAGGCTTTTCACTACAAAGAATAGTTCAAATCTAAGCGAAACACATACTTACGACAAGTCATCAGCTCTCACATGGAAATGACTTTGTTATGAATATTAATTATAATGAGATATATCAGAAAGGGGTTTTACTTGTATATAACATTCCAAAATCTAGCTTAATCATCACCAAGAACACAGGGTCCTGGCTCTAAGCAAAGCCAACTGAGACTTGTACAGAGAAGGCCTTCCTGTAAAACTCCATTTAGCCAAGGTCTCATAAGATCTTGGTTCTAAAATCTGAGTTTACTGAAACGAAAAAGAGGATATGATGAACACCACTGGCCACGGGAAGGAGCCTGATATTCCGGCCATTAGTGCCTCTGTCCCAACATCCAACCCCTGGAATCCTCTGGGCGGTTTCCACCCCACTTGAATAGCTTTTACTATTCTTTATGTCCTTATTGAACTCGGTTAATTATTAACTTATTTCATCTGAAATGTTGTGTTCGCTGAAGAAAAGCAAAAAACACAGTAAACAAAAAGAAATAGAAAATAACCTCTAACATCCACTGCCATGCCCTACTCTTCCCATCCATTAAAGAATTATTCTGTTTAAAAGCTTTCATTTTTAAATGGTAAAGGGGTTGAAAGAGGTGAGGTCCTAACTTACCGGAAATTATTGCAGCCAAGGACTACTCCAACTATGTTCTTGCCTATGTCGTGCACATCGCCTTTAACAGTGGCCAGCACGATGGTGCCCTGGTAAGGGTCCTGGAAAGGAAGCCAAGCAGCTCAGCAAGGCAGGGTTGCTCAGCGCAGAGCACCTAGTTCTCCAGAGCAAGGCAGGGGCCAGCGCAGAAAGCAACTCAATACAACCAAGAACACCTCAAAAACAGACCTGGACACCAAAGCTCAAGCAGTTCAAAGGAGGCCCACCTAACGGGCTACCCCAAGGGGCTTCAACCAAGATCAGGGGTCCCATCCTTTCAAAGAACAGTTGATGTTCACACACAAAACAGCCCCACAGCTGAAGACCACACCCTTAACTCTGGGTCGGGGCGGGGGGGGGGGGGGGACCTATTTGACAAATGTTTACTGTTAGCAATTAAGGGAGAGGCAGGGGAGGGGGAACAGGTTAACTGTATGTGTGTGTCCCATCCGAATCTGAAAAACCACAAAAGCGCAGGCAGAGGGCACATGAGCACCTTTCCTCAGCACTGCTGTTCTATGCACAGTCAGCATCCCCCACCACTCCCCCAAGTAAGAAAAAAAGCAAAACAAGAAGGTTTTTTATCAACTCTGTCTGTCTGAGCTACGCACAAACACAGATCAATTTAAAAATTCAGAATCCTAGGGGCCAAAGCTGCCCGAGCTTCACAAGGACCTAACAAGGTCAAAAAGCTTAATGATTTACTCTAGTGGTGCAGCCAACAAGAATTAAATGGAATCCAGAAGTGGTGCCAAGGACATCACCAGTAGAGAGAGACTATTCAGTTAAGAGTTTTCTAAAAACAAGCATGACTCAATTGCCTCAAGGGCAGGGACAGACCTTTGTAGTGAGCAGAGCCAGGCACAGTACTCGGCACATCACAGGAGCTGTGTAAATGATCGGTTAACGAAGGAATACAGGAATGAAATGGCTTTGTCTTGAAAACATGGGTTTTGATTGAAAAATTGTATCTATATTAAAAATGTGATAAAGCTACATTCAAAAGAAAGTCCCAGAGTACTCTGATATTTGGTTAAAAAAGGGACAGATGTGGGATCATTTCTCTATTTTATCCTCAATAACGAACACAGCCAAGCCTGACTGCTTAGGCCCCTACCACCACCTCAGGTCTTCCAGGTCAACTCACGGAAGGCCCATAGGCCTGAACAAAACGACTTGCCTCTTCTTCTATTGTGCCGTTAAGCACTCTGGTTTCTTCTCTTTCTTTTTCCATGAAAGGGATAAGGTGGCCAACAGCCTTCTTCATAACCCGGGCTGACTTTATAACCTGAGGAAAAAAGCATAGGATCAGGCATCTTTCCCAAACCACAGGAACAACTGCTGATGGCCACTTGTGAAATTTGGGCACACATTAAGAATGCATGCTTTGACTTCAGGACAACCACACTGGAGTCTGTTGACAGTAGGCAGAATAAAGGATAAGCTCCCCGGAGGGAAAGCCAGTGAATAATAAGGTACAGCAGAAGGAAAACAAGGCTAGAAATCAAATGTTGCAATTTCTGTCTTCTGAACTTTTGCTTGTTCCTTTTTCCTCTGTCTAGAAGGCCCTCTATCTTTTATCAAAGAGTTCTATGTATCCTTCAGGACCAAAGCTTCTCCACCATGAGCCCATTCCCAGCCTACTCTTCTCAATCCCCAGCTTTACAACTCACTTAAAATCCAGCCTTACATTTAGGCAAGATGAGGGCCTTTTAGTTTCTCAAATGCTGCAGTCACTAACCTACATGCTCAACAAGTATGTGTTAACTGATGTGGTTAGTAGCTGCTATAAATCAGAATAAGAGTTCTGGTTTTACTTTAAATAAACCACCTAATGTACCGTTATTTAAAACAGAAACATTTGTCTCAAAATATGCATCCTTACAGATGAATAGTGCCTGGTCAAATCAAGTCTTAATGTTAGTAACTCTACATTTATCTTGGGTTTTATTTTACTTTCGGAGGGGAGAGATAGGCATTGGGGGTGAGAGGTGATACAAAAATTAGAACATAAGGCCGGGTGCGGTGGCTCATGCCTGTAATCCCAGCACTTTGGGAGGCTAAGGCGGGTGGATCATGAGGTCAGGAGTTCAAGACCAGCCTGGCCAAGATGGTGAAATCCTGTTTCTACCAAAAAAATACAAAAAAATTAGCTGGGCATGGTGGCATGCACCTGTAATCCCAGCTACTCTGGAGGCCGAGGCAGAGAATTGCTTAAACCTGGAGGGGCGGAGGTTGCAGTGAGCTGAGATTGTGCCACTGCACTCCAGCCTGGACGACAGAGGGAGACTCCGTCTCAAAAAAAAAATTAGAACATAAGGATTATGATAGATTATGATGCTATGAATTTTTGGATGATTTCTAACATCCACACCACTCCAAAGATGGATTTTTCCAGACATGACTCCTAAACACATTTAGAGAAGGAACGACTAGCTAATGCCACTGAACTCTTGTCCAAATTAAAACCTGAGAAATACATCCCAAATCAGCATGTATTAAATAACAAAGAAAAGATTCAATTGTGAAAATTGCTCCCCATCTTTTGCCAACCTGAGGTAGAAACATTTTTCCAGCTCCAAAAAGATCACCAACAATTTTCATTCCATTCATCAGGGGTCCTTCAATTATATTGAGAGGTCGGGGATATCTTTCTTGGTTTAACCTGGCTTCCTCAGTATCCTCAATAATATGTTTTTCAATGCCCTAAAAATATAAAAAAAAAAAAAAGAAAGAAAAAAAAGATCACCTAAAAAACTGCATTACCTCCACAGAGTCATCATGAAAATGCTTAAGAGCATAGGTTCCAGAATCAAGAGTGCATGGGTTCAATCGGGCTTCCTCAGTTGAGGAAACTGAGGCAATTCAATAAGCTTCAGTTTCCTCAATTAGAGTATTACAATAGTATCTCATATGTTTATTTTGAGGATTGAGATAAAGTGCTTAGCTGGCTTTACTGATACAAAGTAAATACCTCATACACTTCCAAAACAGAACGTTGTATGCAGTAAATACATACAATTTTATATGCCAATTAAAAAAATGCTTTAAAATGTACCTCAGTAAAATAAGCTAATAGAGAAGGACTAATAAGTTCAAATGCATCATAAAATACATTTTGTATCTTAGTGTTTTACCAGATTATACATTAATAAATACCTGTGGGGAAATCAGTAAGTTTTCTCACTGTAATGCTGTAGGGCTGGGGAGAAACGACACTGGATGGGGCCCTTAAATGAAGTTCAAATCCATGAAGCCTCCACTGACTTATCCACCCTTCAATGACAAGCCCCACTCCTCCAAGGTCCCCAGTTCAATGATCCTTGGATTGGCCGACTAGCTCCACAAATTGAAATATGTGACTCTCAAAAGGTGCAAGAGTTAACTAGGTTAAACTCCAGAGCCAAAGAGGAAAAAAAAAAAAAAAAAGAACTCTGAGTTTCTCCAGACTCACACATGAGGAAACTGAAGCCAAGAGACTACTGATCTTGCCTAAAGCCTAAAATTCCAACTATGAAACTGACTTGCTGACCAACTGACAGCAACTTGGTCCAGGACAGGATTCGCAGCCTCAGCACTACTGACACCTGGGAGGGAATATTCTTTGTTGTTTGGGGCTGTCCTGGGCACTGTAGGATGTTTAGCAGCATCCCTGGCCATAGGATGCCAGTAATACCTTCCATGCACAGTTATGACAATCAAAAATGTCTCTGAACACTGTCAAATATGCTATGGTGGGGGGACTGGGGGACAGCAAGGGGGACCTCCCCAGGTTGAGAATCAGTGGTCTAGAGCATCTGCTTCTCCAGCTACTGTCAGCACCACACTGCCCGCAACAGCACCAGTCAGCCACGATGAGGCTCCAGCCCTCCAGTTCAGGCTCCTGTAACTCACCTTCACAAGCGCATACTCAAGGCGTTCTTCGACAGGGCCATTTCTCCACTCATCAGTCTGAATGACTTTCTTCCCTCCTGTGCCTTGAGTCTGAATTGAAATTGAAACCAAGAAATGGATACAACTCGTCACTAACAAAACTGTTTGATGGCAAAAATAAATAAATAAATAAATAAATAATAAAAAATAAAAATCTGTATCTTATTCTTCTTTTACTATTCCAGCCCCTAGTAGATTGTCCAGCATAAAATAAGATCTCAATGAATGTTTGAGGGAAGGAGAGGGAAAAATGAGAAATCTTTTAGGGTCTGAACAGTTAGCGTAGAGACAGAGTCAAGTTCCATTCTTTCCTTTCCCTCTTTTCTAAAAATAACAACTCAAGACAAAATATTTCCAGGACAGTAAGAGAAGCTATACTCCAAACCCCATGAGCCTTCAAAGCTCTCAACAAGGATCACCAGTACCCACAAACAGATGCAGGGAGGCCATAATGAAGCTAAGTCAGACATCAAAGGTGGGCACACTAGGAGGTATGACACAGACTATGCTCTCAAGGACTCTGCCATTGTTATGGTCTGAAGGTGTCCTCCAAAAGTTGTGTTGGAAACCTAATCCCCCTGCCCCCATGAATGGATTAACGAATTAATGACGGATGGATTAATGTTGCTACCATGGAAGCAGGTTTGCTATCTCTCTGGTTCTCTTGCTCTTGACCTCTTCACATGAGATGCCCTCTGCCATGTTATGACACAGCAAGAAGGCCCTCACCAGGGGCCAAGGCCATGCTCTTGGACTTCCCAGCTGCTAATTAAACTTCTTTATAAATTACCCAGTTTTTGGTATTCCGTTAGAGCAAACTCATGACTAAGACAGCCATATCATGAGAGGTAGAAAATATGTAAAGAAAGGAAGACAGTATATGTCAAGGGCTGAATGAGTACATAATATAGACTAGGTACGTATGAATTTTGAGGAAGGAATGGTTATCGTAAGCTATGGTGGCAAAGAAAGGTTTCAAAGAAGCTGAATGATGAGAGAGGGCAGATTCAGCAAAGGAACAAAAGCGCAATGATCATGGCACACATGATAAATTGCATTACTGTATTGTTTTCTCCACCTCAACTGGTGGTACCAGCTGCCAAACTGGAAACCTAAGCATCACCCTTGAATTTCCATTCACTACTCAAGTTCAATCAATCACCTCATCCTAATGATTATACCTCAATATTTTTCTCTCTACCCTGTCTCCATTTTCACAGCCCAAGAACTAAGTGGTCTCCACAGTCCAAAATCATTCTGGTCTCTGATTCATCTTCTACACTGTAGCCAAAAAGATGCTTCTAAAATGCAAATCTGATCCAGCTGCTCCCTGTGAAAAAAAATCTCTGTGTAAGTTTCCTATTGCTTTCATGACATGGTACTGATTCCTTACCACGCCATTCAATGCCCTGATGAGATGGTGTGGCTGTGACCCCACCCAAATCTCATCTTGACTTGTAGCTCCCACAACTCCCACGTGTCATGGGAGGGAAGCAGTGGGACATAACTCAATCCTGGGGACAGGTCTTTCCTGTGCTGTTCTTGTGATAGTGAATAAGTCTCACAAGATCTAATGGTTTTATAAAGGGGAGTTTCCCTGCACAAGTTCTCTCTCTTATCTGCTGTCATGTAAGACGTGTCTTTCGCCTTCCACTATGACTGTGAGGCCTCCCCAGCCACGTGTAACTGTGAGTCCATTAAACCTCAGTTTCTTCATAAATTACCCAGTCTCAGGTATGTCTTTATCAGCAGCATAAGAATGGACTAAGACACCTGACCTTGCTTTCTCCTATAGCTTCCTCTTCTGCCATTCCCAACAAGCTTCAGCCATCCATAACACTTCTGTTCCTTATGCTCTCCATCATCTCTTCACCTCCAGGCCTTCACATTTGTTCATCTGACATATATTTGTGCAGTACCTTTGACAATGCCAGACTCTGGCTAGATGCAAGTATCTCTCCCCTGGCAGGGACCACGAGCACTGCACTCTACTCCCAAACCTTGGCCTGGCTACCTCCTTTATTTCTCTCAAGTGTCACCTGACCTATCACGTCCCCTGGGAAGCTTTCCCTGACCGACCACCTCTAGTTTGAGGTCAGAATCTCCCTCAGGCTTCTCCTAGTATCCTGCACTTCCCCTCTCACAGCACTTGCTGCACTGGGTGACAATCGCCTCTATACATTTTAGCATGTGTCACTGAGCTGTAGGCTCTAAGACGGTAGGGGTACATCTCTCTTACTAGTTAGATCCTCTAAGTTCAATCAAATGAATGGCTCAAAGCGACACTTCAGTAAATATTAGCTGGATGAACTAATGCTACACAAAGACTGATTTTGCTGGAGTAATGTTTGTCCAGGGTGGTAGAGGCCAAGCCACGGAAGGCCAAAAATCCATGCTGTGGAGTTTAAATTTAACCTTCCAGGCAATTGCATGGGAAGAAAGGGGAGACATTATTCAAAGTTCTAAAGCTGCAGATTAACACTCAAAGTCACATGTTTAAGGGAATCACACAATGGGGAGAATATTTGAATAGTCCCTGTTGAAGGCCTGGACTCAGTAGTGGTAACAGGAGGAAAGGACAAACATAAAGGTATTAATAGACAGTAACTAAGAAGGGGAGGAGGAGAGATGCACATCAAAACCACAGTGAGACACCATCTCACGCCAGTTAGATGGCGATCATTAAAAAGTCAGGAAACAACAGGTGCTGGAGAGGATGTGGAGAAATAGGAATAGACAGTAACTAAGAAGGGGAGGAGGGAGAGATGCACATCAAAACCACAGTGAGACACCATCTCACGCCAGTTAGATGGCGATCATTAAAAAGTCAGGAAACAACAGGTGCTGGAGAGGATGTGGAGAAATAGGAATAGACAGTAACTAAGAAGGGGAGGAGGGAGAGATGCACATCAAAACCACAGTGAGACACCATCTCACGCCAGTTAGATGGCGATCATTAAAAAGTCAGGAAACAACAGGTGCTGGAGAGGATGTGGAGAAATAGGAATAGACAGTAACTAAGAAGGGGAGGAGGGAGAGATGCACATCAAAACCACAGTGAGACACCATCTCACGCCAGTTAGATGGCGATCATTAAAAAGTCAGGAAACAACAGGTGCTGGAGAGGATGTGGAGAAATAGGAATAGACAGTAACTAAGAAGGGGAGGAGGGAGAGATGCACATCAAAACCACAGTGAGACACCATCTCACGCCAGTTAGATGGCGATCATTAAAAAGTCAGGAAACAACAGGTGCTGGAGAGGATGTGGAGAAATAGGAATAGACAGTAACTAAGAAGGGGAGGAGGGAGAGATGCACATCAAAACCACAGTGAGACACCATCTCACGCCAGTTAGATGGCGATCATTAAAAAGTCAGGAAACAACAGGTGCTGGAGAGGATGTGGAGAAATAGGAATAGACAGTAACTAAGAAGGAGAGGAGGAGAGATGCACATCAAAACCACAGTGAGACACCATCTCACGCCAGTTAGATGGCGATCATTAAAAAGTCAGGAAACAACAGGTGCTGGAGAGGATGTGGAGAAATAGGAATAGACAGTAACTAAGAAGGGGAGGAGGGAGAGATGCACATCAAAACCACAGTGAGACACCATCTCACGCCAGTTAGATGGCGATCATTAAAAAGTCAGGAAACAACAGGTGCTGGAGAGGATGTGGAGAAATAGGAACACTTTTACACTGTTGGTGGGAGTGTAAATTAGTTCAACCATTGTGGAAGACAGTGTGGTGATTCCTCAAGGATCTAGAACCAGAAATACCATTCGACCCAGCAATCCCATTACTGGATATATACCCAAAGGATTATAAATCATGCTGCTGTAAAGACACATGCACATGTATGTTTTTTGTGGCACTGTTCACAATAGCAAAGACTTGAAACCAACCCAAATGCCCATCAATGACAGACTGGATAAAGAAAATGTGGCACATATATACCATGGAATACTGTGTAGCCATAAAAAAGGGTGAGTTCATGTCCTTTGCAGGGACATGGATGAAGCTGGAAACCATCATACTCAACAAACTAACACAGGAACAGAAAACCAAACACCGCATGTTCTCACTCATAAGTGTGAATTGAACAATGAGAACACATGGACACAGGGAGGGGAACACCACACACCAGAGCCTGTAGGGGACTTGGGAGGCTAGGGAAGGGGTAGCATTAGGAGAAATACCTAATGTAGATGATGGGTTGATGGGTGCAGCAAACCACCATAGCATGTGTATACCTATGTAACAAACCTGCATGTTCTGCACATGTATCCCAGAACTTAAAGTATAATTTAAAAAAAAAAAAAAGAAGAAGAAGAAGAAGAAAGAGAGGAAGAAGGAATTGGGGAGAACTCCAAGATTTAGGGCCAAAGAGGTAACTGGAATAACAACAACACAAGGACTCTCATATGTTGAAAACCCTGAACGAGATAGTAATCAAAAAAGAAAAAGTCCCTCTAAAGTTCACAGTTCCATCACTTGATACCTGTAAACACCATTTGTTCTATTAGCCCCACAATCAGACAATTCCTACCTGGCGGATGGAGTTTTGCTGTGTAAAAACAGGGCAGTGTGTTCCAAACACTCTCGAAAAAAGGATCTGGTGTGTCCACAGAAAAATACCACAATGTGCCAGACTTATGGGGTGGGAAGGGGGCAAAAAATATGTGATTATGGACAGAGGCAAAAGAGGATACAAAGAGCAGTAAAGAATTCACTGAAGTGTTGGAGGTTGCGATGTCTAAAAACTATCCCACCTGATAGCTGTGTTCCAAACCTGATGAATTTGATTCAGGAAAGCAATACTTAAAATGAAACAGTACAGTTAAAAGCAGTTATTTCAGAAATACACAATGGCATGCTGAGGCCCATCTTACTTTTCATGTAGTTATTCAATAGGAAGTTCTTCATGATATACATCCAAGGTGCTACACAGTTTTCAAACACTAAGGAAGACCAGACCCAGGCATACTGTGGAAGCTGAGTAGATAGAAAGCCACAAAGCAAATCGACCAAGCAATTGTCATGTCCATCTGGCTACTCCTTGTATCTGTACGTGTACAAAGCTAATGAGAAAAACTACTTCTTCCCACTCTAGAGTTGCTTCTGCCTCACAGGGGCCTCATGGTTGTGTAGGTTATAAAAGGAAGTAAACTGTTGCAGAGAAAGCCAAAGAATGTGAGCTCAAATGATGAAGGGAGGGATCAAGGCCAAATCAAAGAACAGAAAATTTTCCCAGAAAGTATCAAGAATATTCTCAAGCTCCAGGGTCATTCCACATCCATCCTATCCAGAGCAACAATCCTTCCACTCCATAGGAGGCCTAGCCTCCATTAGGGTACCATTTAATAAAGATCTTCCACGTAAATTACATGGTATCTGGAAATTTTTATTATCAAAAATAATTTACTTACCACAGATCAGTCTGAACTCAATCAGGAAAATTATTTTTCAGAAAAATCCCATTCCTCCCCAAATGTGAGATTAGAGAGCCTCGGAAGATCAGAGGCAGTACTCTTCCCACCAGTTTCAATAATATATCAGACAGGAATCTGGGTGCAGACTTCCTCATTTGCAATAACCGAAAGAGATCATTCTCTTATAAAAGAGAAAAAATCCCTTGACTCTTATTTGCCTCATAATATTCCTGCTCTTCATGCTCCATTTGCACTCAGCGCATCCTAAAGAATTGCTACAGAGCTGGCGACTCCCAGGAGTTATTAGAGGATACCTGTTTTGGTTATTAATTCTCTTAATGGCAACGGAAGTCACCTTGAAAGCAGACAGCCTCCCTGACAGAGAGGTCAGTGGCTTATGAGAAGCCCTCATGGTTACATTAAGAACGAGGAAATTCTTCTATGATGAATTGTTAAGCTCTTCCAATTGCTATTAAGATTTCCCTCACTTTGACAGTGCCTCCAGGGGCAAAACCTCTTGGCAGCTCAGCATGACATACAGAAATGAAAGCTTGTAAACAATTGCTAAAAGACTACAGACCAAAAGAATGTCTAGCACAAAATACAATGCTAAAAAAACCTGAAATGGGAATGGTCTTACAAATAAGGAGCCCCTTTCCTAAGTGAGAGGGCTGCCTCCTCTGGAAAGATTAGGGAAAAGATAAAAACACATCATTTCATGGGTTAATTAAGAACTGTCTAGTATGACTTCATGATAATAGAGGCTATGATGCCCCTTTGGCCTTCAACAGAACTCTCTGACAGTTATTAATGAAGGGCCCCCTACTAGGTAGAAGATGGACCACGACTCAAAACTGAATAGTGTTTAACGCCCACGTCTCAGTGTTCAAAGAATAAGACAGGACTAAGCACTCTGTCTATGTGAACAAAAACGGTTAATAGGATAAAAAATTAAAATCTATGGAATGTTTCTTAAGTAATGTGCTGAGAAGTAGAACTTGATTGCATCTGCCACAACCAAATGAGACATTCTGTCCTGGGTCCACATGAAAAACCAGAAATGTTTTTAAGGAACTGAGAGGAGGGTCATGGGAGCTTTTGGCACAGTGTCTGAACTCCTTTCAGCTTTGTTGAGCCTAAGGCTTCCATAGGCAATTTCAGAAATCTAAGTCTTACTACCAGTAAGGCCGATAAAATAAGGATGTGGTTACTCTCGGCGTGTCATATCCTTCTTCCAGAGCATTTTATTACTCTTCTGTGGAAGAGGAAAAGTTGGCTGTTCTATCAGAGCTAAATTCAGATTCTAACATGGAAAATATTAACAAAGTTGGCAAGAGACACAAAAGCATCCTACCACTTTCTCAACATGCTTTGTCGGAAAAATGTCTTCCTTTGCCATCATTCTCTTAAACAGATTAAAATGCAAGTTCTTTGAGGTAAAGATCTCAACTTTCCTTAAACTGAATTCTAGGAAGCAGCATCTATGATAGATACTTCATGTGCCTAGGACTGCGCCCAACATGTAAGTGAGAAACAAGCTGGTGTCTGAATTAGCTATAATTATACTCATTTTTTACAGATCAAATGTGCACAGACTTCAAGCCTTGAACTGCAGAACTTTGCCACAGATGGACTAGATCCTAACATAAACAGGTATACAAACCAAAACATGTACCAATGGGGACCACGTAATGCTAACACAGCCACACAAGAAAATCCAGAACAGCTATTTCAAATAATGAGGTAGAAAAATATCAAGTAAAATGGAAATATGTTCCCAGTACACTGCTAAGAAAAAAATATTACCATAAAAGCATCTATAGTTCTATTTTTATTAAAAAAATGTGTGTATATGTACCTACACATGCACATTCATTTTGCAAAAAGAAAAAAAAACTCCCATTACTTAAAGATTATAACAAAATCTCAAGTGTTTAACTTTGGGTGGTAGGATTACAAGTCATTTTTATTTTCTTCCTTTGCTTACCAGAATTTTGTAAATTTTCTAGAACTAATACGTTACTTGGTACAAGAAAAATAAATTTTACATTTTAAAATAAATTTAAAGAAACCTAAGTCCAGAATACGGAGGCAGTCTAGGCATGGTCTGTTTATCCTTCCTTGCCCTAGCTACACCACCATCTCTGCAACTCTCTGTAGAAATCTTCAGTGATCTAAATATATGATTCAATATTTGCTTCTATTCCACAATGAAGGTCTACTAACTGTAGGTAATACATTCAAAGATAGCAAAAATCCATCCATTAGAACACTTGTCTGTCTACCTGGGCATAACGTAAGAGCTTCTCCGTGGCCTCAGGGTCTTTATTCCAGATGAGATCTTCACAGAGCTGCAGAAGTTCCTTATGGATATCATCATACACAGGGAGGTTTCCAGCATTCACTATCCCCATGTCCATGCCAGACTAAGGGCAATACAAATAAAAATGAGAATTTACAGTGATACCCTAAGTCAGCGATCAGCAAACTTTTCTCTGTAAAGGACCAGACAGAAACTATTTTAGGCCATAGCCTCTGTCACAGCTACTCAACTCTGCAGTTACAGCATAAAAGCAGCCACAGACAAGATACAAGTGAATGGGTGTGGCTCTATCCCAGTAAAATCTTATTCACAGAAACTGGGAGCAGGCCATACTTAGCCTAGATGCCACACTCTGAAAACCCCTATCCCAAGTAAAAGCTGGTTTCCAAAGGACAAATAGTTCTTCTATCATACCTTGATTGCATGGTAAAGGAAAACCCCATGCATTGCTTCTCGAATGGCTTCCATTCCTCGGAAGGAGAAGGACAAGTTGGAAAGACCTCCACTTATTCTGGCTCCAGGTAATGTTTCCTGGCAAAAATTTTAAAACATGAAAACACTCCCCTTTTTGCTAAAAACAGCAATCACATCTCTTAAGCTTTATATAGGAGTCGAAAGAAAAAAAACAAAAAACAAAAACCATCCGAAGTTCAAAGTAATTCAGAGCTTCCTGTTACTAGACATAGAGCAAAGCTTGCTGCATTATGGTATCACAAAGGTGCTGCTTCATAAGTAATTTTTCCTACTAGACTCCATTCTCCCTATGGAAAACACATGAGTACACACATACACATACACACACACACACACACACACACACACACACACACAGAAAGACAAAGAGGAATTCCTTATTCACTGAACGTACAAATTACTAGAAGGCTTCCATATCCTAAATGTACAGACTCCCTAATTCACCATAAACTTGACCAACTATAAAAGGACAAAAGGAAATTGAAGTTCCAACCATACCGGTAACAGTAGCAAGCATCATCAGACACGTGGAATGACAGGAACTCTCATTTACTATTGTTGGCTCAAGAATCTAGGGAGACAGTTTGTCATTATCTACCACTATGAGCCAACCACTCCACTTCTGGGTATATGCTACAGAGAAGCTCAGGCATGTATGTCTAAGATACATATATAAGAATACTCAGAGCAGCACTGTTCATAATGTCCAAAAGCTGGAAACAAACTAGATGTCCATCAACAATAGAACAGTTAATTGTGGTATAATTATACCACAGAATATTATACATTAATAAAAATGAACAAACAGCTACAGACACACAGATAAATCTTTAGAATGAAGTTGAGCAAGAAAAAAAAGCATGTAAATATTATGATTCTTTTTATTAGGCTCAAAAGCAGGCAAAACCAAACTATATCATTCAGATATTCAGTCAATTCTTATTATTTTGTGGTAGTTATGTTCTTTGAGGTCACCGCAAACACTGAATTAGGGAATACCAGAGCATTGCTCCTAGGAGAAATACAGGGTTAGGTTCCTGTGAGCCCCTGATCACATTTTTTGTCAGCCAATCAATACATAACCTTGTTCTGTGTGCTCATGTTAAGATACTTTATCTAATATTTACTGTTGATTAATTAACACTGAATTCACAGCCAATGGCACTATAATGCATGTCTGAACAAAGCTTGTCTAACACACATATTTCCTCCATAAGGCACATCACAGCCTTCTTGTACTTAGGAACACTAGACAGCACTAGTATGGGGCCATTTTAAAAAGTGACCTCACCAACAAAAAGCATAAAAATGTGAAAAATATGGCATTAGACTGCAGAAAGGACATCTGTGTACACGATGAGAGCTGAAATAAGAAAGTAGGTCACTGCCATGTTTGACCTCTTTGGGAACAATATGGGTTGGGCCACTCAAATTTCCCACCACTCTGCATATGGGTATGTCTAAATAACTGCAGAAGTGATGTGAGTATTGATTCTGGGGTCACGAATACATTTCAGTGAGTATATGAATTTGCAAATACCAAATCCATGGATGATGCAAATCAAATCTGCAGTATAAGCAGTAAATTTATGAAGAAAAGCAACAGAGTAGCATCATAAAACTCAGGACAACAGCTACTTTATACAATTGAGAATGAGGTGTAACTGCAAAAGGAGACACAGATGGGGGTGCTCGGGCTATGCTCTATTTTGGGACCTAAATGAAGGCTCTTATATGCTTCATAAGTAATTATTTATCAGGTTCTGTGGCTTTTTGTTTTGTTTTGTTTCGTTTTGTTCAAGACAGGGTCTCACTCTGTCGCCCAGGCTAGAGTGCAGTGGTGTGAGCCCAGCTCGCCACAACCTCCACCCTCCTGGGTTCAAGTGAGTTCATCAGGCTCTGTTATATTCTCCAGTCTGTTGGCTACACAAGTTAAAAACTCCACTAAAGAAAAAAAAAAAAAAAGGTCTCCTACATTTCAGAAAAACAATTTACTAACTAAGAACAAGAATGTTAACATTTCAGCCAATAAATGTATGTCAGCTCTAACCATTCATTAGACCCATGGGACGAATTTGAGCCATGACTTGGAAGAGAAAATGTCTATACTTACTTTAATGACTTTTGTTGCACGGATAAAATTAATGGCATACAAGTTGTGTTCTTCCATTCCAGTCCCAATAGTTAGGATATTAGGGTCAAAAATGATGTCATTTGGATTAAAGCCCAGTTTTTTCACAAGAAGATGGTAGGCCCGGGTGCACACTCTGATTTTCATGTCCGTTTCTGTTGCCTGCGGAAAAGAGCAAAAGATGTAGTTTGAAATAGAAAAATTAAGTATCTATTAAAATATTAATATTAAATACCTGTTATTTTATTTTAATAAAATATTAATATTAAAATATTAAGTGTGATCTATTAGAGCACGTTTCACTCATTGAAAACACTCAAGTGTCAATGCTTGGATTTCACAGAAATCTAAATGCCAAGCAGCTTCCGATCACTTATCAAATTATCTCAGAGGAGAGGTTGGTTTAAAAATTGCTTTGTGTGTTCACAAACACAGCAGCTATACTTTCTGCAAAAATCAAATCTTATACATATACACACATACGGTATATTATGAAAAAGCTTCTAAAAAATACATGCATATGATAAAAAATCAAATATTACTAAAGAAGAGACTAACGTAAGTGCCCCTTCCTCTCGACCTGCCAGTAGTGTCACAACCTATCACCCAGGACACACTGCCACTGCTTTCTCAGATCTTTTTGCAAAAACACTCTAAGTATATTCAAGGATATGCCTTTATTCCTCACCTCCACCCATTATAACACTGGCTTAACATGTGTCTTAAGTCATAAACACAAATTAGTCTTTACCTTCAAAATAATGTCCCTAAAAGGCAAAACACTGACTCCAGCAAGACTCATCCCCCAGCTGCTTCCCATCAGCCTCAGAATCTTGGCCTACATCTCCAATCTCATCTCCTACCATGTGCCCTCTCCTCTACTCCGCACCCCTACATTGCTCCTTTGGTGTTTCTGAAACCCGCCAAGCTTATTCCTCCCTCCGCAACTTTCATTTATTGCTGCCACTACCCAGAACATACTGTGACATGGCTTTGTGCTTCATAGGACTCAGGCTTCTGCCCAAGGGCCCCCTTTTCAGAGCCTACCTTAAATCACCCTCCCTAAACCAGCCACTTCCACCCTTCCCCACCTCCTCCATTCTTCTTCAGAGTATTTCTTTCCAGAAATTGTGTTATTTTAGCAACATCTTTAGTATTTTTGGCTGCTTTGTTACTTATTAATTGGTAAACTCCTCTCTCCTAGCTGGAATGCCAGTCTTGTATCCCCAGTGCCCAGAGCAGTGCCTGTCAACGTACATGCTCAACATTATGTATGAATGCTGCTTTTACTCAAAGCATTTCTGAACTTTGTCATGGAAACTGTCTTCAGATCAAATTTACAACCTCAACACAGGGTATTCACCAAATTACATCCTGAATGATTTCTGGTTGTATGAAAAATCAAATCTACTCTTTAAAAATGATTACTTGCTATCACTACAGTGATAAGAAAAAATAAGTCACAATTCTGAAGGTCAATTCTCAACGAATGTGAAAAACATTCTTGAAAAATGGCCAACCCTACTGCAATCTGCATTGCAGACTTCTGTGGAGATGAGGGGGTGGGGACACTGACATAGGTCAAATGCATCTAGTGAGGCCCTAGACAACAGAAAAGAGGAGTAGGGGAATTATGAAAAGAACTCACTCTTAGATCTAGTCTTTTGATCACTTACTACTTTGGTATTCTTTTTCAACTGTTTTCTTTGGTCTCTCTAATCGTTCCGGGCAACTGCTGGGGTGAGATTTCACCTCTACTTGGGAGGGAAGTGTCTCTAGGAGTCAGCAGACAAAGCGGCCCAGGGAAAGGGAGACAGGAAGTAGTCTTTGTGGCCTCACTGAACCCAGGCTTTAGGGAAGATGGCGAGCTTTCGTCTTCCTTAATGGAATTTTCTCAATGTTTACTTCCTCTGCCTTCAGTTAGAGTGAAAAGGTTAAGGTTGAGACTGAGATGTGTGTCAGAAAAAACTGGTCAGAAACAGGTCATTTGCGGCTGCCTTTAGTCTTGAATTTTTAAAGCTCACCCTTCACCAGACAGCCCAACAGAGTTCTAGGCTCTAGGTTCACAGCCGAGCTAAGCTCACTACGAGAGAAGGCACAGGGACGACCAGTGCCACTAGTATTACTGAGTAACCTAGTCTGGTTGGTAGATAAAGAAGTCAAGGTCCTGGTCATTTCTCTCCTAAGCCATGAATATTATCTGGCCAAGCAGGGCAGGCTGAAGTGAACAGTATGTTACCCATAGGACAGAAGGGTGTAGGGCCCAGCTGTGTACCAAAGACAGCCTTGCTTGTGGGACAAGCAGGAGCATCCTCACAGGATGGGAATTCATTTCTAGAACCAAAACAGAGTCATCAACTCTAACCTCCATAAGTATGAAGCCCTTGTCAAATTGTTCTCATGGTGTCTAGCACAGTATCTGTGCCACAGGGTTGCACAACCCTGTGCAACAGTGGTTGAGTGCCACTCAACCTCTGTCACTTGATTAAATAATGACTCTCAGAGTGAACACAGCATTGGTGTACAGGCCTTTGTCAGGAGCAGGTCATATCATGTTAGTTTCACCAGGCTTCTGTCTTACCCCTCACCAGGGCTGTGGGACAGACACACCAATAAAGCCTCAATCGTGCTTGTGGATTTCACAGATCCAGAATAGAAGTTCAGTAAACAAACAGAACAGGAGCTTTACTCCATCAGGAAGGGCTTTCAACCCTGCTGCACATTACAATAACCTGGAGGGATTTCTGTTTGCTCGTTTTTTATAATAGTAACACCTCACCCTGAACCAGTTAAATCAGAATCTGGAGATGAGGCCTCAGCAAGTGTTTTGTAAAAGCCCCTTAGTGATGCTAATGTAAAGCCAGGTGAGAACCACTGACAGGTGAGATGTGGCACCTTCTCAGCTGGAGTAGAAGAAAAACTCAGTGAGACTCTAAGCAGCAAGAAGGAAGGAATAAATGCCATTTATAGCTTTATCAAACTCTTAAGCCATAGAGAAGTTAGACTGTGACCAGTGAGTACAAGGCTTTAGTTCTTAAGAAGCTCATGGCTCAGATTTTGCTAAAATACCAGACATTCAGGGAGTAATGCAATAAAACAATTTTTGATTTAGTCATCAAGGCAGATACTGTAAGGAAGAGAAGGACAATGTGTAGATTCTTTAATGTAGATTCTTTAAAGAACCTAGATTCTTTAATGTAGTCTGACAAGCAGCAGAGATGGAACAGGGCTAACTTCAGAGGTGAGTTAAAGTTTTAAAATCCAACTGAACTAGTTGAAGATGGGCAAGAGAACCCTGGAGGAAGCAGAGGCCCATTCTGGGACTGTAGTTAAAAAAAGAAGTGGTCCGGCCCAGTGCAGTGGCTCACATCTGTAATCCCAGCACTTTGGCAGGCTGAGGCAGGTGGATCACCTGAGGTCAGGAGTTCGAGAACAGCTTGGCCAACATGGTGAAAAACTATCTCTACTAAAAATACAAAAATTAGCCAGTTGCGGTGGCACATGCCTGTAGTCCTAGCTACTTGGGAGGCTGAGCCAGGAGAATTGCTTGAACCCAGGAAGTGGAAGTTGCAGAGCTGAGGTCGTGCTATTGCACTTCAGCCTGGACGACAGAGTAAGACTTGATCTCAAAAAAAAAAAAAAAAAAAACAGAAGTGATAGAAATGGATATTTGTGACTTTCAAGAGAGAGAGTGACGACTAGGAAGGGAAACACTGAAGAAAAGGAAGTGTCCAAGGGAAAAAATCTAAAAATCACGACCAAAGGGAAAAAATTTACCCAAGAAAAAATATGTCAATTACAATAAAAACAACAAACAAAACACATAGGAATGATCTAGAGACTTCCTATTTAGGGATAATTACATAACTCCACTGAATGAGTAATTGGAAAGACATTCCACGTTCCTCAGAGACAAATCTAAACATTGGCAAGATACCAATTCCTTGTTATTTTCTAGGTTAGGATTATTTAGATATTAATCAAGATCCAATGGTTCTCATAATTAGAAATTTATTTTCAAATCATTTTAAAACAAGAAAATAAAAAAACAGGAAAATGTGTTGCATATATTGATTATTCTTTTATATAGTTTACACATGTGCAAACAAAAACTAATATAGACTATTCTGTTATTATGTGATAATTATATTTCTAAGAAACTTCACATTATCAAAAATTGTCATACAAAAAAGTCATTTTTGTGAACCTATGGATTATACGAAAAAATTAAAAACCATTTCATTTAGAAAAAGAGAACTAAATCTAGAGTCAGTATACTTGTCCCATAGAAATTTCAATAATAAAAGTGTCCTGTATCTTGTCATGTAGAGCTAAGAATAACAGCTGGTCAAAACTATCAGCAACAATGAAAAATATAGAAATGCTTTCTTGTTGCCTTTCAATTCAGAAGCTCAGGCCCAGCCTCCTGTCATATCTGGTCTTGACCTTGCAGTTTTGTTTGCAACATGGATCACAGACATTAACCAAAGACTCCAACACAGCAGCCAGCTATTGAAACAAAACTGGTGTGCCTTGCTTAGCCGCAACAGTAGTTTCCCATTTGAGGGAGTTGTTGTTTTTCCCCTATAATCAGTGGTGTCAATCCAAGCAAAGCAAATCTCGGTTCTTAACTGATTGCTACATCCAATAGCATTATGAGAACGCAATCAACAGAAAACATGCCTTCATATAAAAAATACCTGTATTGCTGGCTTCTTAACTTTGAAAGTATACAGGATTTTTGCTTTCCTTCTTATAATTTTCAATATTTATGACAATTTGACAGTGAGCATACATGCGACTCCATAATCTGTATAATATTTAAATACTCTGGACAACAGTCCAGTAAAATTATGTTACCTAAGTTATCTATTTCTCTTCATTGGGCACTTGGGCTGTTATATTTTCAATAATGTTGGTGTAAAATTTTGGCATATATAGTAGCCTTACTCTGCTGAATTATTTTGTTGGAATAATTGCCCAGAAATAAGATTATGAGCTCAAGGGGTATAAACAATTTTTTGTCTCTTGACAGGTATTATATTCTCTTTCAAAAGGACTGTACCAGTTTATACTACACTCTGCAACAAACGAGGCTTCAGTTTTATCACTGCTGCATCTACATAGACCTTGACCATTTTTAACTTTACTAATTTAGTAGGGATAAAACATTACCTTAAGGCTGCTCTAATTTGTGTATCTTTCATAACTAGCAGGTTATTTTGTTTTCCTACATTTGCTTTTTAATTTGTGGTCACAGTCAAGTCTAAATTGGGAAAACCTATCCTTAGACAAGACCAAGCACTAAGCAGTGCCAATAAACAAAGCAAAGGGTAAACATAGGATTTGGAAACATACACCAGTCTTCAAATGAGGAAGACCAAGGGTAAAAACTTGGTTCCACCATGTTCTAGATATGACACTGGTCCACTGTAAAATGGGATGGCAGCCACCTCAGTGGTTACTCTGAAGACTAAATTAAATAACTTCTGCTGGTGGTTTTCAACCAAAAGATACATGAGAATCACCTCTAAGGCTTTAAAATGTCTAAAGCCAGGCCTCATCCCAGACCAAATGAGTCAAAACTCAAGGACTGAAGTCCAGGGGTGTGTATGTTTTTTCAAAAGCTCCAGCAGTGACTGCCCTTCCCTGTCAGAGTGAGTCTGCTTTGCACTCCTGGTTAAGCACCACAGATCCCTAAGGTGCAACATTCCATTCTCACTCTGAATTGACCTTGCTTCCAACTTCACCGAGAAAACAGAAGCAATTATAGACTCCCGCCAGCACATCAACCAGCATGCCTGCAGATCTGCACTCTTTACTCTGTCTTCTCTTTTGCACTTTGAGCAAACTGCCCAGCTACTGATCTAAAGCCACCCCTCCACTCACACAGTGATTGCCATCTCTCTCAAATCACAAGGTCATGGCTCTGGCAAATGCCTCCTTTCTCTCCTGCATCAATTCTTCCCTCTCTCTCCCAGATCATTCTCATCAGCTTACAAAAACATGTTGTCACAGAATCTACACACACACACACACGCACACATCCTTTCTTAACTTCGTATTTCCCCCCTGGTTTCCACCCTATTTCTTTGCTCCCCTTTATGGCAGAACTGTAAAAAGTTGCCTATACTGCTGCTTCTATTCTTCTCCTATTCTCTCTAAATCCACTCCAATAAAGCTTTCATCTCCTTGGAAACAGTACAGCAAGATCACAAATGACCCCATTTCTAATCCAACGGTAAACCCTTGGTCTCATCCCACTTGGTCTCATCCCACTTGGTCTATCCACAACTCTTCAAACAGCTGATCATGCCCTTTTCTTTGACGCTTGTTCTTCACTTGGCTTCCAAGGGAACTCTCTCTTCTGACTCCCCTCCTACCATGTAGGCTGCTCCTTCTCATATCCTTCTGATGGTGTTTCCTCTTCTCCTCAGTGCCCTAAGCACTGTGGCTCTAAGACTCACTTAGTCCTAGGACTTCTCTACAGTCATTCCTTTGGTGAGCTCAGCCAGTCTCACTGCTTTAAATAGCATGTATAAATAATTCCCAAATAAAGGAATCCTATCTTCAAGCCAGACTTTGCCCACGAAATCCACTCATTTACACAACTGCACACGCAACATACCCACCACATACTATGTCCAAACCCAAACTTCTCCTTACCCCAGCCCAAACCTGCTTCTCAAAGTCTTTCTTACCTCAGTAGCTCCTTCCTTTCAATTGCCCAAGCCAACAAACTCTAAAATTATCCCTGACTCCTCTTTCTTTCACAACCTATACTCAATGTGAATGCAAATCCTATTGGCTCTATGTTAAAAACATATGTAGAAACAGATGATTTTTAACGTCCTCTTTTGCTTTCACCATGGCCCTCACCATCACCATATCTCATCTGAATGAAAGCAATAAACTCTAACATTTCTGCTTTGGCCCTAACAGACCATTCTCCACAAAGAACCAGAGGGTTTAAACATGAGTCAGATCATATTTACCCCTCTGTTCAAAACTTTTCCGTGGTGTCCCCACTCACGCTGGGTAACAATGTTAACCAAAAGTGTGAAGAAAGGCCTCCAAGGCCCTATGTGATTTGACCTGCCACCTTTCCAACCTTGTATCTTCCCAATCTCCTCCTCTCCCCTCTGCTCCAGCTACTCTGGCTTCCCTGTTGGTTTTCAAACACGACAAGCATCTATCTACCTCAAGATTCCCTCTGCAAAGAACCCTCTTCCCCCACATTTTCACATGGCTCACCTAGGCTTCTGCTAAAATGTCACATCATCCATGAGGCCTTCCCAAACTATCCTACATAAAATAACATTCCCCCATCTCCACGCTGAGGGGGGATCAAATCCTCTTCATTTCCCTTCACCGTATTCAATACCATTCAATGTGTGTATACACACATACACGTTTATTATTATTACTTTTTTTTTTTTTGGAGACAATCTCACTCTGTCACCCAGGCTGGAGTGCGGTGGTGTGATCTCACCTCACTGTAACCTCAGTCTCCTGGGTTCAAGCAATTCTCATGCCTCAGCCTCCCCAGTAGCTAAGATTACAGGCATGCATTACCACATCTGGCTAATTTTTGTATTTAGTAGAGACGGGGTTTCACCACGTTGGCCAGGCTAGTCTCGAACTCCCAAATTCAGGTGATCCACCTGCCTCAGCCTCCCAAAGTGTTGGGATTACAGGTGTGAGCCACTGCACCTGGCCAATCATTCATATATATATATATACATTTTTAAAAATTTTGTTATTCCCTTTGTCCCTAAGAATATAAATCATACAAGAACAGGGACTAGGCTGTATTCTCTGCTGTCTCCTCAGAGATTAGAATAGGGTCTGGCACATACTACGTGCTCAGGATATATTTGAAGATATTTGCCTCATTAAAAAGTAACAAGTTGCCATATATATATATATATATATAATATATATATATATAAATTTTTTTTTTTTTTTTTTTGAGACGGAGTCTCGCTCTGTCACCCAGGCTGGAGTGCAGTGGTGCCATCTCAGCTCACTGCAAGCTCCGCCTCCCAGGTTCAAGCCATTCTCCTGCCTCAGCCTCCCAAGTAGCTGGGACTACAGGCGCCCACCATTACGCCCAGCTAGTTTTTTGTATTTTTAGTAGAGACGGGGTTTCACCATGTTAGTCAGGATGGTTTCGATCTCCCGACCTCATGATTCGCCCGCCTCGGCCTCCCAAAGCGCTGAGATTACAGGCGTGAGCCACCGCGCCCGGCCCACTATATATATTGTTTAAAAGGAACATTCAGATAACAAAAAAAGAGCTTCTGGAAAAAGAAGAAATAAAACTCTAAATAGAGGGTCTGGAGGATAAATGTAGATATGAAAATCTCACCCAATGCAGAGCAGAACACCAGAGTTGCAAAATAGGACAGAAATATAAGAAAATTAGGCAACCTGTCCAAAACATTCAATATGTCAATAATATATGTACCAAAAAAGAAAATAAAACAATCCAAGGACACTTCCTACCACTGCAGCTGTGACTGTCACAAATGAAAAGGCCCACTTAGTGCCAGCATAACGGATGGCTCATCATTGCAAGAATTCAGAACACAGAGGACACAAAAGATTCCCAAAGCGTCCAGAGAATAGAAAAACAAGTTTCACAAAAATAATCAAAAGTTAGAACAGCACTGGACTTCTTACCAATACCAGTGGGAACCAGAAGACAAAGGAGCAGTACTTTAAAAACACAGAACAACTTCAAGATCGCACTCCTATGCCCATACAACTGCCAGTTAAGCGTCAAAGTAGAATACGGCCATTTTCTGACACGTAAGGTTTCAAAAATATTTACTGCTATGTTTTCTTTCACAAGAAGCTACTAGAGAATGCACTCTACCAAATGGCCAAAAAAAAAAGGTTAACCAAGAATGAGGAAATTATGGGTTCTCAAAAACCTAAGAGAAAGGCAAATGGAACCCCAGGAGGAAGGTCACAGCTGTGCAGCTGGCCTACTGAGTAGCCGTTCCGGGTCATGTCAGAAGACTTGGCGGGAGAATTCTTCAAAACAGTAGTATGACAGTCCTCTTAATGTGTCTGGCTACACTGGATATTGGAGGTTTACACAACTGGGGTACAATCTGAAGGCAAAATACACAGAAAACAATACAAACAAAAAGGTAAGTGTCACCTTCACAGAAAACAAAGAGTAAGAAAGGACAAGCAATCATAGGATACTATTGCATGGCTCAGCTTTTACACTGTGTAATAATGTAAGCACTGAAAACGATTATAGCTAAAATGAACTATATTGAGAAGGATAAAAGTAAAGCTGTACAGAGTCAGGGCAGAGGACAGTGAAAAGCTAAAAAATCTTTAATCATTGTTTAAGAAGTCAATAAATAAAAACTAAAACTGGAATTTGAAGATAAAGAGGTAGATGCTACAAGAATCAGCTTAAAAAGTTGAAAGTGGTTGCCTCAGGATCTAGAAGGCTGAGGGCTTTTGTTTTCCTTTTTGTTTACGGAATTATTTGTCTATCTGCAGAAGATACAATAATCAAAAGGTCCCACACCACACTAAACTTGTAGTGGAAGATAACAACTTTTCAGATTGACAATTTTAACAATGTGCCTCAAAATAGTAAATGCGCACACTCTCTGACATAGCAATCCCACTTCAATGAACTGACACTAAGAAAAATCATTTCCAAGGGGAAATAGCTGCATGAATTAGGATATTCATTGGTCACTGAACTGTTCATGCTACTAAAAAATTAGAAAGACAATTTCATTCAATAATAGATAGTAAGTAAAACATACTAGAATGCAATGCAACCAGAAACCATGGACTTTTAATCCCTATTCACTAAGATGGGAAAATGCCAACATTATGTTGAGTAGGGGAAAAGAGTTACAGAATACCAGGTATAATCTCATCTTAGAAAATTTTTCATTTGCTGAAACCTCTTTTGCTCTTTCCCCACATGGCCACGTGGCTTGCTCTCTCATTTTATTCCGGTTTTCAAATGTTCCCTCCTCAGACAGGTCTTACAAGACCACCTCTTCTAAACAGGCCAACTCTTCCCTGACAGCCTTTTCACTCGACCATTTAGCACAGGCCCTGATGAATGAAACCAGATCGCCTAGACCTGAATCTCAGCACTGCACACTGTTAGCTGTGTGACAACTGCAAGTCCTGGGACATCTCTGTGCTTTAGTTTCCTCACATGACATTCAAAAATAACAAGAATACATACCCACGGTTTATATGCTTGGAGGAAGAACTGATTTAATGTGTGTTGTGTACTTGCTTGGTGTGAATTAAGGTTCAATATATGTTAATGATCAAAATTCTCTTTTGCACTCTTCTGGATGATTTTTTTTCACAATGAAAGAAAAAGTATCTCTCATACAAAAAAATACATTTAAAAACAATTTTATTTCAAAAATACAAAAGAAAGACAGAAAGGAAAGAAAAAGTACATATAATCCCACTACTTGTTCACTGTCAGTATGTCCCCATTTGAGACCATCTCCATCTCAGACCATCCCTGCTACCCCAGTTGACAACCATCAAATTCTTTTCTCTGCTTATACAGACACACATATGTAAATGTAAGTACTTTTATATTAAGTAAAATTGGGATCATGTCACTCATTTTTTTCATTTTTCAATATATTGAAGACATGGTTCCATCTCCTGATTCTTTTTAACTGCTGCACAGTATTCTACGTAGTAAGGACCAAGGTTTAAGCATTCCCCTAGTAACTGACATTTAGTGTTCTTAGCTTATTGCTACCACAATGCTACAATAAATGTGAACATATATCCTTATATACTCAACCTTATTACTAGATTCCCAGGAAGGGCTTAATCATAAGAAATAGATTTTTTAGTGGTTTTAAATAGGTACCAAAATATTCATAAAAAGTTATGTGAAGTATAACACGTAACAATAATCAGTGTATCACACAGTTGAACTATAATTATATCTGAAGCTTCCCATGTGCCCCACCCTGATTCTATGGCAGAGGTATTATGAAGGCTGCCATTTATCAATCTTCTAATTTTTCCTTCTATTTGGTAAAGGAAACTAATCTCATTATTTCTTTATTTTTTATTTCTTTAATGCTTACAAAAGTTAGTATCTTCTCGTAAGTTTATTGGCTATTTGTTATTTATTTTTATATAGATTGTTACTCATTTCCTTTGTCCATTTTCCTATTGGGTTGACTGGGGTGTTTTGCTTTCTGACTTACAGAAACTCTTTGCATATTAGGGATATTCACCCACTACTATTATTCATGTTGCAAATAGCTAACTTTATTTTAGTATATGGTTAGAAATGGGAATCTAACTTTATTTTCTTCCAAATGCATAGCCAGTCGTCCCAATAGCATTTCCTGAATACTTCAACCTTTCTTCATGAATACAAACACTTTACTATATATCAGATTTTCATATACCATCATTGACCACATAAGGACATTAAATCAATGATGGATCATATAAACAACAATGGTTCCCTAAGCTTATAATACTATATTTTTACCGTAAATTTTCTATGTTTCGATATGTTTAGATACACAAATACATATCACTTTGTTACAGTTGCCTACAGTATTCAGTACGGTAACATGCTACATTAGCTTATGACATAGGAATAATACACTATACCATCTAGCTTACGTGTGTAGTAGGCTATCCCATCTAGGTTGGTGTAAATACACTCTAGGATGTTGGCACAATGACAAAATCACCTAATGATGTATTTCTCAGACCATATCTCCATTGTTAAGTAATGCATGATGTATGACTGTATATAGATACGTGTACACATATGTATATGAATGTATACAGAAAGATATATGTATATGTGTACGTATATATGTAGCTGTTTCAGACTTGCATTCTAACCTGGGTAACACAATGGATTAGGCCAAAAGAAATCACTCACCTGTCCTTCTTCATCAAAAGCCATGACCACCATAGCAGCTCCAAACTTTTTAATCTTCCTGGCCTTCTCCAAGAAGTCATCCTCTCCTTCCTTCAGACTAACACTATTGACAATGCACTTCCCTTGGCAGCACTTTAACCCAGCTTCAATCACAGCAAAATTGGAGGAGTCGATGCACAAAGGTACCTGAGATCATAAAGGCAAGAAAATCACAGAGAGGCCGCAAGTCACTACAAATTACTTTTCAAAGGCTCTAAAGTATTCCCTGTTTCTTCTTTAGCAAAACAATAAACAAATAATAGTAGTACGTCAGAGACAGAATTTTAATACACTTATTCTTTAAGCCCAAAATACTTGCAGTAATTTCAGTATTACAGGATACTCCATGCATGGGCCAGGGATTTACAGCTGAAAGATCACAGCTGAACATCAGAATGAAATCAGTGGGATCAGTTCACCAGCTTCAGTGCAGTACACTTTCAAGTGCCTAGGCCCCGAGGCAAACACCTCAAATAGGATTTAGTCATCCCTGATCTGACTCAGGGATTCATGTTTAGCCTTGTGTCCTTTGGGAACAGCCCTCTAGCCAAGTTATTCAAATTCAACCTTCCCTTTAGAAAATCAAGTTCTCTACTGAAAAAAAAAAAAGAAAGCCTTTTAATATTAGAAAGGAAAAACAGATCTAATTATCAACAAATGCATATAATTAAAATAAAGGACAAGACTGAAATGCACAGTTGAGAATAGGTTCCTTTTAATTCATACTTCTGTTTCAGGAAAGGTGAAAGGAAGGGCTTGAAGAATTAGATTGATAAAAAGAAATGAAATGAGGCAACTAATCTAGGCTGCATAATTTTTCATTTTTAGAGACAAGGTCTTACTATGTCGCCTTGGCTGGTCTTGAACTCCTGGGCTCCAGGCATCCTCCCCACTCAGCCTCCCGAGTAGCTGAAACTACACGTGCACACCACAGCTCCCAGCATAGGCCACATTATTCAATTAAGCCATTCAATAAATAATTAAATGACTACCATATTAGGCCCATACAGGGAAAACAGTAAGAAAGCCAGGTCCCTGGCTCCACTGAGCTTAGAAAGATAAATAATTAAGTAATGACATAAAGTGTGGTAAAAGCTAAAAGCATAGGAGAAGCACAGACTGCCATGGAAGCATGCACCAAACCCAATCTAGGAAGCATGGAGAATGGGGCGGGAAAATCCAGGGAAAGCTTCCCGGGGCAGGAAACATTTCAACTGAGGACTGAAAAATGAGTAGTCAGCAATTTCCCAAGCCACGCCATCAAACAAGAGCAAAAAAGAACAGGCACTCCACCAATTTTGCTTCTTCTTAGCATGCTAGTAATGACAGGTTTGCTAAGAAAAGGGTCAAATGCAACGACAATACCAGGCCAGTGTATCAGCTCGTATTTGCTTGCTGATAGTTTGGTGTCCCAACCCTACTGGTGAAAAGGTGCTGGTAAAATGTTTTTATGCTTTACCCCATGGGTCAAAATTTGGCCTCCAATAAATTGTGGTAGTAGGGCAAAACCAAGAAAGATAAGAAATTGTTGTGGCAATCAGAACACTAATAATTTATTGAGTTACATGGGGTCCTTCACAGTTGATAAAGCACTTGCATCTTTACAATTCACAAAGGGGGGGTTGATGATCCCATTTTAGAGATGAGAAAAGAAAGTAGGGTCAATAGTCCATTGACTTGATTGGGCCTTACAAGGCGAGTCTACCCTCTTCCCAATACTAAGCTGATAAACAATTGGCTACACCTCTGATTCTAACTAACTTTGAACAAGTTGTCTTGCTTCTTTGTACCTTAAATTCTCAAAATATTTATTCCCAGAGGAATGATGAGACTTTTTAGTAAAGAGTTTTAAGACACAAATGAAAGACGGGCAAATGTAATTCAGTACTTACCACAGACTTCCAACTTAAATCTGCTGAAGCCTAATAAAAAACCAACAGCTCAACCTGAAAAATGCAACTCTTAAAGCACTAGGAACTTTCTTTAAAAAAGAACTTCAAAAATCACTTCCTGCCAGGCACAGTGGCTCACAACTGTAATCCTACCACTTTGGGAGGCCAAGGCAGGAGGACTGCTTGAACCTATGAGTTCAAAATCAGACTGGGTAGCACAGCAAGACCTGCCCTCTCTACCAAAACTATTTTTTAAATGATGCGTTCCTGTGGTCCTAGCTACTCAGGAGACTGAAGTGGGAGGAGTCTGAGGTTGCAGTGAGCTATGATTGCACCACTGCACTCCAGCTTGGGCCACAGAGCAAAAACCCTGCCTCAGGAGGGGAAAAAAAAAATCACTCCTCATAACAAGCTTAATGGCAGAAAAATGAGGTAAGATTTTTAAAATTTTAGAACTCATTTAAAAATGTTTGGGGCCGGGCGCGGTGGCTCAAGCCTGTAATCCCAGCACTTTGGGAGGCCGAGACGGGCGGATCACGAGGTCAGGAGATCGAGACCATCCTGGCTAACACGGTGAAACCCCGTCTCTACTAAAAATACAAAAACTAGCCGGGCGAGGTGGCGGGCGCCTGTAGTCCCAGCTACTCGGGAGGCTGAGGCAGGAGAATGGCGTAAACCCGGGAGGCGGAGCTTGCAGTGAGCTGAGATCTGGCCACTGCACTGCAGTCCGGGCGACAGAGCGAGACTCCGCCTCAAAAAAAAAAAAAAAATGTTTGGAAGACTGACACAAAAATCAACTTTCACCTTTTACAGAACAAATGTAAAAGCTGACATAACCTCTTGATTTAATTTTGTTTTGTATTTTTGTCTTAGTCTGATAAGCCTGAAAGTTCTCTCCTTTCTGTTATAAGAAAGAAATCACTGAGTTCCCTTGCCTGTGGCAGAAATAGAGCCAATGATTTTCCTTCACAGACAGGGAAAGTGGGTTGTTGTTCTGTCCAGACATCTGAGGAGACTCGATTCTCAGGAACAATCCCAGAAGCCTTGGAAACAGCCCGGCTGAAGCCACAGCTGTCTCCAAAATCTGCTTTCTATGGAAAGGTTATCATTATCTGAGAGAGCTGACAATCAGAAACGACTGTGCTCAGAAAACCAGTTCTTGAGTTCACAGATTAATGGGACAACTGGCACAGTTAAATGAGTGACAAAGTGAGACAAGTAAATCCCCCTGATAAATATAAACTTTGTATAACCTTTGCGATGTCTGGCTCGGAAGCAATTAAGTTGCAAAATCTGGTCATTGCACTTGGACCATCTAGCATGCCATCATCCATGTTGATATCCAGCACCTGGGCTCCCATTTCCACCTGCACTCTGGCAACACCCAAGGCTTCCTGAAGGAAGAATGAGAGAGGAAGCAGCGTTGGGAGACAGTACTTTGAGAAAAGGCTAACGAGGTCATTTCTTACTCTTCCCAGCAATCCTTTCAAATTACACAGACTACCTAGCCAGACTCCCTGACTCTGGGCCTGCTGTCCTCCCATCACTCATCACAAATTAACCTTTCTTACACATCTCTTCCATCACATCATCTCACTGCTTAGAATCCACCAAAGCTGTTTTCCTACCATAGATTCTCAATTCCTCAGCATGGCAGTCAAGGCCCTCTGCGCTAGCCCCATCTTCTTACCCAGCTGAACTTCCCATTCCACCCCCGCTGGAGCCTTCACCCAGCCAGATCTGTTCCCACCTCTGTGCTGCAGATCATGTTGTCCCCTCTGCTTGGAACGCAATCCCTTTCCCTTCCACATTGTTTAAGACCCAGCTCAAGCCCCAACTCCCCCAAAAAAAGTCCTTAGAGAAACCATCCAAAACGATGTAACTCTTCAGTATTTGCCAAAAACTATATAACTCTTCAGTATCTGCTGAAAGTATTCACTACAGGCTGTTAATAGGAGTTACATGAAAAGAAATGTCAGTTAAATAAGTTTCAGCAGGTTTTATAACACTGGAAGGTTTTCAAATTCTTTCATGCACTATTATACACTGCAACCTTCCCAAAACAGAATACAGCATTTCCCACTTATGACCATCTAAGGAATATTTTGTAGGATAAGTGTTCCAAAAAGAGTCTTATACACTTCCCACTCTGAACAACGTTGGGCAAAATATACATGTTCCATAATGCCTTCTAACTAACGTGACAGAGACTTTTTGTTTATTTAAGTCTTTACTGTACACTTCATAGTGTAACAAAATAAGCAAGGATAAAATCAATAGTAGATGCTGATGTTGTCTTGATTTTTTTTAGCCCAAGCAAATAAAATAGAAACTTTTAGCACTCATTGTGATAGAACAGGCACGAAACCCTATGGCATATGCCACAAGGAAACGCCATATGCACTGAGCCAAGGCCGCAGAGAGAAAAAGGATCACAATTCAACTCAGTAAATCTGGACCAGGCGTGGTGGCTCACGCCTGTAATCCCAGCACTCTGGGCGGCTGAGACAGGCAGATCACTTGAGGTCAAGAGTTCAAGACCAGCCTGGCCAACAAGGCAAAACTCCATTTCTACTAAAAATACAAAAATTAGCTGGGTCTGGTGGCATGTGCCTGTAGTCCCAGCAACTCTGGAGGCTGGGGCGGGAGAATCGCTTGAACCTTGGAGGTGGAGGTTGCAATGAGCCAAGATCATGCCATTGCACTCCAGCCTGGGTGACAGAGCAAGACTCTGTCTCAAAATAAATAAATCAATTAATTAATTCAGTAAATCAAAAAATGTTTTCTAGTATCAGTACCAATTTAAATAAAATAAAGAATAAAAAGAAGTGTAAATCACAATCCTGGTTCTTAAAGGGTTTATATCTAGTTAGGGGCACATGTCACAGTCACATAAAAAACTACTGGGCACTGCCATACAATGTGTGGGTCAAATGCCAAGATGATCTCAACATCCAGGAAAGGGAAAGGTCGCCACAAACCAAAATGGAGAAAGCTAACTGAGAGGGAGCATCTTCAGCTGGCTAATGGGGAATGGATTGGAGTAAACAGACAGGAGATAAGACAGTAAGCAACAGGGTCAAAAGACCTGGAAAATGGAAATGCCAATATCTGACCTATTTCTTAACAATCACAGAAAAACAGCTTCAAGGTCTAACCTTCCCAAACAACCTCAGAGAGATGAAGCGGTTTGTTTAAAGACATTTGAGTTGAGTAAGAACACAGGACTGGAACTTCTTTCAGGTCAATGTTCTTTTCACTAAACCACAAAGGGATCACTAAGACATAAAAGCTAGACTCTAATGAAGAGTCACCTGTCCCTTCCTGTTTCTACTGCCCCCTCCTACTGTTTCCACTAGGCAGAGATAGTAGAGTGGTTAAGGGCACATGCTTGGTAGACTTGGGTTCTATCATTTACTCGCTGTAAAACAAAAGGCAAGTCATTTAATCTCCCCAAGCCTCCATTTCTACACTTGTAAAATGGGGATAACCACAGTATCTATCACCACCAGGCTGTGATGATTAAATGAGAAATGACATGAAGCGCTTAGCACAGTGACGGCGCATAGAAAGACCTTATTAAATGACAGACATAATTACTTGCATCTGTTTGCTTCTTCCTAAAATGCTCTCAGTGTCAAATCCATCAAATCCACCAAAGGGACACCATAGAAGAGGCATAAGAATCAAAACAGAATAGAAACACTGCCAACTGAAGAACACTATATGGCTAGGAAGAGTCACTGGCACTTCAGAAGGAAGCAAACAAGAACAAAGGCACAGAGTCAGAAGCCAGCTTCCTGGAATGTTCAGATGACAGATCAGGATGGGAGGGCAGTTTAATACCTAAGTGAAGAGGATGGCATGACAGACTAAGGAATTTCAGTTTTATTCCATATGCAAAAACAAGTCACCCTGTGGAACTTCCAAACTGGGAAGGCTCATGATGGATGCATACAGGAGCACTGGAAAGCAGCAAGAATGAGGGGAAGACAACTGACAGGGGCAGTGGTGAAACTGGGCAACCAGGCCCTGCTAATGTGCCAGCTGAGGGACTGGGAAGGAAGACACGCCTCCAGGGATGCCATCGGGTAATAATGAACAGGTCCATGAAGGGGGATACATGGTCCTTTCCTTGTTATGAAAACTAAATCCGCTCTGGTACTGGTTTCTGGAAGATCTCCTAAAGGCTTGCAAAAAAGTGAGGAAAGTTGGATGACAAAGTTAACTATCATCAAAGCCCCGGCCAAATTCCTCCAATTTTAAATTCATATTTTCATAGGAAAATCTATCCAGGAGTCTTGGGTATGCTCTGTATAGATTAAATTATGCTCATCCACAGAGTGACCGAGCTTAAAAACACCATGGCTAAAACTATCACATAAACTTTCCAAGGCAAGGGTCTATTTCTTTCGTTTGTTTATTTTAGTCTACAGCTAACAAGATTCATAATACCCTCAACAGTGAGCGTTTGATGCAGTCATAAGGAACTGACAGGAATTTTCCTGTCTTTCCCTTTCCCTAGAAGGATTTGTGAGAAGACAAAATAAAGAGGCTTCTCAAATTTTTTAACTTATTTCATGATTAATAGAAATAGCTAGAACCTGGATCCCTCCCATCTCATCCTACTTCATACACCAAATGCAGTACTTTTTAACAAATATTGACAATAGCAGCTTCAATTTTTCGTCCTCCCACCAGCCCACCCTGCTGCAAACACACATTACCATCTTCTCACACTTTCTAGCAGCTCTGCTAATAACACTATCAAAGGCAGAGAGCTGTTTCATTTACATGCTGTCTAGCCAAAGACATGGGCAGATGCCTCAGGGGCCTTACTAAGATGCTCACTTCATAGTTTCCTGCCATGATGAGTTTAGCAAACTTCCTCGATCCTGCAACGTTACAGCGCTCTCCAATGTTAACAAAGTTGGTGTACTGTCCAATCCTGAAGGGCTCCAGACCTTAAAAGGAGAAGCATTTTGAAAAATTTCTGCAAATGCATATGGATGACATAAGACAGACTCAAATGTATTCAGTAAGAAAGAGAAGTTCCTGCACCACAGCCCATATGAGCAGACAGGAGATCCAATGTGGAAGCAGGGCCATAGTCGTCTCTAGGGAGATTCAAATGCAGCAAAGGCTATTTGTTACATCTACATTTACAACCAGACTCTCAAAAGAAGAAATATTTCAGAGTTTTATGCTGCAAATAACCTAAAGGACCAAATCATACCATCTCTGAGAAAAAAGAAAAAATAATCATCAACCCCTATTTAACCAAGAGGCTGGGGCAAAAACCATGGACAAAGTTAGAATTGAAAGAGAGGTGTTCCACAGCTGTCTGCTCAGATATTAGCTTGAAGCTATAAGGAGTAAGCTTTTTCAATCCCACCAATGGTGTGTTTACAACATTACTTCATTTCTTTGATCCAGAGGCCTAGAACCCATAATCAACAAGGCTGAATCAGGGACCCAGGTTGAGACCTGAGAGACAGGAGTCACTGTGGCAGGTCTATCACTAATGAGCTGGCTCTAGGTAAGCCAGGTGGACTCCTGGTGTCTGTTTCCTTATCTACCAACATAATAACATCTCCCCTGCCACTGGCCAATTTAGGGGCAAATATCAGATAATACATGTGGATATACTACACCGAAGTAAAAACATACAGCATGAAGTATCACTATAGAAAAGGCTCTGAACTGTTTTTGTTCTATTCATTATGTTTAAAGTATTAGGAGAGGCAGTCTCACTAGGTGCTTATAGGTAGGTTCTGGGGACAGACGGCCTTGGGTTCAAATCACTTACCTGAATGAACAACCCTGGGGCAACTTCCCATATGCCTCTGAGTTTACAAAGACAGTAAAGTGTCTGCTTTATACTGTTATTGTAAAAATGAAACCGAATAACATTGATAAGCACAGAATTAGCACCCACAATCATTGCTTTCATTGCTAATAAGAGAAAATGGCTTTTGAGACCTTTGTCAAAGCATGGGCTGAGGAAGAAACAGCTATGAGGCAGAGAAAAATAATGACTATAAACTGGATCATTATAAAAGCATTTCAGGCCGCTTGGTGCACTGAGATTATCGCTTTCCACGCCCAGTATTGGCTTATGGTTTCCCTTCCATCCGGCAATGATCCTCATGGCCCCAGCCTTCCATGCTACTCCCAGGGTATGCCCGATCTTAGTCTGACCCTGAGGTTCCCAGGACAGGCAAGCAGGGAGCCAACATTTCAATGCTGACATTTCCATGTGACTCCCCCGCCAAAAGCATCTCACACATAGTGCGAATGATCTATTATGAATGTGAAGTACTTGATACAAAGATCACACTTCTCTCAAGTTTGTGGTTTATAAAAGAACAATTTTAAATAGCACATCTGATGTCACTCTTTTAAAATCTGATGGAAGATGACTGTTTAAAGCAATTTAGCAATAGCATATGACATTCAAATTGAAGAAAAAATTCTTTTATTCTTACATGTAAATTATTTTTTAAAATCTTATGTAAATGGCTCTCTTGTTTCAATTTTGGCAAAGGCTGAATGTTTTCCACTCTTAGTGCTTGGCTGAAGTAATGCACTAACATTAAGTTCTAGGGATGAAATAAATAAATTTTCCTGCCACACCTCTCTCTGATAAAAAAGCCAGCCACTATTTCCAGAGAGGGAGTATCAAAAACCATGAATCCTACTTTTCCTAATCTCATCCTCTACCTTCTGGAGTATTTAAAAAAAAAAAAAAAAAAAGGCTAGCCTGAACATAGTTGGTATGTTCACTAACCCAACTTCACACTCACTGATTGGGATTAATTCTGTGCTATGTACTGAGTGGGAAAAGTAGACACTACTTTTGCTGTCATTTGTAATTTATTTTACCTTTCATAGGACAACATATGAAACAAAAATATTTCAATTCAGAGAGATGTTAAATTCTAAGCTATTAGGAAACATAATTCCTCATATGTGTTATCTGCAGGTTCTCTAAAAAAATCATACTTTTTCTGCTTGAAGTTACCATTTAATATATCATGAATATACCAAAGCAAAAATATGAAATTTAAAGTTATTTTTCTAAGTTGGCCAGATGACCTAGTTTACTAACGTTCCTTGTTTGAACACAAAATTAATGCTGAAAAAGGTAGGCTACGTACCTCAAAGGATTGTTGAGAACCAAAGAAAGAATAAATACCACAAGTCTTTGTAAAGTCCTAAACATGTGGTAAATGTAAGATTACAACAAGAATATTTTAGAAACAAACAATTTTCCAGGACGATGCTGCTGCCATTACCAAACATTACACCTTGGCAGTTTGGAATTTTCAGTAACTAATATCAACCTGAAAATTAAAATTGTTGGGCTCTGGCCAAGAGTATGTTTTCAAAACAGTGGACAATAAAGATAGGACCATCGAGCCACCACCAAGGACCCTACCTGGGCAAATCACCTGGGCCTTCCTTCACTTTTACCCTAAAGTTGATGTCATCCTGCCCCAGCCGTGGAAAAACAAAGGGTTCTTCACTAGAATTCATATAAGTGCCAAGAATATACAGATTCTTCTTCAACCTAATAAGCAAGCTGCCTAGCACAAATATCACTACCACTTAGAATAGTCACATTCTACAAATGGTTTCTGAAATCACGAATACCAGGTCTTTATGACTTACCAGACAGTAACATATGTCCTTCAAAAACAGTGGCAGGTGGAACTCTAGGCTTACAATTTTTCACAGCTTCAGCAATTTCCCTGAGTTGAAAAACACTATTTCCATTAATTCAGAATAAAATATATTTAATGAAACTAATTTCAAAACTAATTTTTAACTACGAAATTAAGTCTATTTAACATAACTATATATATAATTATATACTTAATTCCAAGTGTGCAGCAACAATTATGCCTTTTAGTTTTCTCAGCAATGCAGAAAATTAATCTATAAACTGCACCTTTTGTGTGCCTGCCCGTCGGCTACGCGCTGGCTGGGTTGTTTTTACTTTCTGAGACGTGAACCTGGAGCTACATGAAGTTTGCACAAATGCAAACTGCAAACTTCCTTCCATCTTCCCCACATCCACAGATGTCTTTCACTCTGTCAAATCTACACACACACAGTCCTTGCTTCCTACTCAAAATTTGAGCAGAAAAAGGATTTCACCTTTGACAAGAAGGAGCAGGCACAAGCAGAGCGGCTAGGAGAGGAGGGAATTAGGTCCAGCGGATCTGCTTTTACTACAGCACACACACAGTAGGGAGGGTACACAGCCATAAAGCACTAAAACTCCAAAATAATTACTCTTAAAGATTTGTTTTAGTAATTCACTCTCCATTGACCCTTATCAGTTTTAATAAATCATGTCTTTGATCAACCAGAAAAATCTGGCTACTCCACTAAATTTATCAGGACCAGTAAGAATTGCTCTACTCTACTGTCCCCAAATTAGAATGTGAATGTCTAAGTAAAAGAAGCAAACATATACACAGAGATATAAATATAGATATACACAAACATACACACAGACATTTAAAACAACTCCTCTTTTTAAAGAGGAAACAAAAACAAAAAGAAATAGTTGCTGATCCAAAGATAAGCGATATTTACTGACAGCTTTCAGAAATTATTTACAAGATATTTTAAAAATTATTATCTAGGCCAGGCATGGTGGCTCACACCTGTAATTCCAGCACTTTGGGAGGCCGAGGCAAGCAGATCACGAGGTCAGGGGACCAAGACCATCCTGGCTAACAAGGCTGAAACCCCGTCTCTACTAAAAATACAAAAAATTAGCCAGGCGTGATGGCGGGCGCCTGTTGTCCCAGCTACTCAGGAGGCTGAGGCAGGAGAATGGCGTGAACCTGGGAGGCGGAGCTTGCAGTGAGCCGAGATCGCACCACTGCACTCCAGCCTGGAAGACAGACCAAGACTCCGTCTCAAACAAACAAACAAACAAACAAAAAAATATATATATATATATTATTTACTAAGAGTCTATCACATCAGTCAACAAAAGCGGTGAACTACAAGGTAACTCGGTACAGTGAACATATTACACACATGAAAACAGACTTGGAACAGTGAGATGACTGGCTGGAAATATGATCATCAGTCACTCCAGGGAAAAAAACAAATATAAACAGTCCTAAACGACATTCCAAATCACTGAATTCCAATCTTCCTATAAGCTATAAAACTCTAAGGAATGAAACACATGGTCATGCTCGTTTCACTCCCTTCCTTCATACGCTCACTTGAAAACATGAATTAAGTAACCACTGTGAACCAGGCAAAGTGAAGTCACTTCTCCTGACCTCAAGATACCTGCTGTCTTATTGTCTTTTCCTTCCATGAGGGAATCTAACAGAGGCCTGTATTTGCCCACAATAAATATGAGCTGTCCTCTTTGAGCATTCAAATATTACTCAGGTATTTAAGGATAGAATATCATAATAACTGGGATTTATTTTACATAATCCAGGGGGAAAAGCTGAGGGACAGATGAAGAAAGAATAGAAAAACATCGAAAATTATGGCAACTATGTGACAGGCATACAGAGGTCCATTTTATTATTTCTCTAAAATTTTTCATAATATAAAGATGTATGAGCTTGTTAGGAAGGGCTGCCATAACAAAGGGCCAAAGATTGGGTAGCTTAAATAACAGAAATGTATTTTCTCATAATTTGGAGGACAGAAGTCTGAGTTGAAGGCGTCAGGCAAGGTTAGTTTCTTTTAAGCCCTGTCTCATGGCTTGTAGCTAGTTATTTCTTCCCTGTGTCTTTACATGGTCTTGCCTCTGTGTGCGCATTTGTGTCCCGCTCTTCAAAGGACATCAATCATATTGGATTAGGTACACCTGTAGGACCTCATTTTACCTTAGTCACCTCTTTAAAGGTCTTATTTCCAAATACAGCCCACATTCTGAAACAGTAGGGCTTAGAACCTCAACATACAAATTTTGGAAGGACACAATTCAGCTCACAACAAAAGGTACATATTTAGAGTATTATCTGATTATCCACTTGGTTTTGGATATATTGTCTATAGGTGATTATTACCTGATATGATCTGGTGTTGAACCACAGCATCCTCCAACTATATTGATCAAGCCATCCATAGCAAAATCCTGCATTCAGGAAAAGACAAAGTTTCAGCAAGTTCATCTGAATTCTAATCTCATTCCCACCAATTCAACATAAAAGTCATCTATACTTCCTGAACAACTAAGACTATAATAAAAAGAGAGTCAAACGTACTTAACTCTAGATATAAAGATGTCACATGCCCTAGACATAGGATAAAAGCAAAGAATAGTTCAGATGCTGTGAAATCCTTTATACCATTTAAAATGCAGTGAGAGGCTGGGTATGGTGGCTCACACCTATAATCTCAGCACTATGGGAGGCCAAGGCAGGAGGATCACTTGAGGCCAGGCATTTGAGACCAGCCTGGGCAACATAGCAAGACCCCATCTTTACAAAAAATTTAAAAATTAGCTGGGCATGGTGGCATGTGTTTACAGTCCCAGCTACTCAGGAGTCTAGGTGGGAGGATCGCTTGAGCCCAGGAGTTCGAAGCTACAGTAAGCTATGATCACACCACTGAACTTCAGCCTGAGCAACAGAGCTGTCTCAAAAAAAAAAACACACAAAAAATAAAGTTCAGTGGGAGATTTGCCTATCTAATGATTTTTTTTACTCATATGCTGAGCTGAATGAATGTGAGTTGGATAACACAGTTTCAAATAACACAAATAAAGTATAGATTTTTAAATTTACATTAATTTTTAAAATGTTTAAATAACAATTCAGTTCCTCTGTCACACTGGCCACAATTCAAGGGCTCCAAAAACCATATGGTAGTGGCTAGATATGGGACAGCATGAGTCTAGAGTTTAACCACAGGCTACTGAATAAAGAACACCATAACTAAGAGACAAAGTCAAGGAGCTGAGAAGTCAAGAGCATTGGAAAGATCGTCTACAAAGATAATGAAATCATAAGAAGTCAGTCAGAAATAGCTTAAGAGAGAATGTCAGTGAAAACAGAAGCTAAAAATTCAAGGAACAAGGGGAAAGAGACCCAGGGATTAGTAGCTAAGTGCAGTAAGAAGCGGCGGTGGACAGTATGGTCTCATGACCTTGGATTAAACAATGGCCGGTGTATGACAGACAGGGAGAATGATGGGGGTGACATTGGGAGGCCAGGGGGACATCTATTCCACCCAGCAGTCTGAGGGGTGTGACGGCAGAAAGCTACAACTTGGGAAGGCTGCAGGGTAAGCAATATCTCAGAGGAGAGCCAAGTCTCAATTATTTGTTTGGAGTGGACCCCAATGAGAATTTTCCAACAGCCACCAGTGCCAGTTGAGGATAAGGATGGTGACAGTTAGCCCTCCTCTGTGCCTCTAGTACCTTAATTTGGGGTAGCTAAACTTTTCTTTGTTATATGTACATTGGGATTTCTTCAGGAAAAATTCTCCTTCTAAATACTCTAAATCTAAAATTCAATCTGTCTCTCTTAAAAAGCCAGTGAAAGGAGGACCCCTGACCTTTAGGTGCTTGGCCATCATAGAAGGCGTTTCATCATAGTCACCAAAGGTGTTGGGAAGACCTGAGAAAAGATAATTAAACCATTATTGCAAATTGCCTTAACAAATATACATTGTATTTTTAAAGACTTTATGTTAATAACTATATAATTTTATATTTATATTAAATGGTGATTACTTGCAAAAACAAACACATAATATTTACACAGTAAACAAAGAGATACCACACTTCCCAAAAAACTTTAAAACACACACACACACACACACACACACACACACACACACAAATATCACAGAGGAAAATGAACTCCATTATTTCTTTTCCATCTGAAAGAAAAGATTCTATTCACTGTTAGGCAGAACAGAATGCCCCCAGCCCCACCCCTTCCCATAAGGGAAATTCATTCATTCTTGTTACATAGCCGCTTGGGGGTAGGGGTGGAAGGAATACTACATAACCTTTGAACTAATTAATGAGCAACTAACATGCCATTAAAAACAAACAAAAATCAACCAGTCTCCTTTCGAATAAACTTTGCCAAGACTTCAGCTTATAACAATCCAGTTTCTTGTTTTATTTATTATCTGCTTCCAGTTATCTTACTCCTGGTGGGAAATAAAATCTATTGTGCATTAAAATGATATATTTGGAGAAAGAAGGCTGAAAAACGACTTTTCGCTCTAAGTAGCTAAGCAGTGATCAAATACATTCACAGGGAAATCTGGTTAACCCTGAACAAATCACCAATATTCAATGGGAAGTTTGAGAACTGTCTACAAATATCTTCAAAAAATTTCCATATAACGAATTGCAAATCCAAGCTTTCAGAGAAGGAAAAGGTAACACTAAACAGGATTCTTCTTTTGCTCTTCTACTAATAGAATGCACCAGAGAAAAGGGGTCTCTCTTCTCTTCTTTACACCCATCTTTCTGGTCACGTCCACAAGGCTTGCGCTGTCACCAAAGGCAAAACTCTGGTCAGTTATGTGACTAAGCTCATTTCCGGAAGTTTTGTACTGTTCTGAAGCTTCAGGGTGAGCCAAACTTCCCTCAGGTCTACAGGGAAACACTGCACCCGGATACTCATTTATTAAGTGTCAACTATACCAACACCTGCAAAACAAGATCTTTTATTCACGATCTCTTACCTCATCTACGCCATGTCTTACGTTACTTTTATCTCCCCATGTGTGACCCCCTTGAAACACTTACCTGCATTGGGATAACAGAGGACATAGGCTGTTGTACATTTTCCAATTATTTCAATAAAAGGTCTCATTTCAGCTGCACCCAAAGCACAATTTAATCCAATGCTAGAAAAACAGAAAAAAACATATTAAAAGCATCATCTCTCATTCATATTTATGCATATAAGTTATATATAGAGACAATATACCTAAAACCAAGTGGGTAATAAATCTCCTCATTCAAAGCACTTTTATTCAACTACCTTCAAAGACATCTCATTGAGGTCCCCTGCAGCACTAAATATTTTTGCCAATGTCTCCATCTTCAGATAATCTTACAGCTGAAAGACCCTGCCTACGGATGGACTCCTTAAATCAGTTCACATGGTATACTGTGGGGCAGAAATGTCAACAAGTTAACACTGCTTTAAAAAAAAAAAAAAAAAAAAGCTGACCTGAAAGCAACATTTAAAAGGTGGGAAATCTTGGAGACAGAAGGAACATGGAATGGTGGAAAGAAGCTACCCTTGGCCGGGCATGGTGGCTCAAGCCTGTAATCCCAGCACTTTGGGAGGCCAAGGCGGGCGGATCACGAGGTCAGGAGATCGAGACCATCCTGGCTAACACGGTGAAACCCCGTCTCTACTAAAAAAAATACAAAAAACTAGCCGGGCGAGGTGGCGGGCGCCTGTAGTCCCAGCTACTCGGGAGGCTGAGGCAGGAGAATGGCGTAAACCCGGGAGGCGGAGTTTGCAGTGAGCTGAGATCTGGCCACTGCACTCCAGCCTGGGTGACAGAGCGAGACTCCTTCTCAAAAAAAAAAAAAGAAAGAAAAAAAAAAAAAAGAAAAAAAAAAAGAAGCTACCCTTAAAGTCCAGGAGACCAGGACTTAGGCCCTACCCCACAGGCAGAGTCCCTGCTATCCTAAAAGGTTGTCAGTGGGTAGCGGGCCTGAGGTCTTCCAGAATTTATGAGCCAACTGCAAAGTTACTAGACTACGTGATCTCTAATGTTTTCACATTTTACTTTTTTCCTTTTACTGTGATTCCTAAGTGCAATGTGGCATCCTAGACTGGATCCTTGAATAGAAAACAGATTATCAGTGGAAAACCCTTGAAATCTGAATAAAGTATGGAGTTTAGTTAATATAGGTTAAATATCCCTAATCTGAAACGTGGAAATCCAAAATACTTCAAAATATGAAACTTCTTGAGAACTGACATGACCCACAAAAGAAACGTTCATTGGACCATATCAGATTACAGATTAAGGACACTAAACTGTAAGTATAGTACAAATACTCCAAAATTCGAAAAACTCTACAATCCAAAAAACACTCTGGTCCCAAGCATTTCGGATAAGGGATACTCAAACTATAGTAATATACTCTTAGTTTTTACAAAAGTACCATAGTCATGCATTATGTTAACATGAAAACTAGAAGAATATACAGAAATTCTCTGCACTATCTTTGCAACTTTTCTGTAAATCTGAAATGATTCCAAAATTAATTTTATTTAACAAACATCCAATACTCATTCATTAAAAAAATTCAGCAAACTAGGAATAGGGGGAAATTTCAACTTGATAAAGAGTATCTAGAAAAAACTTCCAGCTAATATCAAGCTTAATCATGTAAAACTAGATGCTTTCCTGCTAAGATAAGGAACAAGGCAAGGAGACCCACTCTCATCGCTTACTCAATATTGTATTTGAAGTCCCTATGCAATAAGAAAAGACAGAAAGTAAAAGGTACACATACGGATTGGAAAGGAAGAAATAAAACTGTCTTTGTTCACATATGACATGATTGTTTATGTACAGAATCCCAAAGAATCACTAAAAACTCCTTGAACTAACAAGCAATTATACCAAGGTTTCAAAATACAAGGTAACTATACAAAACTCAATTGTTTACTTATATACCAGATATAAGCAATCAAAATTTGAAATTAAAAACACATGCCAGGTACAGTGGCTCATGCCTATAATCTCAGCATTTTGGGAGGCCAAGGCAGGTGGATCACCTGAGCCCAGGAGTTCGAGACCAGCCTGGGCAACATAGCAAAACCCCAGCTCTGCAAAAAATAAAAAAATTAACCAGGCGTGGTGGCGCACACCTGTAGTCCCAACTACTTAGGAGGCTGAGGCAAAAGGATCAATTAAGCCTGCGAGGTTGAGGCTGCAGTGAGCCATGATCATGCCACAGCACTCCAGCCTGAATGACACAGCAAGACCCTGTCTTAAAAAAAAAAAAAAAAAAAACCCATAAAACAACTTACACTAGCATCAAAACAAATGAAATACTTGGATCAAGTTTATAAAGAGGAAGAGGAAGACAATATTGTTAAGATATCAATTCTCACACTTGATCTATATTCAAAAGAATCCCAATGAAAATCCTAGCAGTTATTTTGTGAATATCAACAAACCGACTCTAAAGTTTGTATGGTGAGACAAAAGACCCAGAATAGCCAACACAATAATGAGAGAAAAAACAAAAGTTGAAGGACTGACCTATCCAACTCCAATACTTACTAAAAAGCTCAAGCAATCAAGACAATGTGGAACTGGTGAGAGACAAACAGATTAATGGAACAGAATAGAGTCCAGAAATAGAACCACGCAAATATATTCAACTAATCTTTGACAGAAACAAAGGCAATCCAATGGAGAACGGATATTCTTTCCAACAAATGGTGCTGGAACTATTGGGCATCTGCATTTGAAAAAGTTAATTTAGACACAGACATTACATCTTTCACAAAGACTAATTCGAAATGGAACACAGACCTATATATAAATTGCAAAACGATCAAAATTTTGTAAATAACACAGAAAAAAGCTACACGATCGTGGGTTTGGCAATGAGTTTTTAGGTAAAACACCAAAGGTAGGGTCCATGAAAAAAAAAAACTGATAACTAGAACTTCACTAAGATTTAAAACTGTTCAGCAAAAGAGAGTATTAAGAGCATGAGAAGACAAACCACAGGCTGGGAGAATATATTTGTGAAACACATTATCCGATAAAGGATTTGCTATAGTTTGGATGTGGTTGGTCCATGCCAAAATTCATACTGAAATTGAATTGCCAATGAAACAGTGTTGGAAGGTGGGGCCTTTACAGATGAGTAGATCATTAAGATGGATTACTGTCTTTCTCCAGAGACTGGGTTAGTTCCCTGGAGACTGAATTAGTTCTCAAGGGAATAAATTAGTTCTTTCAAGAACGGGTTGTTATAAAGCAAGCCAGCCTCTTGTCCCTTCTCTTTCACACATGCTAATGTGCCCTTTCACTTTTCTGCCATGCTATGAAGCAGCACAAGGCCCTTGCCAGATGTGGACACTCAATCTTGAAGTTCCCAGCCTTCAGAATTGTGAGCTAAATAAACCTCTTTTCTTTATATATTACCATCTCAGGTATTCTGTTATAGCAATAGAAAGCAGAATATGACAGACTTGTATCCAAAATATACAAAGAATTCTTAAAATTCAACAATAAATGCAATTTAAAAAAACGGTCTAAAGAGCTGAACAGACCCCTCACCAAAGAAGATACACAGATGGCAAGTAAGCATATGCAAACGCTCAAAATTATCATATGTTTTTAAGGAATTGCAAATAAAACAAGATACCACTAACACCTATTAGAATGGCTAAAATCCAAAACTGACGCCACCAAATAAATGCTGGGAAGGATGCGGAACAGCAGGAACTCTCCTTCACTGCCGGTGGGAATGCAAGATGGAACAGCAGCTTTGGAGGATAGTCTGGCAGTTTCTCACAACATACATAGTCTTACCATAAGATCCAGCAATCCTCTCCTTGTTATTTACCCAAATGAATTGAACACTTAAGTCTACACAAAAACCTGCCATGAATGTTTACGGGAGCTTTTTTTTTTTAAGAAACTGATGTTTATTTTCCATCAGCCTTATTTCCATGTTGCTTAACAGCCCAGGTAAGAACAGCTTAAGACCATTCAGTGGTTGCTGCTACTCATTCAGTGGGCTGAGCAGTGGGAGCTGCAGAACAGTCTTCTGTGGCAGGCTGAGCACTCCAGTCTCCAGTTGGGAACTGCTTAATAGGCAGAGGGCACCTGCACATGTCAGACCAATCTACAACCTCAGGCTGAGTAGCAGTGAACTCGGGAGCTGGAGCGTGCATTCACCCTGAAACTCCTCCTTGGTCACAGCCTTTTCAGTAGCAGCCTGCTCTTCGTTTTCAATTTCTTCAGGATTTCTGTACAAGCAGGGATCAGGCATGACCTCCCGCAAGTGTCCACGGGAAATGGTGCCATGCATGTGCAGAACTTTCCAGGCCAGCATCCGCCACATCAAACCCACCGAGTGAGCTCCCTTGTTGCATGCAATGGCGATGTCCACATAGCGCAGAGGGGAATCTGCGTTACACAGAGCAATGGTAGGCAGGTTAACATAAAGATGCCTCCACAAGAGGCTGCTGGTCAGCCCTCAAGTCAGTAACCACAAGAAGCCGTGGTTCCCGGAAGGCTGCCTGGATCTGGTTAGTGAAGGTTCCTGAAGTGAAGTGGCCAGGAACTGGAGTGGCTCCAGTGGCAGCAGCAAACTTCAGCATGGCCCTCTGGTCAGTATTCCTGAAGGATATGACACTGACATCAGCAGGGTTTTTAATGGCAACAACGGCACAAGCTACCAGCAGAAGCTTCTCCCAGGTCCTCTTCAGATTTATGATGTAGATCCCATCATTTTTCCTTTTATAGAGGTACTGTTTCATTTGGAAGTCAAGATTGGTGCCACCTAAATGGGTTCCTGCTGCAAGGAACTTAAGGACATCCTTCTCTTTCATTTGCAGGGCATCCAGGGTTCCAGACATTATGAAAGTTTCCCTTTAAGTTACAATGGGAATCCAGAACAACGCCGGATGGACTCCTCTGTGAGTAGCGCGGAAAGGCCACGGGAGATTTGTTCATAGTTGCTCCAACTTGGAAGCAACCAAGATGGTCTTCAATACGTGAATGGAAAAAACCCGTAGTACGTCTTCACAACGGAGTATTATTTAGTGTTAAAAAGAAATAAGCTATCAAGCCTACAAAGACATGAATGAACCTGAAATGAAGATCACTCAGTGAAAGAAGCCAGTGTGAAAAGGCTACATACTATGTGGTCTCAACTATATTCCATTCTGGAAACAGCAAAACTATAGAGACAGTGAAAAGATTCCTTGCCAGCGAGCTGGGAAAAAGAATAAATAAGTGGAGCACAACAGACTTTGGGGCCAATGAAACTACTCTGTATGATACTGTAATGGATATATGTTACTCATGATATATTTGTCAAAACCCACAGAATATACAAAACCAAGAATGAACCCTAAGGTAAACTACAGACTTCAGTTAATAATAATGTATTGATATTGGTTCATATTGTAATAGGTGTACCACACCAATGGAAGCTGTTGATAATAGGCGAATTTTGAGACTCCATCTCAAAAGAAAAAAAGAAAAGAAAACTCTGTCTCCTGTTTTCAAAACCTAGGTAAATGTCACCTTCTTTACAAGCTGTCTCTAAATCCCACAAGAACTCCACTACCCCATGTATTGCCAGATTTTTATTCATAGTTCTGTATAGCATTGTGTATTTTATATTTTAATTTACTTATACATTTCTCCTAGTGTGGACTATTCCACATTGGCCTGTATTCCAGGACATATAGTAGTATTTCAATAAATATTTGATGAATTACCAGTAATATAAAGGCTCTATCCCACTGTTCTATAGTTCGTGATAATCGCAAGTCAGTAAGCAAAAGTTTCCTACATATATGTAAGAATATGTATCCTTTTCACATATTATTTGCTGCCTTCTATCTGCCCTTACAGTCTGTAAGATTCATAACGAAACAGAGAGCAAATACATTCTCTCTGTGAATGGACTGTAGTTGAAGTCATAGAAAGGATTATTTTTAAAAATTTTTAATTAAACATTGATTGGATCAAAAGTCAGAATAAACTGAATGTTTCCTTAAGAAATAAAAACATAAATTATTTAGACCTCAATAAAACCTCATCTTGGGGCTCCTGGAGGTGAGGCAGTGGCAGAAAGAACGTCCTCTGAGGGGCCCTTGAGAACTCTCGGCAAACTAAAGACTCCAGTGACACACAGGACAACACAGAGGTTTTACCTAATCGCTAGGAAAGACTACATCATTATTATTAAGATCTTGCATTGGTGTGGTACACCTATCAGAATGTGAACCAATAGCAATACATGATTAGTAACTAAAGTCTACAGTTTACATTAGCGTTCATTCTTGGTTTTGTATATTCTCTGGGTTTTGACAAATACATCATGAGTAACATATATCCATTACAGTGTCATTTACTTAACCACATAACAAATTCAGACTTAGCAAAGGGGCGGGAAAAGAGAAAGACAGTGAAGGGAGGAATGCTCCAAACACTCACTGATAGGCACAAAAATTTAAATAAACTAGATAAAATTTGTCTTCCGAGACCCCTACACTTCCTACCCTCAGTTTTTCTGTTAAACACTTATTACATCCCTACTATGTGCCAAGAATTCCACTAAACACTAGAGAAATAAAGATGAAGAGACTGCTCAGGAAAAACTCATAAGCTGTGAAGAAGGTCATCCTACAACCAGTTCAAGACAACGATTTTCTTAATTGTCAGGCCCAATCAAATGTCTATTAATGCACTTTAAATTAACAGCACCTTTTAAGAAACCACAATATGACATTAAGTCAACTGTAAGATGCGCTCTGTAATTACAAACATTTAAGAGTGAAAAAAAAGAACATCACATAATTGATAAAATGTGATATAACACAGTGGTTAAAAGCATGCTCCTGTCCCCAGATTCTCTATTTACTTCACCTTGGGTGAGTTACAACCTCTGAGTCTCAGTACCCTTCTTGTTAAAATGGGGACATTAATACCAGTACCAACCCTCAAGGTGTTACTGCCAGAATTAAAGAAAGAACTCACATAAAGCACTTAGAACAGAGCCTGGCACACAGCAAACTCTCAACAAGTGTCTACTACTCTTACTTTTTATGGCAAAGGCTAAAATAAAAGTAAACAAAGAATATCAATCTGGGCTAGTGAGAGAGGGAATGTTCTCTAGAGGGAAGATTCTTGATATGAGTCTTAAAGGCTAAGAAGAAGTCAGCAGAGTGAAGAGGTATGGTGGATGGAAAGGGGGGAAAAGGGGCAGGGGACCAGCATAGCTTCCAGGCAGGAGGAATAGAAGAAAAAAGCCCAGGAATAAAAAAAAACTCCAGGCAAAAAACGGTATATATACTCAGATACTCTTCCATGAGACTCAAAGTACATGATTTAAAACATTTTGATATGAAAAATAAAATGTAAAAAGGGAGATATTTTTAAATAGATTGTAAAAGTCATGTTAATTTAATTCTTTAGAGACAGGGTCCTGCTATGTTGGCCAAGCTGAAATACAGCGGTTATTCACAGGAGCTACAGCTTCCAACACCTGGCCTTAAGAGATCCTCTCCTGCTTCCACCTCCCAAGTAGCTGGGACTACAGGCACACACCACCATGCCAACTGCCATATTCACTTTACAGATAAAAACCTGAGCTTTAGAATTCCCACCTTATTCCATGACTGACTGCTTCTGGTTGCCTCATAATAGGGAGTGGCACTGCCCTAAAATTTGCAAAGCACTGCAAACTATAAAGGGCACACCTACAGACAAAAACAGGTAACCATATGAGAACCTTTCCAGTCCCTCAAATTGACCCATTTAGGCAGCAATCTTCTGAATCCTTTTGGGAAAAGTCGGAGAGTACTTAAAGGAAACTCAATATAGAAGTGGTACAGTAAAAATATGTGGAAGCAATCCCCTCCCAGGTCATATTCCACAGCCATGAGAAAAGGTTCCCCCATAAAGAAAAGAAGTTAGAAAGATGGATCACTCACCAGAGTGGTTCTGCATGAGACAAGCTGATGACAAATGCCTCTCCTGTCTGTCCAGAAAGAGTCCGTCCACTTTTATCAACAATCGTCCCTGAAATCTGAATTGACAAAGTCAACAAAGTCAACAATACAGACTCAAGAATATAGCTATAACGACAAAATCAAACGAACAAGCTGACTTCCTTTGCTCTTTTACAAGGAAAAGAAATGTGGAACTCAAATTCAAAGGGAGCACTTTCTGTAAGTCAGAACAGACATATGCCAAGAGATTAGGGGAAGAGGCAGGAAGCCACAGAAACAGAGATAAGGGAAAGTCACTGAGGCAAAAGCAATGACTGAAACAACTTTGGAATTCACACATCCAGTCTTATTAGAGGCAGTTTTCCCAGAGATAACATTAAGTTATCCTGACCTCCTGCTGTTAAACATTGGACTTATCTAACACCGTTGTCTGGATTCAATTCGCTTCTCACCAAGCAATTTTAGGACTCAGCAGAGAGGTCTGCCTACTGAGTTAATAAAGTGGCAGTCTGGTGTCTTCGGTGTTGGCTATGTGGCCATCAGCATGCAAGTCCACCCCTCCTTGGGCCTTAATGAGACTGAGCCTTGAAGCCTTTGGCTTCAAGGACAAATACAGAGGGCTTCTTTTGAACAGCTTGCCTTTCATCAGCTACTTCTAGATTCATTTTCCTTGCCTCTCCAGATATAAGACTGTTATTGGTCTAGAAGTGGTGGGAGGGAAGTGAACAATGGAAGTTAACGTAGGTGAGTTCTAAAAGATACTATTAATAGTTCTACTATGCAAGGCGGGGAAAAACATGCTCAAAAGGACAATTATTAATAGAAGACAGAATGTATTGTGCAAACACTTTAAAACTTACAAAGATAGGCCGGGGAGCATATTTCTCCTCAAAAAGGTTTTGGAGTGCAAACACAGCTGCCTGTCAGGGAAAAAAGAAAGAACGTCTTTATTTCTGAGACTGTTTCCAAGATTAGTCTAACTTCCTGATTAGAACGCACCCTTTTCTAAGACCTCTTCAGATAAGATATACATCAAGCTCTCTGGGAAGAAATGTCTTCCTTGTAAGGCACAACTCCAGCACCCCTTTCTCAAGTGTAATACTGTGCATATTAAAACAAAACAAAAGCTCACTGAAAGTTCACCTAGGAACTAGTATTTCCTCTGAGGAGGAGCTGAAGAGTATTCTTTCTTCCTTTCCTCAATAAAAATTAAAAATAAATAAATAACACTCAGGAGGCTGAGACAGGACGACTGCCTGAGTTCAGGAGTTCAAGGTTGCAGTTGAGCTGTGATCATGCCACTGCACTTCAGCCTGAATGACAGAACAAGACTCTGACTCAAAAATTAATAAATAAGAATGTCCCTGCTTTTCACATCCTTTCATACACATGGTAGGTATATGAACCAACAGTATCCATCATTGCAAAAAACAGCATCAGCTTAGATTAGGTAGTAATGGTACAAATCCTATGTTATTCTGCGCTGTTCAGTCCACATATTAAGTTCCAGGTAATGGATCTTCTCTTTTTATCATTTTATTTCTTGATTCTAAGATACGTATGTTTTCACAATTAATTCTCTGACATCAGAATGCAACCTGTAATTAATGTGTACCTTTCCTGTGATGGTAAGTTTTTTTCATGGAAAGTTACTAAATCAATAATATCAGAATTTCCTCTTTAGAAATAGACAAATTGATCCTAAAGATCTTACGGAAAACAAACATGTAAGAATAGCCATGAAAAGGGGTATCTGGAAAAGGGGATGGGACTCAATGAAAAAAAAAAAAAAATCTAAGCCTACCAGTTACTCAGACATATTCTAATGTTATGGTAAATGGTACAATAGCGTCATATTAGCAGACAGATTACTAGAAAACACAAGATTCAAATGCACTCCAGAATTTTGGATGATAAGGACAATGTTCCACATCATTCCTATCACTGTGAAATAACAGGATGCTTAATAGATGGTGGTAGGAAAACTAAACTTTAAAGGAAAAAAGTTAGCTCCCAATTCTATTTCTCACTCCAAAATAAATAGCAGATGCATCATGAGGGGCATTAGTTCCATATAATCAGAATGTATGCCACACATCTGAAAAATAGAAACTCAACAAAACATATCCTTAATGCTTTATCCCCTCATGTTAATCCCTCTTACTTCTAATCTAAACAATACCGTGACTCTTTGCAAGTGTATATATGAATCTCGTTTCAGATATATTCCTTATCTTGTTTGTTACTGCTCTCATTTTCAAAACGTATATCTGAATTCCTTTTCAAATTATAATTTGTTTACTGGAGATTCACAAAACAATTTCTAAAAAGATATATAAAAAAGAACCCAATGAAAGTCACGTGTTAAGAACAAGGTAGGGTGGTCATCCAGCTTCAGGCTGGTAGTGGCTCTCTATGTTCTTCCTGCTTGCAAGTATTTTAGAAAATGATTTTTTTGAAAAGTTCAAGGCCGGGCGCGGTGGCTCAAGCCTGTAATCCCAGCACTTTGGGAGGCCGAGATGGGCGGATCACGAGGTCAGGAGATCGAGACCATCCTGGCTAACACGGTGAAACCCCGTCTCTACTAAAAATTACAAAAAACTAGCCGGGCGAGGTGGCGGGCGCCTATAGTCCCAGCTACTCGGGAGGCTGAGGCAGGAGAATGGCGTAAACCCAGGAGGCAGAGCTTGCAGTGAGCTGAGATCCGGCCACTGCACTCCAGCCTGGGTGACAGAGCGAGACTCCGTCTCAAAAAAAAAAAGAAAAGTTCAAAAACTCTGGACCTGTGGTCTGATTCCCACAACAATTAAACATTTAATAAAACTGTAAAGTACTAGGGAGGAAAAGGCCATTTTTCCATTTTTTTCTTCTCTTTGACTGAGGAGTGCCTCTGTAACTATAGTCTCCCCCTCCACAACAAAAAAATAAAATCTGTAAATTCAACCATATAACATTTAAGAAAAATTCTCCTATGCCATTAAAACGCACACACAAACAAACAACAATACAACACTACCACCATCACCACCATAAAGAAAGTCAAACGTCAAACAAACTGGAGGACAGTAGCTGCTGTTCATTATTGAGAAGGGCCTCATTTTCTCAGTAAAGGACTCAATTTTAAAAAGCCAAAGTCCAATAGAAAAAAAGGACAGAAGACATAAGTCATAGAAAATAAAATATAAATGGCTCCAAAACTAAAGAAAGATGCTCAATTACATTAGTAGTAAGAAAAATACAAATTAAAACTACAGTGAGGCACCACCTGTCAAACTGGAAAAGGTCAAATAGTTTAATAATACACTGTGCTAGTGAGGGTGTTGTGAAACCAGCACTATTGTACACTTCTTGCTGAAGGGAGTATAATTGAGTCCAGTCTCAAACGAGGGTAACTTGACACTAAAGATAAAAATTAACAATGCACATATCCTTTGATTCAGCAATTTTACTTGTAGAAATGTATCCTACAGATACACTGTGTAAAAACATACATATAAGGATATTTGCTTCTCTCTCCATAAACTTATGTGCCTTTGCATGTATGTAAGGAACACAAACACACACGTACACGCATGCTTATATCTGTACAGCATCTGCCAGGACCCTCAAACTGGTAATAGTAGCTGTCTCTAGAAAGGGAGCTGGATAACTAAAGACTAGGAAAGGAAAGGATATTCACTTTTCACTCTGTGTATTTATGTATCTTTCAAATTTAGAACCAGCAGCATGTAGTTATTACCTAGGAATATACACATTTATACTAGCTATATATGAAAATATCTATTTTCATAATTAGAAAAAAGTTATTTTAAAAGCTTCAAAAGCAGGTTTACATTTTTCTTATTGTACTGGCCTCAGTTAAAAACACTCAAGAATGAAATGGAGGAAATGCAGGTAATTTATTTAACTTTGGTAATGGCTAATACTATCTTCTCTGAACATCAGGGGACTCTCCCACAGCCCTCAGCCCAGCCCTGTCTGCTTTTTCTCCCTTAGCTCACCTTGGCATTGGCAGTATCAAAAATAGTTTCAATGAGTAAGATATCAACTCCGCCATCCAGAAGTCCTTTGGCCTGCTCTTGGTATGCTTCAACAAGCTCATCAAATGCTGCAAAAAATAAATCACACCCAGCACATCAGTCATCAATATCCTCTGAATGGCCCTAGGGTATCTCAAGTGTAGGTCTGGTACCTGTGAACTATTGCTGGTTTAGAATGCATAGTTTAAGAACATGATTGTTTTCTTTATTATTTTTTTTATTTTTTTAAATTATACTTTAAGTTCTAGGGTACATGTGCACAACGCGCAGGTTTGTTACATATGTATACATGTGCCATGTTGGTGTGCTGCACCCATTAACTCGTCATTTACATTAGGTATATCTCCTAATGCTATCCCTTCCCCCTCCCCCACCCCACAACAGGCCCCGATGTGTGATGTTCCCCTTCCTGTGTCCAAGTGTTCTCATTGTTCAATTCCCACCTATGAGTGAGAACACGGACTTTGGTTTTTCGTCCTTGCGATAGTTTGCTGAGAATGATGGTTTCCAGCTTCATCCATCCATATTCCTACAAAGGACATGAACTATTGTGGCTGCATAGTATTCCATGGTGTGTATGTGCCACATTTTCTTAATCCAGTCTATCATTGTTGGACATTTGGGTTGGTTCCAAGTCTTTGCTATTGTGAATAGTGCCACAATAAACATAGGTGCATGTGTCTTTATAGCAGCATGATTTATAATCCTTTGGATATATCCCAAATATAATGGGATAGCTGGGTCAAATGGTATTTCTAGTTCTAGATCCCTGAGGAATCACCACACTGTCTTCCACAATGGTTGAACTAGTTTACAGTCCCACCAACAGTGTAAAAGCATTCCTATTTCTCCACATCCTCTCCAGCACCTGTTGTTTCCTGACTTTTTAATGATCACCATTCTAACTGGTGTGAGATGGTATCTCATTGTGGTTTTTATTTGCATTTCTTTGATGTTCAGTGATGATAAGCATTTTTTCATGTGTCTGTTGGCTGCATAAATGTCTTCTTTTGGGAAGGGTCTGTTCATCTCCTTTGCCCACTTGTTGATGGGATTGTTTCTTTCTTGTAAATTTGAGTTCTTTGTAGATTCCAGATAATAGCCCTTTGTCAGATGAGTAGATTGCAAAAATTTTCTCCCATTCTGTAGGTTGCCTGTTCACTCTGATGGTAGTTTCTTTTGTTGTGCAGAAGCTCTTTAGTTTAATTAGATCCCATTTGTCAATTTTGGCTTTTGTTGTCATTGCTTTTGGTGTTTTAGACATGAAGTCCTTGCCCATGTCTATGTCCTGAAGGGTATTGCCTAGGTTTTCTTCTAGGGTTTTTATGGTTTTACGTCTAACATTTAAGTCTTTAATCCATCTTGAATTAATTTTTGTATAAGGTGTAAGGAAGGGATCCAGTTTCAGCTTTCTACATATGGCTAGCCAGTTTTCCCAGCACCATTTGTTAAATAGGGAATCCTTTCCCCATTTCTTGTTTTTGTCAGGTTTGTCAAAGATCAGATAGTTATAGATGTGTGGTATTATTTCTGAGGGCTCTGTTCTGTTCCATTGGTCTATATCTCTGTTTGGTACCAGTACCATAAGAACACGATCTTTTGTTAGAAACCAAATAAAGAAAGGTGGCAGAGACAGAAGGTATAACAAGTAAGCTGAAGGCAGCTGTTCCTAAATATCTGCCACATAACTTCCACTTCCCATGTACAAGCTGAGGAGTGAGAAGGAAGGGGCACGAATTTCTTGAACATGTACCCCTTATTCAATATCTCTGAAATATATCATTCCTTCCATAGCTCATTTCAATCAACCGGTTAAGAGATGGCTGTGAGAAACATGCCACAGTGATGTGGACAGGTCGCAGGTTGAGTTGAAGTCACTCTGTGACAAACGGCTGCAAGTCTGCAGATTTTGTCTCTGCTCTTACACCAACTCTGTCAGAGAAGAAACCTGTCTGGTGGGCAATTTCAGTCTCAAACAAAAAGTGTTCAATCACTCCTGGTAAAATTTTTGTTAGAAATGTCTTGGACTGGCCCAGTGCAGTGGCTCACGCCAGCACTGTGGGGGCCTGAGGCGAGCAGATCACTTGAGGTCAGGAGTTCAAGACCAGCCTGGCCAACATGGTAAAACCCCAACTCTACTTTAAAAATACAAAAATTAGCCAGGCATGATGGCACATGCCTGTAGCCCTAGCTACTGGGGAGAGTGAGGCAGGATAATCGCTCGAACCCAGGAGGTGGAGGCTGCAGTAAGTCAAGATCGTGCCCCTGCACTCCATCCTAGGCAACAAAGTGAGACGCTGTCTCAAAAAAAAAAAAAAAAAGAAAAGAAATGTATTTGATTATCTATTTCCACATGAGAGATCATCTCTCTCCCCATTTTATTTCCCAACCAAAAAAGAAAAAAATGCTCAAATATCCAATAGAGAAGCCTATACAATAAAGTCCTCCTGTAACATCATTGACAGGTTCTCAGAAATTGCAACTTTGACTAATATGTAACAAAACCAGTATTATCTTTCTAATCAACATTATAATGAAATTCTGTTGAAGGAAATGCCATCAATTGAGGGCCTACTATGCATCATTTTGCTTAAATATGCAGTTTTCAAGAATCTGAATGACGTTAAGTGAAGACTTACTGTACTTCACCTTGTACAGCCCAAGAGCAAGGAGAAGTTAGCTCCCCACTGGCATGTCTAGACCAAAGGGAGCATCAACAACACATAAGCCTGGTATGAGCAGCTCCTGGTGAAAAAGTGTGGTATCACAATACACAAAGTTCCATAAACCAAAAACCTACAAACTATACTTGCTTGATCTTGTCATCTCCACAGACTGCACTACCAGACATGGTATCATGACTATTCAGCTCTGATATTTAAATGCATTTTGTTTTCTACAGTCTTGATGCTTAGAAACTGACCTAGATATTTGGATGTTTTGTCAGATCTCAATATAAGTACGTTTATATATGGTAGTTTATAACATGTATAATGCCAACATGTTGATATGGTTTGGCTGTGTCCCCACCCAAATCTCATCTTGAATTCCCACGTGTTGTGAGAGGACCTGGTGGGAGGTAATTGAATCATGGGGGCAGGTCTTTCCCATGCTGTTCTTGTAATAGTGAATAAGTCTCAAAGATTTGATGGTTCTATAAGGGGGAGTTTCACCACACAAGCTTTCTCTTTGCCTGCTGTAATCCATGTAAGATGTGACTTGCTCCTCCTTGCCTTCTGCCATGATTATGAGGCTTCCCCAGCCACATGGAACTGTAAGTCCATTAAATCTCTCTTTCTTCTGTAAATTGCCCAGTCTTGTATGTCTTTATCAGCAGTGTGAAAACGGACTAATACAGATGTCTAGATAGTACGGACTGCCTTCTGATAAACGAGGATATTGTGGGCTATTCTATAATAGACCACAAACCTAGTATCCAAATTTGCTCCACTTCTGAGTTTACAGCTTTATTTTAGTTGGTTTCATTTCCACAGCTGACAAAGCAGCATTAACACAACACCATATACATTTGAAAGCAAGTTCAAATAATCATCATCATCATAGCTAACTTTCTATTTAGATGTCTACTATATTCCAGGTACTGTTGTACACCTTTTACAAGGATTAAATCAAAGTAACTCTAAGGTAGATCCTGTTATTGGTTCCATTTTACAGATTTATAGCTTACTGAAGCACAGAGGTACTTGCCCAAGATCAATGATTATATACGGTAAATACTCACTGATGTTCCTATAATCTGGTCTTTCCACAGACGGGGACACAGAGAGTGTCTTATTAGTCGGACCCAGAGCCCCTGCCACAAACTTCTTAATTCCTTTGGGAAAAGAAAAACAAGTGTGAAATATCTAAGTGGCTGAACATTTTTTGCTGTGAATGAATAGCCAATAAGATTTTTTTCTAGAACACAGATCTATAATCTTTTGTACACAACTCTGAAATCCAAAAAGCTCTAAAAGCCCAAACTTTTTTTTCAATTTGACAATAAAACTTGACCTCTCCTAAACTAGCAAGAGACTATTTATAGTCTTTATCTAACTTAGATGATTCATAGATGCTGCTTATATATATTTGATCATGGGGCTGCCCCAGAGCCCACTAAGGAAATTATGCCATATAGGAGATATGCACATATCATCACAAAACCAGTCCCCAAAACTCTGAATTCTCACACAACTGACTAAAACATTTCAGTAAGTAATCCTTTTCTATCACTAGAGCTGTGTTTGAACAAATTCCCTCTCCTCCTATTTTTACAAAGCCCTAAAGGTTTTGAACTTAACGTAAGTTCTGCAAAATCACCTCACAGTAGCATTTAACTTGAAATGCTTTCTAGTACCATATTGCAGGTCCTTCACTAGAAGGAAATACTAAATCAGGATTAACAATTATAAAGCCTGAAATTGAAGTATGAAGCAGAGCAAATCTTTCTTCAATAACTTTTCCTCTGCCCTGGAGCCCAGGTGCTTCTAAAAATGGCGTGGGAAGTTGTGTTCATTACACAGAAGCCAGGGTCGTACTGCTCACTACCTTTGATGACTGTAGCCACTCAATAACCTGGTTACTATGCTTTGTAATTTAACTGGAGAAGACTATCAGCTAATTGATAAACCAGCTTTTGAAGAGGTTACAGGCCCAAATATTCTTTCGCATCCCCAAAGCTAACCAATAACGTGGGTATAAGAAAACTGTCCTTATCTCTCCCTGCTTTAGCTGGTTCAGTGTCCTCTGACCTGTGACTCTGTTGGAGTAATAGTCTACGCATTTCCATGAATTTAAACATTATCTCTTAGAAACAGAGTTCTTGTAAACTGCTTTGGTCTTCATTAGTATGCTGTGCATAACTTCACAGTAATTTTGCTTTCCTGTTGGCAATAACTTCACATTTCCAAATCTTAAGGGGCTCCATATATTTCTTATATTCCTTTCCCTCTCTCAAAGCCTCCTACCAGCTGGTGCCCAAGTGTTCTGATGGCATCCAGCCAGGAGGCTAGTTATTTCAGGAGCCACTTTTCAAGTCCCAGCAAGACTGAATCTAATGCCACACTTTTTTGTGTGCTTCACAGAGCCTTCAAGGACATCAACAGTATAAAGGGAAAATGCTTGAAAGGCAATATCTCTACCTATACCAGCTAATCACAGGGATGAGGGTGGCTTTAAAAAAATGAGATCAAATATCCTAATAATAGCCAAGATCATCAAAACAGCCAGCTGTTACTTTTAATGACCTGATGATGTGCTTCCAAAGAGACATAAATTATTTCATCTCTAAATACACAACGAAGTCAGGGGCCTCGCTACCAAGCCAGGCTAAACCAGGCTGAAAGAGCAACCCAAAGACCACAGGATTGGCATCAATTCAAAGATGTTGAGTGCTTGATCATGAAACTGCAGAGAAGTAATCTACAAATACGTAAAATACAGCGTCTGCAGTGTTGCTCATAAGCCAAAGGCCACATAAGGAAAAACTGCAATAAGGACAGCAAGTTATAGCTGACTATATCAAAGGAACCACGTGTGCAAAAAAAAGAGAAGAAGATTCCTTACCTGTCTGGAGAGTTATGTCCTCAGCAGCTTTTCTGGCCACTCCTGCAGAGCACTTGTTCATCCGGTAGGCCTAATGTATCAACCACAAACATTAGCTTGTCCTTCTTTTCCTCCACACAATAAATAATGGATTCATGACCATCCAATACCCAGTGTTCTTCAGTAACGAAATGTAGAGTGAATTAATCTGAGGTCTGAGTGAAATCTTAGCCAAGCAGGCATATCAGCTCCAGACTTGAAAGGCAGCAAGGAAAGATAAGAATCCTTGAGAATTGCTTTTAGGTTCTCCTCCCAAACCATGAGCTAGCTGGTAAAAGGGCAATCCTTAGACATCTAGCATGTCAGAGAATAACCTATGTAGTTAAATATTCTGAGAATTAAGAAAAAAATAAAGCAATGGAAACAGCAATAGGCTTAAGAGGCAAAACATGCAGGTGCAAGGACTAGTCTGTCACTGCCTGACCAGGCAGTTCCCACTGCAACTTTTCCAGGCCTGATTCATGTACAATAGTTGGAATCAGTAATTCTGAACTTTTTGCATATTATTAACGACCTGACAATTTGATAAAGGGCTATGAACCCTCTCATCAGGAAATAAAAAGCAAATATGCACAAACACACACAGTGTTGCCTATGATTTAAGAAGGTTCACAGCCCTCCAGAAGCTCTTCCACAGACCAAGTTGGGATAACCTAGACTTGTGATTTTCAAGTTCCTTTGAATTCCTAAGATCCTATGTGTCTTGAATAACCACATCCAGGAATTTAATAACCAGAATATCCTAAATAGGTGTTGGCAAACTGCAGCTCATAGGGCAAATTGGGTCCACTGCCTGTTTTTGTAAATAGTTTTACTGGGATAAAGTAAGTCCATTTATTTATATAATGTCTATAGCTGCTTCCACACTACATGATGGAGTTGAGTAGTTGCAAAAGACTTTGCTAACAAAGCCAAAATATGTACTATACTATCTGACCCGGGCTCAAAAAAAAAAGGTACAGCCACTCTGAAAGCAGTATGGTAGTTCCTCAAAAAATTAAACATAGAATTACCATATTATCTAACAATTTGACTTCTGTGTATATATACAAAAAAACTGAATGTGGGGACTTGAACAGATGTTTGTATACACACGTACATAGCAACACTGCATATTCACAATAGCCGAAAGGTAGAAGCAACCCAAAGTATCAACAGATGAATAAGCAAAACGCGGTATATACACACAATGATACATTATTCAACCTTAAAGAGGAAGGAAATTCTGACACACATGACAACATGGATGAACCTTGAGGACATTACATTAAGTGAAATAAACTAGTCACAAAAGGCCAAATACTATATGATTCAACATAAGGTACCTAGAATAGTCAAATTCATAGAGACAGAAAGTAGAATAGAGTATGCCGGGGCTGGAGTTGGAAGTAGAATGGGAAGGTACTGTTTAATGGGTACAGAGTTTCAGTTTCAGAAAATGAGAAAGTTCTGGAAATGGACAGTGGTGATGATAGCACAACACTGTGAATGTACTTAATACCACTGAAGTGTATACTTAAAAATAAATATGATAAATTTTATGTTATGTGTATTTAATCACAATTTTTAAAAAAGAAACCAAGGCTGCCATCTAATACTCAAAAAGGCGTCATAATACTGTGTGCATACGGCCAATGATTACGCCTTTATCAACAGCTACTGCATAATAAGTATCATTTATACTTGATTATTACTTGCCCATAAAAGTAGCCAGTTGGAAAATGAATGGGCCACTGTGTTCACAAGCAGGAAGGATTCACATCATTTTCCCCGTCTCATCATAAACAAAAGATAACTAGGCATTAGCTTGACTCTGCAGCTTCTAGTGCTTTACTCACTAGCAACTACCAACGCAGCAAACGCCTATAAGTATCTTAGATACATGGAACAATGGAATTCTTACCAAGTGTTCAAGGCCATAGTCAGCTTGGGCAATACTAGTGCTGCTGAAAGTATTTGTTTCAATGATATCTGCCCCAGCCAGCAAGTATTCCTGCAACAAGAGATTATAATGTCAACTATGAGCTTTAAAGTATTTTGTCCCCCCAGAATAAACATGCCCTTTCATTACCACCATTATCATCAGCTATCTTTTGACCACTTACTAAGAGTAAGGCACTGCATTAGAAGGTAGAGATGCAAAAAGGTGTAAGGATTTCACAGAAAGGCATGTGGTATGAATAAATAAACACAGAACTTGACTTCAGACAATGTTAACATGCTAAGGTTATAAGAATTTAATCAAGTCCCTTAAACTCTCTGAGTCTCAGTCTCCTCATTCAAAAATATTATAACCCTACTTCACAGGGTAGCTATCTGCTAATATAAAGTAACACATCAGCCAGGCATGGTGGCTTATATAATCATAGCACTTTGGGAGGCCAAGGTGAGAGGACTGCTTGAGGCCAGTTCAAAACCAGTCTGTGCAACATAGAAAGACCCTGTCTCTAACCAAAACAATACAAAAAATTAGCCAGGCATGGTGGCACATGCCCATAGTCCCAGCTACTTGGAAGGCTAAGGCAGGAGGACTGCTTGGGCCCAGAGGTTCAAGTGAGCCACAGTGGCACCACGGTACTCCATCCTGTGTGACAGAGTGAGACCCTGTCTCAAAAAAACAACATCAAGTGTCTGACACATAATGGGCACTCAACGAACGGTAGTTGTGTTCCCTTATCTTCTTCCTGCTTTGGCAGAACCTGATGCCTATGGAGAAGTATACCATCTCAGAGATCTCAACATCTGACCACAATGTTTTCAGTCTACATTTCCTAGTCCCTCTGAACCAGCGTCACATCCTTACTGAAACCCTGAAGATCTTGATGCTCCTTTGTGCTCTCTCTTCGAAACTCGTGTTCCTGGCTCCACTCTTTGGATCATCTCAACCTCAATCTGACTAGCACCCTGGAATCTCTTGACCCCCTTGATTTTCCAACACTAAATAAACCCAACCCCTCTTAAGTCGATGGACAATGCTTGCAGAAGCACTGGGAGAAAAAAACCAAGATATGCATATTTATAGTAACAATAACAAACATCCTAAATATCTACCAATAGGGAAATAGCTAAATAAACTAAAATATATCCACTTTATTACATGCCATGTGACAGCTAAAAAAAATTGTATATCTACAAATACTGACATGGAAAGATTCTGCAAAGTATTGTTAAATAAAAAAAAATAGAATGATATGTAAAGCGTGACACCATTAAATTAAAACACACACACACAGAGTACTATGAGTTTTCTACATATATATTCACTCACGTATACACATATATACATACATGAAAATGCATAACAAAAGAATCTGGGACGACACACAGCAACTAACATCAGAGGTTATCTCTAAGGAAAAAATAGCAATTTAGAGTATGGTCAAATGGGAATATATTATCTACGAGATTTGTTTTATAAGAACTAATTTAAGTTTTTTTAAAAGAACAAGAAAAATTGAAAATAAACTTAATGCCTAGGAATAAGAAGATTAGTTAAATAAATGATGATATATACAAAGAATAGATTATGAAGTTATTAAAACCATGTTTCAGAATATTTAATACGGTATATAAGTAATAAACGCAAATTATAAGACAGTACGAAGCAATGTAATCCCAATTTAATTTTTAAAAATCCAAATACAGAAAACTAGACTAAAATATGAAACACATGAGTGATAGTTGTATCTTAGAATTTTATAATGGGTGAGCGCCAGCTTTCTAGTTCATAGACAGCATCTTCTCACTGTATCTTCACATGGTGGAAGGGGTGAATAAGCGCCCTTGAGCCTCTTTATAAGGGCACCTCCTAATACCATCACACTGGGCATTAGGATTTCACATACGAATCTCACAGGCACACAAACATTGAGACCACAGCAGTGCCCTTATAAGAAGAAATATGGGAGTTTTTTGTCCTCTCTCTGCTCTCCGTCAAGTAAAGATACAAAAAGATAGCTATCAATAAACAAGACGGCCCTCACCAGACGCAGGATCTGCTGGCACTTTGTGGACTTCCAGCTTCTAGAACTGTGAGAAATAAATGTGTGCTTGTATAACCCAGTCTATGGTAACAGGTAATATAGCAGCCGAAGCTAAGACACCACCTTTAAGCATTGCTTCATCAGGGCTGTTGCAGTGACTTGAATAAGATAGTTTTCTCACATTCACTAGTGTGAAAACCCTTATTTGTCCACAATCTCATAGTTTTTCACTAGAGTTTACATGCCTCAAGGGCAGAAAACCTACCTATCTCATTCCCTTATCCTGAGTGCCCAACACAGTACATAACTTTTATTTGATGTCTAAAACTTGCTTTCTGAATAAACTGCCTCTTTCTTCTTTATTCTCCAGAGCACTCGGCATAGCAGTCTGCCCTGATACATGAAATAGCTTGCAGAATAACAGAATGAATACATTTGGGAACCTGGGAACACTTTACCTTATGGATTTGGTAAATGACATCCGGCTGAGTTATACTTAAAATGTCATTGTTGCCTTTCAGCGGCCTGGCATGATCTTTAAATTCCTGACCTCGGAAGTGTTCTTCGTTTAGCTTCTGCCGCTGGATCATGGTCCCCATCCCTCCATCCAGCACCATAATCCTCTTCCGCAGAATGGCATCGATCTCATCCAGCGGGGTTTTCTTCAGACCTGCTTTAAAGAAAGTGGAAGTTTTACTTTAAAGAATGAAAGGTAAAAAAGATGTGTAAGGGAGGAGCTTTAGAGAAATTTATAATAATCCTCAATAAGGAGTAAATGGAGTTCATAAAAGACGCACTCATAACTCTATATAGGAAAATGCTGCCCAAAAAGGCCATTAAGTCGTAACAAAGCCTAATACAAGATTGCACACAACACAAAATCCCTGGTGAAGCACAAAACCAAGGTGAAGGGCCGGGCGCGGTGGCTCAAGCCTGTAATCCCAGCACTTTGGGAGGCCGAGATGGGCGGATCACGAGGTCAGGAGATCGAGACCATCCTGGCTAACACGGTGAAACCCTGTCTCTACTAAAAAATACAAAAAACTAGCCGGGCGAGGTGGCGGGCGCCTGTAGTCCCAGCTACTCGGGAGGCTGAGGCAGGAGAATGGCGTAAACCCGGGAGGCGGACCTTGCAGTGAGCTGAGATCCGGCCACTGCACTCCAGCCTGGGTGACAGAGCAAGACTCCGTCTCAACAAAAAAAAAAAACAAGGTGAAGGTAGGCTATAACTACTCCTGTTTTACAGATGAGGGAAACAGGCAATAATGGGCCAGTGATACAAGACTTTCCTCTCCCTAAATAAAATGATTTAGTAGAGAAAATTGAAAACCATCAATAATTCCAAACTACTCTTTAAAATATTAGCTTTGACCTTCTCCCTCACCTATTGCCAGAACTAATAATGGCCTGCAAACAGAGTTTTACTCACCTCTGCCCAACTATGAAATAATAACCGGCTAACACCCTTGAACTTCTCAACTCTCCCCACGCTCCTTGACTTCTAATTCCCAGTCCAGAAAAGGGCCCAATGCTTACTCCTTCTAATCCTGCTTTCTGGTTTCTATGACCTACTGGAAAGCCACAAAACTATGCTGACTAGAGTCACTGAAAATTTGTAATGTTCAGTCTCTTCTTTGGTTCACCTTTTCTTGACCTTCCTCAATACTTCTAATATCTGCTGTCCCAATTTCTGCTTTTTTTTAGCCCCAAATCCTTTTCCTCCTCACTCCACAAGTGATTTCACCTAATCCTATACAAAGAAGTCTTCTGTTGGAGGCTCCTCAAATTCACACCCTCTCCACCTCAAAATCCTCTTGCAGTCTGGCCCCTCTATTTCCCTTCTTAAAGCACCCAAGGAAGAGCGCATGATCACCAACAGCTCCCATTGCTCCCCCATCTAGCCCTTCCCACTCCCACAGTTCCACCTCAGCAACCACCGATTTCTTATCTTTCTCCTGAAATTACTTTCTAAAGACGCCAATGACCTTCTAAATACCAAAAACACCTGGCCCCAATCTTAGACCCAGCTTGTAAACTATCCACTGGATATCGCTACCTCAACTACCCACCTGCCCCTCAATCTAATATTCAAAACCAAACTTGCATATATTCTCTGTCTCATCTCCTGATTTCTGTAAATGGCAACACTCTTCCCAGAAAACTAATCATAAAATCTCAATATTATCTGACTCCTTATTCTCCCTGATAACCAACATCTACTTAGATCCCAAGCCTTATAGATTTGGCCTCTAAAATGCCATGCACAATGGTCCCACCTTCCTCGCCCTATGACAACCCCTTTCTTCAAGAACTTACTACACAGGCCAGCTATCAAAAATCCTCTCTGAGCTCTAGTTTGCATCCATGCAAATGAGATCATACATCTATGGAAGTGCCTTGTAAACTATCAAGTGTTCTACAAAGGTAAGAGCATCACCACCATACCCAGCCGCCCTGTGTTCCAATCCATGCTATGCACCACTACCAGATTAATCTTCCTATAGAACAATTTTTTAAACCAGTTGCTTCCTCTGCTTAAACACCTTCAACAACTCCCTATAGCATCTCAGAGTGAATACATGTTACTCAAAACAAATCTTAATGACACCAACCCATTCCTTCTGTGCTCCCTAAGAGGCAAGAAAAGCTGAAGTCAAATGGAGCTGGTTCTAAGCTATCTGAGCTCCTTGGAGCTCATGCCTAGCAACACCAACGTCAGTACTTGGTAAATATTTCTGTAATTGAAATGACAAAAAAGTGAGGGTAGATGAGAAACAACAGCCAAAGATAATTTAAAACCCAAACCAGTAACTTAAGAATATTTGTAAGCTGGTATTGGGTGCAAACTTACAACCCTGCCTTGTCTTACTGTCCAGGGTCTCAAGTATACAATACAGGAACTGGGGCTAAATGGTAGTCACAGAACTATTTTCAGTGACTTTCTCCAAGTGGGCTTCAGGAAGGTGGCTCTAGTAACCTGAAAGAAAAATTTGCAATATCCAATATCTCATTTCTTTTCCAAAGTGCTATGTTTCTTTCAGGATGTACTATTCCTTTCCAAAGCCACCTCACTGGCTAATTGTGTTTACTGAACTTGCAGGTGAGAGAAAACACTTCCTGATAAAGGAACGAAGTTAAGTTCCAATGATCTGACCAAAAGTACTTCAAGAACCAAAGAAAATCACTTCTCGGGAAATGTGGAGAAAAGGTAGGGCTTAATGAAGCATGTATAATAGAAAGACTGGTAGGCATCAGGCAGTGGGCGTCATTTCAAGCTATAGTAGACACGGTAAATTCACATGCAGCGTTAATTTAGGCACTCCATGAGGTGATTACCCTATCAGCCAATAAGCACTCAGAATTTGATAGGCTTAAGCTAATAGTGGCAGGGTGGGAAATCCAAGAAATCTGGGTTTTAGCCCCAGTTCCCGTTAGTAGCTATGGGATTTTAGACAAGTCCTTTCCATGCTTCAGGAAGATGAGGAAACATCGGCCCTGCCCTCATCATTGGAATTGTGATACTAAAATGAGACCATATGTTAAGAACTGGACCTCTTAAGTCACACAAGTCATGAAATGAGACATTGGTGTTTGATGTATAGTAAACATCTGATAAATATTAGCTACTCTTATTATGTTGGTATTACTGCAGAGCTGGGACTGAAGCTCTAACAATTGTGTTCTATATATTACAAAGTTCAGTGGGCTGTGAAAAATCATGTAAAGCCTGAAGCTCTCAGTTGTTCACGTTGGAGCAGGAATGGTATATTTGCAGGTTTGGAAATGTCTTCTTTCAGTCGGGTGAAAGAAGAAAATACCCAGTGAAAGCTGTTAAATGTAGATAATTTCACATGAGGAATGAGAAGACAAAGAACTAAAGACTGTAACCTACATGCCCAAATGAATCGCTTTCTTCTCAAAAGGATGTAGCTGCAATTCTCCCTGAAATGACATCATGTGAACTTACATGGGTGACTGAATCATAAGCCTGGTGTGAGTGTGGGGTGTGGCAGTGGGGAAATAGGTCATACACGTGACATTTCATATTTAAAAGATATTCAAACTTTCTAGGGAAAAAAAGGCAATCTTTTCCACAGACAGTGAAGTATATTCTTTGACATCAGCAAAATGATTAATCAATATCAATCAATATCCTATTATTTACATGCCCTTCTTCCCATCTTCTCCACTGAGCAAGTGCACACATGTTTAGCAAATCTAACCACTCAGAGAGCCTCCAACCCTCCTCTCATTTTCATAAAAAGTCTTAGTACTTTTCCATGGGGCCCTTACTGGATTACCTTTTCAATCCAGAAATAATAAGCTTTGTTTTTGGACTTTAAGACAGTTCACTATTTACCATAAAACAACCCAGCCCCACACATGCAAATTCTGATATCTTGTTTGTTGAGCCACCATATAGGCAAGAGATCAAAAGTTTTTAAAAACATCTGCTTTGGTTTTTTAGAAACCTGACAAACTTACTGTATAATTTATGTGGAAGAACTTTATGACTTCAAATAAGAGGAACTTCTTAAGATGCAAAAGACCAATCTCTTAATTTTTTTAAAAAACAATGAATTTGATTACATAAAAACCAAGGATTTCTGTTAAATGAAAGTCACCATAGACAAAAATAATAGACGATAGGTTGGAGGAAGATTCTTCAATGTCTAAAGCTAATTTGTTTTCTCATTGATTTGTGTTAGTTCCTTGTACATTCCAGAATGTAATGTACAATGTGAATTTTAAGATACCTATAGAGTTTACAACAAAATGTATAAATATATGAATATATGTGAAAAAGGCAGTCTATGGAAACAAGAGAATTGCGAATGGAAAATACAGACAACAAGGAATATACAATAAAACACTTATGAGCAGAAATTTTGCGGACTGAGTAAAAAACTCCTATGCAACTGAGGCCCTTAAAAATCCATTACTCAGGCTGGGTGTGGCAGTTCATGCCTGTAATCCCAACACTTTGCGAGACTGAAGTAGGTAGATCACTGAGTCCAGGAGTTCAAAAACAGCCTGGGCAACACAGTGACCTCGTCTCTACAAAAAAACAAAAATTAGCCAAGCATGGTGGTGTGCACCTGTAGTCCCAGCTACTAGGAAGGCTGAGGCAAGAGAACTGCTTGAGCCTGGGAAGTCCAGGCTGCAGTGAACCGTGATCATGCCACTGCACTCAGCTTGGGCAACAGAGTGAGACTGTCTCAAGAAAAAGAAAAAAAGAAAAACCACTGCTTCCTCATTATCTACTTGCTTATTTTTCCTTTAGAGGATAATGTAAGATTTCCCATATAGAGAAACTAAGAAGTCTTCCTTCAGAAGATCTGTTGGTATGAAGTGTCCACTATATTAGCCTTCTGTATTCCTCCAGCTTTTCCAGTAGGAGGTCATTTTTCACTGGCTTTAATTACCATTCTAATTCACCAGTTTCTAATTACTATCAGAACTTGCTCAAAAGAATAAGCCACCTTGACAATTCTTTCCCTTGGCAGAGTGGGGATCTATTGAAATGTCAGTCTTCTATGAAAAACAACAACAATATTGTATTTATCTGTATTCAGTTCATTAGGTCTAGAACGTTCTATATATTTACTGACTAGTCAAGTTCTAAATAAAGCAGGTTCTTTCTGATTATCTTTCACAGTAAACATAAGAATACAGTTTTGCAGTTCCTTCATTTAGCTGACTAGTTATAACACTATTTCAGAAATATTTTTATGTTTAATGTATATAAGTATATGTAAATAACTGCAGTGCAGAGGACAGTCCCAAGAAACATTCTTGGCTTGTAAGCCTAAGAGATCACACAGTATTTTCTCCAGTTTTGAGTGGATTAAGGGAATATACTTTGTGGGGTTTTTTTCCGCTGCCATTAACATCTTATTTTCTAGCTAACAATATTCTGATTCACATCAAGTGTTCCAAAGAATAAACATGGGAATAAGTGGTTAAAGCCCTAGTCAGATTTGGAGGCGGGGTAAGTCAGCTAGCACCACCTTTAAGAACTAGCCTAAAGAATGACAAGATGAAGGCCTAAACAAATAAATTCCTAATATGTGCATGTAAGTTACAAATTGCAGTGTCAAGAACTCATCTCCCCTGAAGGTAAAATGACCCCAAGTAGGTCCGACTTACTTAGGACTCCTCTTTCCACTGTGCTAAATGGGGAACACATACAGCAAATGCACATTTTCATTTTCTGCATTATTATCAAATGATTCCAATGCTTTCTCACCAGTGTCCCTTCTTTGCTTTATTAAAAACAGTCTTACTACTGCCCTACAAGTCACTTGCAAGATACTTTTCTCTTTCATTTTTGGATCTCTAATCTCTAGTTTGCACACACTTGCTACACTTTGTTTTTGGGGTTTTGTTTTTTTTTTTGTTTTGGAGACTAAGTCTCACTCTGTTACCCAGGCTGGAGTCTCGGCTCACTGCAACCTCCGCCTCCAGGGTTCCAGCAATTCTCCTGCCTCAGCCACCTGAGTAGCTGGGGTTACAGGCGCTCACCATAAACTCGGCTAATTTTTGTATTTTTAGTACAGATGAGGTTTCACCATGTTGGCCAGGCTGGTCTCGAATTCCTGACCTTAGGTGACCCACCTGCCTCGGCCTCCCAAAGTGCTCGGATTACAGATGCAAGCCACCACACCCAGCCTCTCTGTGGGCATCTCTTCGCTTGTGCAGTATTCCATTTTTAATATATATTATTTCCTCCTTTGATTTTAATAACCTAGAGAAGAATTAGGCTGATAGCAATTAACTGGATCATTTATTCATTCCTTCATTAATCATTCATCAACTGAGTTCCAAATAACACTCATAGTACTAAGCAAGGATGAAACCAAGAAACCTTTAGAAGCTGTAGTTAAAACTTTCTCCCAAGATGTATTTGCTAGCCCACCATCCTCCTTCCCCAGGGCACACAAACATGGTCTGAAGTCGCATTTCGTTTTAAGGCCCAACCTTGAGAATCAGGAATTCTCAGCTCTCCATTAAAATTTCATTAAGATTGTACACCAGTAAACTACTAAGGGTGATTAGGAAGTTAAAATCTGATTCTAATCCCAAAAGAACTTGCTCACATAGACAGACGCTGGACTATCTCTAAGGTCTTTTCTAGGCGCACTGGCCTGATTCAGAACTTCAGAGGCCCTAGACTTGGTTAAACTCCACTCAGTGCTCAACTCTAGAAGCCAGCCTTGGGGTGACGGGATTAGGCTAGATTCAAATATTCAACAATTTTCATTTTCTGTTTAAAAAAAAAAAAAATTCACTCACCATTCACAGTATTTTAAGTCTTCAGTGGCATTTTGCTTCTGATAATGACAACTAAACTCAGATGAAAGGGAAATAACTTTACTTGTTTAAATTAAATGGGAAGGGGGAGGCCAGAAATTATGAGTAAAAGATATGATCCAAATAAACATACGATCTCCCTATGATCATTTATTAAATAAGATGCAACAGCAGTGATCTTAAATCTTATTTAAGAGGTTTACATCTTATTTAATAACAGCAGTGATGTGTTTCTCAGCCACAGTTGCACCAGTTTCAAGGACAATCCTATCAGTCCCGTTGTCAGAACCCAAGAATCAATAGAGGCACCAGTTAACCTCTGATAAATTTCCTTGCGCGTTACGAATTTAGTATTCCCCCTCTTACTGAAGCTAAACATCCCCCACTATGTCATAGGATATTTACTGTTCTGTACTTATCACTAATTCTCGGTTCTACATCTCCTCGTACGTTTTTATGAGTGCATCTGCCCACAAATTATAATCAGGCATGACCTTAGAGATCCAGAGCTCATTACAAAGCTAACATTACGCTCAGTTCTTGTGCTAAACTAGCTTTTTCTCATTGTTGATGCCAGGGCCACCAATATCAGAAACGCTTGAAATTACTACGCCCCATCTCGGTATCTGGAGGTGGGGTCTGCTCATTTATTTTAACAGTGAGTCTATGCATATTGCGGTTTTGCAGCAGTATGCGTAGACGCAGAAAATTAAAAGTTCCATGTAGTAATTTTAAATAGTTCTCTGAGTTTCCTCGTCTGTCTCTCCGTGCCTGAACTTTCTTTGGCAATAGGTGAGCAACAACATTTACGTCACACCACGCGAAACTTCAGAGGGCCCAGCTGGTTTATGCTGCGTCAAACTGGAAAGTTTAGTTACTGTGACGTTAAGAATGTGTTCCGGGGGCAAGGGGAGGAAGCTTTTTGCACGTTTTAATGGTTTGCCTGAGGAGGAAGAGCTGAACGTCGGAGAAAGAGTGAAGCAAATCACGGCGCCCTCCGGGCTACTGCGCCGAGTTCTCAAGGTGCCGCCCACACGCGGGGAAACCCTGCCGGGCGCCTCCCGCCGCAGAAGGCAATCGCCCCACGGATTAGGAGGCCACAGCACGAGTTAAGAAACACAACCGAACCACGCGGACGGGGTCGCAGCATTACCGGGTTGCGACAGGTCTTGGAGCGCGGGTGACATGCTGTCGAGTCTCCTCCTCGCGCAGAGGGCGCGGCGGGGAAGACGCGCTCTCCACAGGTGACGACGGCCAAGGGCCACGCCAGCCAGCGCCAGGCGAACCTGCCACAGAAGGCCCGGGTCTTTTGACGCCTCCCGTTGGCTCGCGTCTCGGGGGAACTGAGGACCTCGAAAGCCCGCTGCGCCCTAGGGCCTCTCTCGGGGCTGGGCGCGGGGCTGACGGGCAGACGCGCGGCGCGGCAACTGCTGGAGCACGTGCTTTCTTCCCGGGCACCTGGCCAGTCCTTGGTGTCGGCCTAGCAGCCAGACACGCGCGGCCAGAGGCGGAGTCACGGGAGGGCACAGAAAAGGACCCAAGAGAAAACCCGGAGAGGAGGACAACGTGGCATCCGGCTGTAAGTCCCGCAGACGTTTAGGGATGTTCAGAGCGCCGTTAGTTCTGCGCTCAATCTGGCCTTGGCGTGGGAGGTCCCGCCCCTTCCGGCCTGTGATTGGGCTGCACGAGCTCCTCGCAGCCACATTGGCTATCAATGTCAACCACTCACCTGCAGGTTAGCCCCGGAGCTCTCTGGGAGATGTAGTCCCGCTCCCCAGTTGCCCGCCGGGGTTTTTAGCGTCTCAGTGCCCAGGATCCGGAAGTGTAATCCCAAGTGGCCCTTCTAAGGAAAAGTCACAGCGCCAAGTTCGTGCTGACTTCGATACGCTGTGTGGTGTCCAGCCTGAAATTTTAGTTCCGTTTTGCTGTTGAGTGGCGCTGGGCAAGACCGTTAACCTCTCAGTCTCCACACTCTAAACAAGAATGATAGGATGGTAGTAATATAGAATTTTTTAATGTTGTAATAGGCATTAAATGAGATCGTGTGACCGCGCTATGAAAACTCTGAATTTACCATATTGTCACTTATTGACAGTAAACATATATTGAGCACCTACTATGTATCAGGCATTGGGGTACACACTTGGAATGCAAAATCATACAAGCTACATCGCACCCCCACCTCCTTCTTGGAGGAGGAACTCAACCTAGTTCGATTAATAATTGAACAGGGAAAAAAGAACCACATACGTTTTAAAAGAGCTGCAGTATTCAAAGGGGCTAGGGAAAGGTTTCAAAGAAGAATCTGGGTCCTGAGGGAAGAGTGGTGCCAGGTGAGGTTGCGCCAGTCAGGAGAAGCTCCCTGTGTACAACACAGCACTTTAGAGAATTCTAAAATAAAGGGCAGCTGTGTATGGCTGAGCATGGTAGATGTGAGGAAAAGCAAATGCATCCAGAAAAATAAAAATTATAACCAAATTATGACGTTTACTAAGCTTTTAAAAAGGCACAAATCAGCTACGAAGGAAGCTGAGGCAGAAGAATCCCTTGAACCTGGGAACAGAGGTTGCAGTGAGCTGAGATCGTGCCACTGCCCTCCAGCCTGGGCAACAGAATGAGACTCTGTCAAAAAAAAAAAAAAAATCTTGGGACCCCAAAATTACTGAGCCAAAGGGAAGATTAAAGCTGGGAACTGCAGTGAGCAAGCCTGCCTTCCATTCTATTCCTAAATAAGATAGCAACAAAGATTTTTTTAAAGCTATATACCTCCTTCCCTCATAATTTGCCCACAAGAAAATCTCTTGTGGACAAAGGACAGACAGAACTCAAAGTCATCCCTCTGCTCGTGTGAGACAAATGCACATCTCATTGCTTGCTCTGCCCTATAGTTTCACTAAGCCAGACTAGGCATAAGTGACTATTCCTGTAAATTGTGTATTCAGTGAAAGGCTAGTCAGAAACTCAAAAGCATGCAACAGTTGTCTCTTACCTACCTAGGACCTGAAAGTCCCTCCCCACTTGGAGTTGTCCCACCTTTCCAGACTGAACCAATGTACATCTTACATATATTGATTGATGTCTCATGTCTCCCTAAAATGTAGAAAACAAAGCTGTGCCCCGACCATCTTGGGCACATGTCTATAGGACCTCCTGAGACTGTGCCATGGGTGTGTCCTTAATGTAGGCAAAATAAACGTTCTAAATTGACTGAGACTCTTCTCAGATATTTTGGGTTCACAATATAATTGCCCCTATTTTAGAGGAGCAGAAATTGAGGCTTAAAGAAGTTACAAGTAGAAAGCTGGGCACGGTGGCTCACACCTGTAATCACAGCACTTTGGGAGGCCGAGGCGGGTGGATCATGAGGTCAGGAGTTCAAGACCAACCTGGCCAAGATGGTGAAACTGTGTCTCTACTAAAAATAAAAAATCAGCTGGGTGTGGTGGTGGGCACCTGTAATCCCAGCTAGTTGGGAGGCTGAGGCAGGAGAATCGCTTGAACCCGGGAGGCAGAAGTTACAGTGAGCCAAGATCATGCCACTGTACTCCAGCATGGGCAACAGAGCAAGACTCCGTCTCCAAAAAAAAAAAAAAAAGAAGAAGAAGAAGAAGAAAAGAAAAAAGAAACAAGAAACAACCAAGGCCTCATGTAACTAGGGAGCCCTGGAGTGGGGATTCAGGAGCCTTGTGCCAGAGCCCAACACCATAAGTTAGGGGTTTAGTAAGCAAAATTTTATTTCCAAATACTGAAAATATCAGTATCCAAAAAATAAAGGTAGGGGGAGCACTTATAGGATTAACTGCAAGGACTTTTAAAAGATTTTTTCCAGAAAATCCAAATACGGTGTCACTGAGTGACTGGTTTTGCTTTCTTTTTGTTTTGGTTTGGTTTGTGGATTTTGTTTGGTTTGTGAATTTTGCGGGGGGGGAGGGGGTTGGTTTGGTTTGGTTTTGCCTAAGAATACAGCCAAATGTTTTTGTTTAACAGGCAAGAATATGGTATTTAATCAGCTTAAAATGGTAACCTAGGCCGGGTGCGGTGGCTCAAGCCTGTAATCCCAGCACTTTGGGAGGCCGAGACCATCCTGGCTAACACGGTGAAACCCCGTCTCTACTAAAAATTACAAAAAACTAGCCGGGCGAGGTGGCAGGCGCCTGTAGTCCCAGCTACTCGGGAGGCTGAGGCAGGAGAATGGCGTAAACCCGGGAGGCGGAGCTTGCAGTGAGCTGAGATCCGGCCACTGCACTCCAGCCTGGGCGACAGAGTGAGACTCCGTCTCAAAAAAAAAAAAAAAAATGGTAACCTAAGAGCTAAACTTGATAACTGCTAAAATGTTTTACTTTGAAAAACAAGCTATAGGAGAGAACAGTACTCTCACAACCACTTTTAAAAGTGTTACCTTTGAATCCTGGAAATGTACATAATGAACATGGAGGAAAATCAGAACTAATGTTTTTATTATTATTTTTTAGAGACAGGGTCTCACTCTGTCATCCAGGCTGGAGTGCAGTGGCTCAACCATGACTCACTGCAGCCTCAAACTCCCGGGCACAAGTGATTCTCCCACCTCAGCCTCCCAAGTAACTGGAACTATAGGCACATACCACGACACCTGGCTAATTTTTTTTTTTTTTTTTTTTTGATAGAGACAGGGTCTCACTGTGTTGCCCAGGTTGGTCTCAAACTCCTGGTTTCAAGTGATCCTCCCACTTTAGCCTCCTAAAGTGCTGGGATTACAGGCATGAGTCACCACACCTGACCAGAAATAATTTTTAAATTGTAGAGAGTTCATTGAGAACAAATTCTCTTCTCATAACTACAAAAAGAGATTGGTTAATGTTTAATGATTAAAATGTTCAGTAATCTAATCGATGTTGGTAGCTTGCTTTTGTTTGCCTCTAGACGGCAAATTTAAAAGTAGAGGTGATTTGAAAAAATTAAGGGAACTAGCCAGTATTGTACTGTTTTCTGGCCTTGCCTGAAAAGTGAGGTTCAATTAAGACAAACAAGTTGAAACTGAGAATATCTATCGTATTTGGAACATAATTCAAAGGTCAAACTATACTACAAGTCTACAGTACCAAAACAGGATGGCACTGGTACCAAAACAGAGATATAGACCAATGGAACAGAACAGAGCCCTCAGAAATAATACCACACATCTACAACTATCTGATCTTTGACAAACCTGACAAAAACAAGAAATGGGGAAAGGATTCCCTATTTAATAAATGGTATTGGGAAAACTGGCTAGCCAAATGTAGAAAACTGAAACTGGATCCCTTCCTTACACCTTATACAAAGATTAATTCAAGATGGATTAAAGACTTAAATGTTAGACCTAAAACCATAAAAACCCTAGAAGAAAACCTAGGCAATACCCTTCAGGACATAGACATGGGCAAGGACTTCATGTCTAAAACACCAAAAGCAATGACAACAAAAGCCAAAATTGACAAATGGGATCTAATTAAACTAAAGAGCTTCTGCACAACAAAAGAAACTACCATCAGAGTGGACGGGCAGCCTACAGAATGGGAGAAAATTTTTGCAATCTACTCATCTGACAAAGGGCTAATATCCAGAATCTACAAAGAACTCAAACAAACTTACAAGAAATAAAACAAACAACCCCATCAAAAAGTGGATGAAGGATATGAACAGACACTTCTCAAAAGAAGACATTTATGCAGCCAACAGACATATGAAAAAATGCTCATCATCACTGGACATCAGAGAAATGCAAAAAAAAAAACCACAATAAGATATCATCTCACACCAGTTAGAATGGCGATCATTAAAAAGTCAGGAAACAAAAGGTACTGGAGAGGATGTGGAGAAATAGGAACACTTTTACACCATTAGTGGGGCTGTAAACTAGTTCAACCATTGTGGAAGACAGTGTGGTGATTCCTCAAGGATCTAGAACTAGAAATACCATTTGACCCAGCCATCCCATTACTGGGGATATACCCAAAGGATTATAAATCATGCTGCTATAAAGACACATGCACACGTATGTTTATTGTGGCACTATTCACAATAGCAAAGACTTGGAATCAACCCAAATGTGCATCATGACAGACTGTATTAAGAAAGTGTGGCACATATACACCATGGAATACTATGCAGCCATAAAAAAGGATGAGTTCATGTCCTTTGTAGGGACATGGATGCAGCTGGAAACCATCATTCTCAGCAAACTATCACAAGGACAAAAAACCAAACACTGCATGTTCTCACTCACAGGTGGGAACTGAACAATGAGAACACTTGGACACAGGAAGGGACACTTGGACACAGGAAGGGAAACATCACACACTGGGGCCTCTCGTGGTGTGGGGGGAGGGGAGAGGGATAGCATTAGGAGATATACCTAATGTAATGACAAGTTAATGGGTGCAGCACACCAACATGGCACATGTATACATATGTAACAAACCTGCACATTGTGCTTATACCCTAGAACTTAAAGTATAACAATAATAAAGAAAGAAAGGTGTTCTTGGTATTCTTGTATTTATAGATCCAATAGTAGAAATTCTATAAATTTGGGGGCTATGACTTATGTATATATGTATTTAACAAAATATTTATTGACACTGTGATGTCAGACACTGGGGCTAAAATGATGAGATTAAACAGACTCATCCTGCAACTTAGTAGGTAAGACAAACAGTAACCAAATATATCATTATGAACTAAGATGGGAGCCAGGTGCAGTGGCTCACACCTGTAATGTCAACACTTTGGGAGGTAGAGGCTGGTGGATCATCTGAGGTCAGGAGTTCGAGACCAGCCTGGCCAACATGGTGAAACCCTGTCTCTACTAAAAATAAAAAAATTAGCCGAGCATGGTGGTGGACACCTGTAATCCCAGCTCTTTGGGAGGCTGAGGCACCAGAATCGCTTGAACCCAGGAGGCAGAGGTTGCAGTGACCAGAGATCATGCCATTGTACTCCAGTCTGGGCGACAGAGTGAGAAATTTAAAAATAAATTTAAAAACAACCAAGATGGGTGTGATAGAGAAAGATCTCTATAAGCTAGGTGCTGTTATTATCCTTCTTTTACCAATGAGAAAACCAAGATAAAGAGAAGCTGAATGACTTGTCCAAGGTCACATTTCTAATAGATGGTGCAGCTGGACCTCAAACCCAGGAAAACTGTTCCCTGTGTTCATGCACTTAATCACTAATACTACTCTTTGGGAAGCTGATGAAAGCATTCTCTCCCCCAGAAAAATGGATGCACCAAATTGCTTATAATTTTAATTGTTATTCAGATTTACTGGTCTCAATCTACATTATGAAATCAGTTTATAAAATGTTGCTGCATCCTTATATTTAAATCAAATTCATCTTTACATCAAATCCTGGAATTTTAAGTAGGCTACATTTTCAATGGGAGATAGTCCTACTTGGCTTGTTTAAAAGAAGATCACCAAACATCATCCCCAGAATATTAGTACAAAACTTTCCTGAGCTCTGGTAGTGTTATGGGAGCCTTGCAGTTGTTGCTTTTCTGGCTGGAAACCTCTGTGGTCAGTGGCACCTTTGCGCAAGTTTTGCTCAGGCCTGCTGGGCCCACTTGTCCTGGAAGGCTATACTCGGCTCACACTACCGGCCTGGATCCCATGCTTCCAAGGGAGAGTGAGTCAGTCATGGAATGGCAAGGAGTATGTGAGCAAGCATGGGGTCCAGCCACTCTGCACAGTCAGACACACCGGCTGCTGCCACAGAGTGGGCATGGGTGCCAGCTCTCTGTGAGGCTGTGGATGAACCAGCTGCACCTCAAGCAGCTTCCTCAGCTGGCACCAGGGAATGTGGTGGCACCCGGAAGCTTGAAGACGCCAGAACTGCAGGGCCCCAAAGAGGGAGTTATAACCCTGGCTTGGGGAGTTCCTAGGTCTGGGCTCCCGGAGGGGCCACAGCTCTTCTCTCCTCTCTTCGCCTGCAATGTGGCAAGCTAGGAACATGTTTCAGCCCTGTTTGTATTACAGCTCTTTTAGCCTCGCTATTTGGCGAGTCCTGAGTTTTTGTCCTGCATCCAGGAAGAATGAGGTGTGTAGACAAGTGGAGGATGAGCAGGATAAAGAGGAGCTTTATTGAGCAATAGAACAGCTCAGAGGAGACCCTCAGTGAGCAACTCCTCTCTGTAGCCAGGGTGCCCTAATGAGGGTTCAACCGTCTAGTTCCTTTCTGCAGCTGGGACCCCTGTCACCTCCTCAGCTCTCAGCAGAGAGGAGAACCTGGGGTGGGCAGCTCCCCTCTGCAGCTGGTCGTCCTGTCATCTCCCTGTCATCTGTCCTCTGCTAGAGTCTGGCTGAGTCTGGGGTTTTTATGGGCCTCACAGGGGAGGAAGAGTGTGCTAATTGGTTCATGTGTGGGCCCAGGGTAAAGCACCACAAGTTCCCCCTCCAGTCTGTGGGACTGGGAGCCTGGCCCCCTAGGCTTCAGGCCCTCCCCAGTTTGAAGGCGGGGCTTCCCTGGGCATCAGCCCCCTTCCACCCAGGAGTCTGTCTTCTGCTGTGGTTCATGGTGTCCAGGTTGTTCATCCCAAGGGGCACCTGCAGGTCAGCACCCAGATGTCCTCAGTGCCCCCTCAGCCTCCCTTCCATGCTTGTCGGTGCCCAAAGTCTGGAGGGGAACAAGGCAGCAGGGGGCTGGTGTGTCTGCACTGCCCAAGGTGTATGCTCACCTGGCCAGGCTGCAACAGCACCCAGGCATGGCCCTGACTCTGCTCTGAGATTGGAGTGGGCATCAACAGTGGAGAGAAGCCAGGCAGAGGGAGCAGACACTTCCAACCCTTTACAGGGGCAGGGGACCTTCACAGGCCCTAGACAGTGCAGAGATGTGGGGTCTGCAGCCATGGCGGGATGGCTGCAGCTGCACTCGGGGAGCTCCTGCCTCACCAATTCAGAAGGGGCAGGGCTCCCACTTGTTCCTGGCTCCCACAGACTCTGTGGAGCATGCAGCCCTGGTCAGACAAGAGTGGGCAGCACAGTCAGCTGCCTGTGGGACACAGGGCATGGGGGACATGGGGCACAGGAACCCATGGTCACCACTGCTGCCCCCACAGCTGCTCTTGCTGTCACCACTTGTGCCTACCTGCCGCAGCTGGAACCATGGCACCAGCAGCTCTGGACAGCCCACCACTGCCATCAGTAGGTAAGGTACCTTTGTGTGGTTCAATGTGTCGCCTTTTGCCTTGCGTGCTTTTATGTCTGTTATTTGATTTAAAAAGTCTTATTTGGCCAGATGTGGTGACTCACACCTATAATCCCAGCACTTTGGGAGGCCAAAGCGGGTGGATCACTTGAGGCCAGGAGATCAAGACCAGCCTGGCCAATATGATGGAACCCTGTCTACACCAAAAATACAAAAATTAGCCAGGTGTGATGGTGCATGCCTGAAGTCCCAGCTACTTGGGAGGTTTAGGTAGGAGGATCGCTTGAACCTGAGATGCTGAGGTTGCAATGAGCCAAGGTTGTATCACTGCATTCCAACCTGGGTGACAGAATGAGACCCTGTCTCAAATAAATGAAAAATAAATAAATAAAAGTCTTATTTAAGTAATGCTGTGGTTGAATATGTCGCCCAAAGTTCATCTGTTGGAAAGTTAATCCGCCATATTCATATGTTGATGGTATTTGTAAGCGGAGCCTTTGGGAGGTAATTTGGGTTAGATGAGGTCAGCAGGGTGGGGCCACCATTATGGGATTGGTGGCCTCATAAGAACGGAGAGAGGCCAGGTACTTCAGAAAATGAGCAGAGTGGAAATGAGTACTGGTTAGGACAGAGGCACAGAGAAAGAAACTCAGCAATGTCCACCCTGCTGATAGGATCTTTAATCTTGTTCCTCAGATGAAGTGCAGCTGGTATCTATAATGGAGATTGGCTCCATCAGGTTTCTGTGGCTTAACAATATTACCCTTCAAAGTCACCCAACAATTCCTAGGTGGTGAGCTAGTCCTTCTCTGGTGACAGTTGACCATATTGGGATTGCTCTTTCCATTTAAAATGGAACAAGAGTATACTTTGGTGTAGGATTAAGAATACATACATGTATCATATACTTCTTTTCTTTTCCTTTTTTTTTTTTTTTTTGAGATGGAGTTTCATTCTTCCCTCCCAGGCTGGAGTGCAATGGCACAATCTCGGCTCACTGCAACCTCTGCCTCCCAAGTTCAAGCGATTCTCCTGCCTCACCCTCGCAAGTAGCTGGGATTACAGGCATCCACCACGCCCAGTTAATTTTTTGCATTTTTAGTAGAGACAGGGTTTTGCCATGTTGGCTAGGCTGGTCTCGAACTCCTGACCTCAGGTGATCTGCCCACCTCGGCCTCCCAAAGTGTTGGATTACGGGCATGAGCCACTGCTCCCGGACAACTTCTAAAAGTATGTAAGGTAACTTTTACACCTGGATGGCCAGTTGGTATTAAGGACCCTAACAGAAAGTTCTTATGAAAATTAAAACCATTCATTTGGATGTCGCACAAAAATGAAACAGTGACTGAAACCATTAAAATTAAATAATGTACATATTGCTTCAAATAAATATTTAATCACCCATTATTCATTTATTCTGTTTGTCAATCATCATTCATTTACATTGCAAAGTTAGTTCTGTAGTGTGTTAAATCTTGGATTTTTTTTTAAATTAAGAACTCAGCTGGGAGCAGTGGCTCACACCTGTAATGCCAGCACTTTGGGAGGCCAAGGTGGGAGGATTGTTTGAGCCCAGGAGTTCAAGATGAGGCTGGACAACATAGGGAGACCTCATTTTTAGAAGCAATAAAAATAATTAGCCAGGTGTGGTGGCACACACCTGTGGTCCTAGCTACTCAGGAGACTGAGGCGAGAGGATCGCTTCAGTCTGGGAGGTCGAGGGTGCAGTGAATCTTGATTATACCACTGCACTCCAGCCTGGCTGACAGAGGAGACCCTGCCTCAAAAAAGAACTAACAAACAAACAGAAAAAAACTTAATTTCAAAGAAATTGAAATATGTGGCATTTTTCAGATTATCAAACTGTATAATAATGACAGCAGAGCTTCAGAAAATTCAATAAAACAAGGGTTTGTTGAGTGCCTAAAGTGAATAAGCACTATGTCAGGTGCTTTGGGGATAACAAAGATGTTCTAAATAGGATTCCTTCCCCAAAGAGGCTGCAATATATAGACCAAGAGTGGATATAAATGAGTAACACAGAACAGATCATAATAAATGAAATAATGGAAATAGAAATGAGAAGCAACTGACTAGAGAAAAGGAAGAAATTCATTCAAAATATGAAGCATTGAGAAGGATTCATGGAAGGACATGGGTTTGAACTCTAATGCAAAAGGGAAGGAAAGAGAAGAGTATCCCTTAGTTGCAAGTAATTTTTGAAGAAGGGCACATGTGTGACAGATGCTTTAAGCTCTACTACATATAAAAGGTCTTTCTACTGCTCCTATACATGAACAACCAGTTGGCTGTCTATGAAATTCTTTTATTTTTAATTTATTTTTTATAGAGATAGAGTCTGGCCGTGTCAAACTCCCAGCTTCAATCAATCCTACCTGCCTTAGCCTCTCAAAGTGCTGAGATTACAGGCGTGAGCCACCATGCCTCGCCCTTTTACATTCTTGAATGACAATCTTTTGCCTCTCAAAACTGATTGCTGTGTCATGATCACAACTTGTTCCCCTCAAAGCTTTTTTTAAAAACAGCTTTATGGAGATGTAATTAACATACTATGTAAAGTGTACAGTGCATTGGGTTTTGTTACATTACATTATTTTTTTTATTGTGGTAAATTATGTGTAACATAAAATTTACCTTTTAACTATTGTCTAAATTTATTATTATTTTTTCGAGACAGAGACTCCCAATGTTTCCCAGACTAGACTCAAACTCCTGGGCTCAAGTGATCCTCTTGCCTCAGCATCTTGAACAGCTGGGGTTACTATTTTTAAGTATGCAATTCAGTGACGTTAATTACAACCATCGCTATTTAGTCCCCAAACTTTTTCACCACCCCAGACAGAAACTCTGTAAGAACAAAGCAATAACTCGTTATCCCCAACCCCTGGTAAATTGCTATTCTACTTTCTGTCTTTATGAATTTGCCTGTTCTAGGTACCTCATGTAAGTGGAATCCCACAATATTTGTCCTTTGGTGTCTGGCTTATTTCACTTAGCACAGCATAATGTTTTCAAGGTTCATGCATGTTGTAGGATATATCAGAACTTTATTTCCTTTTATGGACTTACCTTCTGTGAGTCTATTTCTGTACTTACCTTCTGTCTTCTAGTTCTATCAAATTAGTGAAAGTGGAGTATTGAAGTATCCAGCTATTATTGTAGAACTGTCTATTTTTCCCTCAATTCTGTTTATTTTTGCTTTATATATTTTAGGGCTCCTTTGTTAAGTATCTTTATGTTTATAATTGTCATATCTTGTTGCCATATTGACACTTCTATCAATATATAATGTCCTTCTTTGTCTCTTACAAGCTTTTTAAACATAAAGTACATTTTGTCTGACAATAATAGAGCCATCCCAGCTCTTTTTTGGCTACTATTTGCATGAAACATCTTTTTCCATCCTCTTACTTTGAACCTGTTTGTGTCCTTATATCTAAAGTGAGTCTCTTGTAGATAGTATATACGCAGATATACTATCTGTTTTCTTACCCTATCCTTACTTACTTTCTTATTCTTTTCTTACTGTATCCTGTTTTCTTTCTCAATCTACCAATCTGTCTTTTAATAGGAGAGCTTAATCCATTTATATTTAATACAATTACTGATAAGGAAGGAACAAATATTCCTGCCATTTAGCTATTTGTTTTTTGTGTGTCTTGTATGTTTTTTGTTCTTCAATTCCTCCATTACTATTTATTTTTGTATTTGGTTGCTTTTTGTGATGTACCATTTTTATTCCATTCTTTTCTTTTCTGTATATTTTTAGTTGCTTTTGTAGTGGTTACCTTGGTGGTTACAATTAACATCTTACACTTATAACCATTTAGTTTGAACAATATCAACTTAGTTTCAATAGTATACACCCTGCTCCTGTACATCTTTGTCTCTTCTTTTTTATGTTGTTACTTTCAGAGATTACATCTTTATAGGTTGCGTGCCTACTAACATTTATAATTATTATTTGTATATCATTTGCCTTTTCAATCACCTAGGAAAAAGAGAAGCTACAAACCAAACCAAAAGTACAAAAATACAGGCATTTATACTTTATATATAATCTTTGAAGTTACCTGTCCTAGTGTTCTTTGATTTTTTCTCATATCTTCAAGTTACTGTGTACTGTTCTTTCATTTCAGCCTGAAGGACTCCATTTAGTATTTCTTATAGGGCATATATACTGATATTTGTTTATCTGGAACAATTTTATTTCCAGATAAACTTTCATTCTTTTTAATTTTTATTTATTTATTTATTTGAGACACAGTCTCACTCTGTTGCCCAGGCTGGAGTGCAGTGGTGCAATCTCGGCTCACTGCAACCTCTTCCTCTTGGGTTCAAGTGATTCTCCTGCCTCAGCCTCCCAAGTAGCTGGGATTACAGGCGTGCACCAGCACGTCTGGCTAATTTTTGTATTTTCAGTAGAGATGGGATTTCACCATGTTGGCCAGACTGATCTTGAACCAGGTGATCCACCTACCTTGGCCTCCCAAAGTGCTGGGATTATAGGTGTGAGCCACCCTTGCCCAGCCTAAACTTGTATTCTTGAAGTATCATTTTGCCACATGTGGAATTCTTGGTTGACAGTTTTTTTCTTTCATGACTTTAACTTTGTCATCCAACTGCCTCTGGCTCATATGGTTCCTGATGAGAAATCATCTGTTAATCTTATTGAAGATTCTTTGTACTTGACTCTTAGTTTCTCTCTTGCTATTTGTGTTCAGGTTTCAACAATTTGACTATAATGTGTCTCACTGTGAATCCCTTTAAGTTTATCTTGCTCAGAATTTGTTGTACTCCTTGGATGTGTATATTCATGTCTTTCATCAGATTGAGACCAATTTTGGCCATTATTTCATAAAATATTTTTTTCTATACTCTTTTCCCTTCTCCTTTAAAATTCCTATAATGTATATGTTGGCACACTTGATGCTGTCTGATGTGGTTAGGCTTTGTGTCCCCACCCAAAACTGATCTTGAATTGTAATCCCTAGGTTTCGAGGGAGGAACCTAGTGGGAGGTGATTAGATTATGGGGGCAGTTTCCCCCATGCTGTTCTCATGATAGTGAGTGAGTTCTCATGAGATCTGATGGTTTTATAAGTGTTTGGCAAGTTCCTCCTTCACTCACTCTTCTCTCTCCTGCCATCTTATGAAGAAGGTGACTGCTTCCTCTTCCACCATAATTGTAAGTTTCCTGAGGCCTCCCAAGCCATGCAAAACTGTGAGTCAATTAAACCTCTTTTCTTTATAAATTACCCAGTCTTGGGCAATTCTTTATAGCAGTGTGAGAACAAACTAATATGGTGTCCAACAGTCTCTCGGACGTGGTTCTTTTTTTGTTTATTTGTAACTTTGTGCTCCTCCAACAGGGTAATGTCAAATTTCTTAAGTTCCAGTTTGCTGACCCTTTCTTCTGCCTGCTCAAATCTGTTGAGTCCTTGTAGTAATCTTTTAATATCAGTTATTATAACTTTCAGCTCCAGAATTTCTGGTTGGTTCCTTTTAGTAATTTCTATCTCTTTATTGATATTCTCATTTTATTGATATTTTCATTGTCCATACATCACTTTTCTGATGTATGGACATTTGCCCATGGTTTCCATTAGCTCACTGAACATATTTAAGACAATTGATTTAACATCATGGACTGATAATTCCAATGTTTAGATTTCTTCAGGGAAATGTTGACATTGGAATTATTCTTCAGGGGCACTGACCTCCCAAGCAGTTGAAAATCGACATGTAACTTTTGACTCCCCCAAAACTTAACTACTGATAGTCTACTGTTGACCAGAAGCCTTACTGATAACATAAGCATTCAATTAACACACATAATACATATGTATTCTTACAATAAACTAAGCTAGAGAAAAGAAAATGTTATTAAGGAAATCATAAGGAAGATAAAATATATTTCCTATTCATTAAATGAAAGTGGATCATCATAATGGTCTTCATACTTGTCATGTTCACGTTGAATAGGTTGAGGAGAAGAGAAAGAGGAGGAGCTGGTCTTACTGTCTCAGGAGTGGCAAAAGTGGAAGAAAATCCCTGTATAAGTGGATCTACAGTTCAAATTTGTGTTGTTAAAGCGTCAACTGTAGTTGCTTCAGACAGCCTCTGCCAGTTGACTTCTTGCTTTGGTGGAGGGATAGATGCCTGGACTTTCCCATTCCACCATCTCCCCTGACATGTGTGTTGCCTTTTGGCATTTAATATGAAAAAAGAGAAGTATGAACCTAGAATGATTTGTATTCTTTCATAGATTATCTATTTTTCTCTCACTTTTTCTGCCTGGTTAATTGTAGATTTTTTCCTTCTTCACTTTTACAATTTTTTAAAAGGCAGCATGTATCTAGGTGTTTATTTTAATTCATTTTTTCTAGTTCATTGTGTGTCCTTTTGCCTTGCATACTTAAATCTTTTATTCAGTTCAAGCAAGTCTTATTTAATAATATCTTCAATTACTGCTTCTGTTCCAACTATACTCTTACTTCCTCTAAAATAATTATTTTGGGTTTTTAAAAATTTAGGTTAGCTGTTTCTTATTTCTATTTTTGCAAAACAATTTTTGTCTTTTAGAAAACCATTTCCAAATGCATATTTCAGTTTTGCTATTGCAACATTAGTTTCCTTTCATACCTATCCTTTTTTTATGTCAGTGCTTTAAAAAAAACCTTTCATCTTAATTATTTTCAACTCTTTATGATTCTTCCAAATGGCTTTCTTCTCCTCTTCCATGTATTTTTGTAGCCTAGGATTACTTTTTCTGTGGTTCCTATATTATTTTATTTCATTGAATTTAAGGCCCTTTGGTTTGTACTTTAAAAAAAAAAAAATTACTAACAGGGCACAATTCCAGCACTTTGGGAGGCCGAGGTGGGTGAATCACGAGGTCAGGAGTTCAAGACCAACCTGGCCAGCATGGTGAAACCCCGTTTCTACTAAAAATACAAAAAAAAAATTAGCCGTGCATGGTGGCGTGCACCTGTAGTCCCAGCTACTCAGGAGGCTGAGGCAGGAGAATTGCTTGAACCAGGGAGTCTAAGGTTGCAGTGAGCCAAGATTGTGCCACTGTACTCCAGCCTGGCAACAGAGCGAGACTTCGTCTCAAACAAAACAAAACAAAACTTACTGAAAGCTATCAACAGAAGATTTCACACAACTATGTTATGACTGACACCTGGCTAACAGCAATTTAAGACAGCATCAATTATAAGATGCATTCAGATTACAGAGATAGTAAAAATGGAAAAACCAAACAAATTAAAATTGGATCATAGAATAGAAACAGTGTGTCTAATTTATTAGTGAGGGACACCATAGCATTAAAAGACCTCCCCTTTTGGAAATGGGCTCATGTGGGTTCAAATGAGAACTCCGCTTCTTACTGTGTGACTAGACTAGTTTGGGTATAGGCTAGGCTGTTATGCAAAGAAACCCCAAAATATTGGGGTTTAGGTAAATCAGGAATTTTTCTTTCTCATATAAGAGTCCAAAGGTAAGCAGTCCACTACTCATGGAGCAAGTCTGCCATCCTCAATGTCATAAGAATGTTTATATTGAGGTCCTTAATCCTGCTGGCCATCCAAGTATAAAAGCTACCTCAAATACTTTTTAAAGTATTTATAGTAAAAATATAAATACTTAACAACAAAATTAAGCATATGTTTTAATAAAAGATACATTGTTATCTATTGGGTAGCACAATCTATTGAGAGTTAATTGAGATCAGCAGACAGAAAAATACATAACAGCATTAAATGATGAGTGTCACCAAGTGATTTATTTTGGGGTATATCTACGTACTCAAGAAATGAGTAATGTAATAATTATACTTTTCTGTAATATAAAGAATCTTCAGCACACTCTGGCTGTCCCTCTAGGTCCCAAAGTACCCTTCAAAACAGGATGACTTTGAGTTCTCATTTACCAGCCATGCTGGCAACTACATGCAGGATGCTTGAGAGGGAGATTGAGGTTGAGAATCCAGTAGGTGGTGTTCTCAACAATTGGTACAGAGTGACCTCAACAGGATTCCATTTGGGACAGCCTTCACTGTCCACGTCTCCTAATTCTTGACCCTCAGCAAGTGATAGTAGGCCCTAGTGAAAATGAGAAAGGTGCACTCAGAAATTTTTCAATTCAAGCTTAATATCAAAGTTCAGGGTGTCTTCTTTTTGTTTAATTCTGTTTCTCTATGCGACTAAGGTATTCAGGAAAAGGCATGCTGAATGAAAAATACTGTTATTTCACAAATAGAGGTTTCAGCCAGGTTTATCAGAGTTCAGATAGGTATGAGGCACAAAAATTCTAATTGTGAAATGAAAAGGCTAACAAATAGCCTTTTTGTGTGTCAAGTGTGGGTGATAAGAAGAGAATTTAAGCCAGGTGCAGTGGTTCACACCTGTAATCCTAGCACTTTAGGAGGCTGAAGCGGGCAGATTGCCTGAGCTCAGGAGTTTGAGACCAGCCTGGGCAACAAGGTGAAACCCCGTCTCTACTAAAATACAAAAAATTAGCCGGGTGAGGCGGCGTGTGCCTGTAGTCTCAGCTACTCAGGAGGCTGAGGTAGGAGCATTTCCTGAACCTGGGAAGCAGAGGTTGCAGTGAGCCGAGATTGCACCATTGCACTCCAGCCTGGGTGACAGAGCGAGACTTCATCTCCATTAAATAAAAAAAAAAAAGAGAGAGAGAGAGAGAATTTAAGCAGATAAGAGAGAGATCCAGTATTAGTTAATATCAACTTTCAAAAGGTGTCTATGTCAATCCAGTTCACTTTAGTCAAAGAAGATGAGACTAGTTAGGGACACTACATTTCCAATTAGGATTGGAAGAATAAACCAAGGTCTCTTCTCTGTTCACTGTAGGCCAGGCACTTATCTCAAATTTGGAATATTTCAGCAGCCTCCTCACTGAGTTGTCAGGAGATCTTTGGATAATTGTTCTCACCATGCATGAAAGAATTCTGTGTTAAAACAGCCTCAGCACTCTGTGGGGGCGGAAGGTGGGTGCTGTTGGTGTTTCTCTGCCTCTCTCCTGGTCATTTCATCTGCCCACTGCTCCCTGTCTAACCAGCCTTCCTATAACCCTTCTCATCAGGTACCTCCTTTATTCGCCAGTCAGCCCTCCTCCTTTCTGGCCACAATCTACCTTGAGGAAGTTGGCAGCAAGCTCAGAAGCATATATCATGTCTGCTCCACCAGTGAGCTGACGTAGAGACAACTCATGCCCAGGAGCCATGGTCTTTGGGAAGTTACTGGAGGCCTAAGCCCTGGAACAAAAAAGGGCAAATAAGCTTTTGGCTAGTGGTGGGCACTGGCACGAGGCAGGTGGAAGCACTGAGGCCATGTGTCCTTTGCCAAAGAAAACGTAAGTAGAGTAAGTTTAGATGTTATCATTAATTCAACAATGATTTATTGAGTACCTGCTGCTGTAAGCGTTGTGATAAGCAGTGAGGATTCATGGATATATAATGCATGATCCCTGTCCTTAAAGAACTTGCCATCTATCAAGGGTAGGGGACAAAGGAAACCTTCGCTTTTGCACACTGAATGTTAGCTGAAAATTGAAAAAAAGATTAATAGGAGAAAAAACCTTTTAAATTTTACTTTAATGTGCATTGCACAGGGGAATCACAGGATTATTACCCAGTAACCCAGTGGGTACTCCAGATGCTTCTTCATAGGGGAGGGAAGGGGAGATAAGGGAAATGTGGCGATTTGGGGGTAGTGATTTTTAGGGGGAAATGAATGGGCCAGGAAAACGTAGAATGGCCTGGGACAAAGTCTGTTGGACCCTCAGAGCAGACAATGGCTGGTAAATTATTCTTTTGGAAATGGGACCAAAATAGAAGGCTATGATTTGTGGCAAAAGTTTGTCCAGGTGTGTTGACAAGAGTTCAGTCTTTCTTCCTGCGATATAAGTTGATGAAAACTCAGGGAAGGAGCTAGACGTCATTGTTTTCTTCTTTGGCAGGTCCAGACATCAGGCAGACAAGGGAACTGCAGAGAACAGCTTCTTTCAGCCATCTGCTGGTCTCTAAGGGCCTTTCATTTAAAATAATCAGCATACCTACCAGGGTTCCATATTTTGGGTATCAGTTTCTGAGGCCAAACACAGGGATAAAATAACTTCTAGGCCGGGTGTGGTGGCTTACGCCTTTGATCTCAGCACTTTGGGAGACAGAGGTGGGTGGATCACTTGAGGTCAGAAGTTCAAGACCAGCCTGGCCAACATGGCAAAACCCTGTCTCTACTAAAAATACAAAAACTAGCCTGGTGTGGTGGTGTGTGCCTGTAATCCCAGCTACTTGGGAGGCTGAGGTGGGAGAATCTCTTGAACCGGGGAGGTGGAGGTTGTGGGGAGGTGGAGGTTGCAGTGAGCCGAGATTGTGCCACTGTCCTCCAGCCTGGGTGACAGAGTGAGACTCTGTCTCAAAAAACAAAGAACTTCCTATTTAGTAATCTTGTGGGACACTAGATTTTTAAGGAAAAACTAGTGGGTTGGTGGGTTGCATTATCTGAAAGACTTGGTTCGTCTCTGATTAAGTAATCTGTTTCACTGTTAACTCTTATAATAACTCTCATAATAGTACTGAATGTGTACATGTGTCAGGACATAAATAGAATGTAAATTTAATGTTTAAATTTAAATCCAGAGAACCCAAAGGGCTTTCATACATCTGAAATAAACAAATAGTCTGCTTTTTATGTGTTTATTGCTTAAATGAATATTCCAACAGTCTAGAAATTTGGTTTTGAAAATGTTATTTACATAGTATTTCCATTTAATTTTTTTTCATGAAGTGGTAATTTTTTCTATTTTTTTTTCTATGCCATTAAGTATGGAACATTCCATGCATAAAACAGAATTGGGTGATTTAGACACCAGGCCCTATGGGAAAAAAATGTGGATTTTGGATGTGTTGGAGGATGGCTCCCACAGTCTACACTTGGGAGGGGAGTGGATGTAGCCTGTGTTTAGTTTCAGAATAAGACTCAGAATCACTTACATTTAAAATTCATCTTGGGATAATGCATAAGAACAGTCTTAGCTGGGCATGGTGGCTCACACATGTAATCTTAGCACTTTGAGACTCTGAGGTGAGAGGGTCTCTTGAGCCCAGGAGGTCGAGGCTGCAGTGAGCCGTGTTCACACCATTGCACTCCAAGCCTGGGTGACAGAGTGAGAACTTGTCTCAAACAAATTAAAAAAAAAAAAAAAAGAATAGTCTTAGACGTCAGAGATGCGCTTTCTTGTCCTGACTTTGTTGCCAACTAGCTGAGTGACCAGCACTTCCCCATGATTGTCTCAGTTTTCTAATGAATAAGGATAATAATATTGAACAAGGGGACTGTGGTGAGGAGCAACTGTGATAATGTGTGTCTGTTGTCCTTTCTGAGCCTCAGTTTATCAAATGATGGAATTTGGATGAGAATATCTCTGGACCATAATTTCCTGAAATCTTGATAACACCTTTATTAAAGGTGTTTCCCCAAATGCGGTTTAAATAGGTATTTCCCCAAATGCGGTTCACAGAAGGATTTTAGATACGTAGAAGATAATTTAATTATTAGTTATGGCAGACATGTGCTCAGGGTGTGTGTGCAAGGCCTGGAGTTGGATTTGCTTGGCCTCACACAAACCCCGGCTGCCTGTGTACCGTATCCCACAGCTTTGCAGAACTACCCAAAAGAAGCAGGGCAATGAACAATTTTATGATAACTATTTGGGGGCTGTCAGATTTAGGAAAAGGCAATAAAGGTTGAATTGCATGGCAGCTACTTACAGCCCACACAGCTCCCCACTGGAATTCAGACATGAGACTCACTCAGCATACGAGCTTCCATGAGAATGCTAAAGTAGACCTCTTAATAGAAGAGAGCTGTGTCCTGGTACCGCTGTGTACACCTCCTGCTCCCACTGTGACACCCACTGCAGTGCAAGGAAGGGACAGTAGCCTAACCCTTGTGGTCAGTTTCTCAGGCTCAGGGGCTGTTCCTTGGCAGGCTACAGCTATGCAGTCTGAGACCAAGAATATTATGCAGCAGTGAAGGCACTGCAGCAAACAACAGGGAAAGGATACCACACAGGTAGGAGATACCTATGTATTTATTTTTATTATAGCTACCTTCTATTTATGGAAAAGTAACTTTGCTTTCCAACTTACAACAATGATACATTTTCTTTTCTTCTTTTTTTGAGACAGAGTCTCACTCTGTTGTGTAGGCTGGAATGCAGTGGCACCATCTTGGCCAGGCTGTTCTCGAACTCCTGGCCTCAAGTGATCCACCTGCCTCGGCCTCCCAATGTGCTGGGATTACAGGTGTGAGTCACTGCACCTAGCCAGATTTTGTTTTGATATAAGAAGTTAATTTAAAATAAAAATATTAAGAATACTGGGTAAAAAATTGTGGTAGTGTACCAGAATGATTGGAGTTTGGGAAACACTGACACATTGTCTGATTGGATTGAATATTACTTGGCAAATCTATTGAAGAGGAAAGGATCTTCAGGCAAATTCTGGAGATGGGAGAACAGGCAAAAACAACAAACAGGGCAAGTAGTCTAGTTTATGGAACACAAAGCCAAGGAGGAGGAATGCAGGAGAAAACGAATCTGTGACCGCAGAAAGAAGCAGAAAGTGAGAGGTCAAAGGGAAAATCAAAGGCAACTTTTTCACACTGTGAAGAACCAAGTAACTCAGGAACCTGGGGCAGCAAGCCTTGAGGCTGCCCAGATACTGACATCCAGCAAGAGGAGGGCTGATTGAGCTAGGGGACCTGGGGGGAAGAGAGTCTGGGTGTTATCTGAGAATGACGGAATAGGCAAGAAAACAATGAAGCTGTGAAATGTGAAGCCATTTTTTGTGTGTGTGTAATTGAAAACAAAAAAAAATTACTATTGTTAAACTGAGGAAAATTTACAAAACATGAGAAAATCCCCATTAGAACAGCCCTTAAGCCCCTAACACACTCCATACTCTAAAATGGCATTCTCTCTAATGCTCCCTTTAGTAGAAAGGAATTGACCCATGTCCTTATATCTCCACCAAGCTATGAGAACAGGTCTCAGTCTTTGTAAGCTGCCAGTTTTACTTTTCCAGCCCAAGGTCCAGAGTGCAGGGTGCCTCCAACGGCATTTTCCATGGAGGATAAGGATAGTTTGATTCACCAGGGCTCTGCAATTGCAATTTCTTAGGCTAACATGCAGGTGAGAGTTACCAGGCTGAAGTACATTTGTCACGACATGCCAGTATAACCAGCATCTCAGACACAGTGGGTTCCTGGGAATCAAAAACTAAAATGACAAGATGCGAGGCAGTGCTGGCCAGGACCCTCCCCATTGATGTTATCTGTAAATCTCATAAGAAAGCATTGCAAGACGGGCACAGTGGCTCATGCCTGTAATCCCAGCACTTTGGGAGGCCAAGGCGGGCGGATTGCCTGAGGTCAGGAGTTCAAGACCAGCCTGGCCAACATGGTGAAACCCCGTCTCTACTAAAAATACAAAAAGTAGTCAGGTGTGGTGGTGCATGCCTGTAATCCAGCTACTCGGGAGGCTGAGGCAGAAGAATCGCCTGAACCTGGGAAACGGAGGTTGCAGTGAGCTGAGATCATACCAACCTGGGTGACAGAGTGAGACTCTATCTCAAAAAAAAAAAAAAAAAAAAAAAAGGAAAAAGGAAAAAGAAAGAAAAGAAAGCATTGCAATGGAAGGTACAAGTGGGGGATAAGACATTTGGCATACTTGGTCTTTAAGACCTATACCACATGTTGTCTCTTTCATTAAACCAAAAAAAGTTCATAAACTATGTTAAAGAGAACAAAAGGGTGTAGGTGGGGAAAGGGAAAGAATCTTGACCCCAGAGACACAGACACTCTTCAACAGCAAAACTGCTCACTTTGCTTTGATAGAAGAGTCAGATGGGTACTGAAGGAAAACTGTCTAGGAGAGAGGAATAAAGCATGTGAAGAGAAAACAAAGAGTGTCTTAAAATTGTGTTTAAAATCTGCAGTGCATGTAAAATGAATGAATGAATGAGTTGAATTTAGTACAAAATGTCATTATCTTCCATGATGAAAATGCACATAAATATCCATTGAGACAGGAAAAAATGTGAAAATGTTAATAAAATCTAAAATATCATCAATGTAGCTAGACAGGCTATGCTAAGTACACAACCAGGTCAGGAAGCTGTTGAGGTTAATTCTGTATTATTTAGGGTACAGTTGAGCTACTGTGACAGAGACCCTGAGTAGAGTGGCTTAAAGAACATAAAAGTTGGTTTCTCTTTCCACATGGCAGTGTTGGGGTGAGCCGGCAGGGGCCAGCTACTCCTCGCAGTCCAACAGGAACTTTTGTTTCTTCAGAGCTGTAGTGGTGCCATCTCCTCAGACCTACCAAGTGACCACTAATTACACCTGCTGTTTTTCTCTTAAGGACTCCTTGTTTAATCCAATATAATCAGGAAGAGTTGTGGGAAATTGTTCATTTCAATACATCTTTGCTGATACTTAAAAAAATAAAATAAAATGCTTTTATATTATCATGTGGTTTAATTATATTTTCATCAAAACACTGGAGCTGCAGATGTAGATAACTGAAAAAATGGAAAATGTCCCCCATGTAGTCTACTTACCAGTCTGTCTAAACGATTAGCTAGATTAGCCTTACTTTCTGTCAGTAAAAAAAAAAAAAAAACGGACTTCATTTTATGGTTGAAATAAGCAGCTAACACATTTTGAGGAATAGTATTAAAACCACTGAAAAATAAATAATGCAACAACTTTTATAAAAGCAGTCAAGTCCAGATTAAAATGATGTTGTGCTAATATTATTAAACTTTTCATTATGTAAGTCTTTCTCATTTATTCATGAAATATATGTAGCTAATCCCAGCACTTTGGGAGGCCGAGGCAGGCAGATCATTTCAGGTCAGGAATTCAAGACCAGCCTGGCCAACAGGCTGAAACAGAGATGAAACCCCATCTCTACTGAAAATACAAAAATTAGCCACATTGGGTGGTGCGTGCCTGTAATCCCACCTCCTTGGGAGGCTGAAGCATGAGAATCACTTGAACCCAGGAGACGAAGGTTGCATTGAGACAAGATTGCACCACCGCACTCCAACCTGGCCAACAGAGAGATTCCACTTTAACAACAACAACAACAACAGAAAACAAAAACAAAAAGGAAATATATGTAGCTACAATTTTAAGTTATTCATGAAGGAAGGAGGATGCTAAAAAGAATGGTATTCTTTTGGAAAACATGCACGCGTATGTGTACTGAATGCTGGTGTCTAGGAATAATTAAAAATCTTATATCAAATTCAGAAATAATTCCATTAGTTTTGTTGGACATACTGATAAAAACTTTTTCCAGTGTATTTGAGTGTAGACTGCTAAAAATTAATTGGCCTGGTATGTAGTAAAAGCTTTATTTTTGGCTAATATGAATTAGAAGATAGTACTTTAAAAGATGAAATAAATTCAAGATTGTAACTGGAATATTTTATGTGCTTTGATAAATATGTTTTGAGAACTTTCTTGTATAATGCCAAATCTAAAATAAATCATGTAAAAAATTACCGCAGGTTTTTTTTGTTTTTTGAGACAGGTTTTCACTCCGTCACCCAGTAGGCTGGAGTGCAGTGGCATGGTCACGGCTCACTGCCACCTTGATCTCCCTGGGCTCAAGCAATCCTCCCACCCCAGCCTCCCGAGTAGCTGGGACTACAAGCATACGCTACCATGCCCAGCTAATCTTTTTGCATTTTTTGTACAGATGAAGTTTCACCATGTTGCCCAGGTGGGTCTCGAACTCCTGAACCCAAGCAATCCACCCCACTTGGCCTCCCAAAGTTCTGGGATTACAGGTGTGAGCCACTGCACCCGGCCACTGCAGGTGTTATCCATAAAAACCTGAACACTATGGTGGTCTCAGAGGCACACTAACCTGTGCTGTTTGGTTGTCCAATGGTGATCTTCTAATTGAATAGCTGAAAAGAACTGCCTATGTTTAAATACATTTTTTAAAAGCCATTTTGATGGTTAATTTTTCTTGCTGATGCTCTGGGATTTTCTGTTACTAATCTCCCCCATGAGCAATTCACGCTTGTGACAGTGAGGGACAGAAAAGATGAAGCAAGCAAAACCTGGTATCACTGCCACTCCTAATCCTGTATAATACATATATCTGATTTCAGAACCATAATACCATTTTGTTGTTCATACTAAGTATGCATATAGTCTCCTTTTCCTTCCCTCTACAACTATTTACAGAATCTTTCTCCTCTGGTAGCTTGTCTTGCAAAGACTGTTAAATAAAGGTTAGCCTAAATCTGCCTCCTGACATATTTTAAGTTCAACCTAAAGGTTTCTCCATACACAGTGAACTGTAACCTCACTGGATATGTAAACAGATTGTAACCTACTTTTGTACCGATCACAAATGAAAGGCAGCCAACTGTTCAAACTCTGTTTACATAAGGCAAACACCAAGCAGTAACCAATCCAGCAGTTTCTGCGCCTCACTTTCCTCCCTCAGTCCCCAAGTCCTCTCATGCAGCGGCAGAGCTGCTCTGTACCTGTTCTGATTCAGGGGCTGCCCAAGTCACAAACTGTTCTTTGTTCAAGTCAACTCTGTTAAATGTGTCTGAAGTTTTTCTTTTAACAAGACCATGGCGATTGGTTTTCCTATATCTGATATATATCCAAGATATAAATATAAGATATAAAAGATATATCTTAAAAGATATATGTAAGATATATAAGGTATATTTTATAAGATACATATCTTATATAAGATATCTCATATTGGTTTTTTTATATCTGCCACCGTGGTTTCTTGTAAGTTCCCAGCCATGCAAAAGGATTTGCGAGTATGCCTTGGTGCACTCCCAGGCACTCCATCCATTTTACAACAAGGAAATCTGCACTGCTGGGGAGCTAACTCCTAAAAGACTTAAATCCCACGGGGGAATTCATGGCCAGGGGTCACTGACAAATCGCAACTCCTAGCACCTTAAAAAGAAAGAATAACGGTCTGTCAGTTGCTGAAGGATTGAGTTATTAATGAATGAATCTAAAAAGGAAAAACAATGCTGTCTTCTCTGCTGACTCCATCTGAAAGATGAAAATGCCTCAGAGCAGTATAATTATTGTGTAGGCTCCAGGGAACCTGAAAGAGCTCAAGGACACAGTGGGAACACTCCGTCTTCTTGTCAAATAATCCAGGGAAGCTGTGGGTGAATCTTTGCAACTTCTGAAAATACATGTTTCTGACTCCGTATCACTTAGGTCTGTTTCCTTTCATATGAAGGCTGTAAAGAGCTCATTTCCAGCTTATTTCCATGAACATAGATGAATCTGGTGTACAGCAGGGAAGAACACCAAGTCAAATGCCCTAATTTAAAACCCAGTTACGCCAAGCGTTTCTGTATCACCAACCAGATGGCGCAAGGGTCAGCCTGGCCATTTGTATTGCTCAACTATTCACCTTGCCAGTAAGGTCTTCTCTAACCGTTTTAGACTTTTTTTCTTTTTTTCTTTTGTTTTTTTGAGATGGAGTCTCGCTCTGTCGCCCAGGCTGGAGTGCAGTGGCACGATCTCGGCTCACCGCAAACCTCTGCCTCCTGGGTTCAAGCGATTCTCCTGCCTCAGCCTCCTGAGTAGCTGGGACTACAGGCGCCCGCCACCATGTAGGGCTAATTTTTGTATTTTTAGTAGAGACGGGGTTTCACCATGTTGGCCAGGATGTTCTCGATCTCTTGACCTCGTGATCCGCTCACCTTGGCCTCCCAATGTGCTGGGATTACAGGTGTGAGCCACTACGCCCAGCCATTTTAGACTTCTTGATTCCCAATGACCTTTCCTTTGCCCCTAATCCACGGGTTCTCAGTGGGGGGTTATTAGAACTTCCATGGAGTTTTAAAAAACTACAGATGTCCAAGTCTTAACCTAGACCTTCACAGCTTGAGACTCTAGGATTAGGGCTGAGTATGCATACATTTTAGTAAATATTTACTGAGGATTCTGAAGTGATCTCTTGGTTAAAAATTCCTTCCTAATCTATTCATCACTGATTTTTTTTTTTTTTTTTTTTTTTTTTTTTTTTTTTAGATAGAGTTTCATGCTTTGTCGCCCAGGCTGGTAGTGCAATGGCTCCATCTCAGCTCACTGCAATCTCCACTTCTTGGGTTCAAGTGATTCTCCTGCCTCAGCTGCCAAGTAGCTGGGATTACGGGCACGTGACCAAACCCGGTTAATTTTTGTATTTTTAGTAGAGATGGGTTTTTGCCATGTTGGCCAGGCTGGTCTTGAACTCCTGACCTCAAGTGATCCACCCGCCTTGGCCTCCCAAAGTACTGGGATTACAGGCATGTGTCACCATGCCCGGGCTATCCATCATTCACTTCTAAATGATTCATTGCTAATTCTCCATCTTATGTTCACCTTCTACCCAATAAGCCAGTCTCTAATTCTTTAAGGGAGGCAAATACTAATCCAATGACTGTTTTTAATTCTCATGGAACCTTTCTTTAAGTGAGGAAGTTTGTCTGTAGTTAACCAAAGTAATGGTTATTTTTTGAAATAACAAAAATAGGGATTCTTTTTTCTTTTATAAATTAGATTTAATTTAGAAACTTATAAACTTTTTAATTGTTGAGCATCCAGCTTCAGAAATAAAAATAATAATGCCTAAAATGAGAGTATAAACTTGTTTATTGTTTCTCAGAGTTTACTTCCTTTCTTCATTTATTAGCAGATAGAAAGTACTGATCCGCTCTCTTGCTGAAGGTTGTAAAGAAATTAAAAGTTTAGGTAGATGAGTTACCCACACCCATCCTAAAACACCAGAGATCCCCCTAATAGCCTCAAAGGAAGCACAACTTTCTGGCTTTTCTATAGAGTTTATGGCTGGAATATAGCACCTGCTTGAAATAAAATAGAGTCAGAGTTCATCTAAACCACTCCAAAAGTGTTTGGCATTAAACTCAAGGATTCAAATATTTCAGAAATCTGGAAACTACCAACTACTTAATAATGAAGCAAATTAAGTGAAATTCACAAAGGTAGAAGGTTCTAAATGGCCCAGTGTAGGAAAAAGAGTCAAGCTGTCAGAGAGCTTGGAATGGAAATATCACATTTCCAGCTGCTGGTGGAAATCTATAAAAATCTGAGCAAACAGACTGTAGGTAACAGGCATGTTACTGCTTCTCTAGTAATGCTTTAATTGCTGTTTGCAACTGTTTTGGTTTGTAATCCATTTCCTGATTATTAAGGACTCAGATATAAAAATAATTCCTGCTTTATTCTCTACAAGCTGTCAACAAGATGGAAAAACAGAGGGGGGAGTTATAGCCTACAGCAGTATGAGCAAAAAGGAAGAATGAACATTCAACGGATCAAGATGTGCTAGCGGGAGTACATGTAGCATCCTGTGTCATGGAGCAGGCCTTTAGACACAGAACCAGACATGGGACTTGTTAGGATACACTCTCGAATCCCAGGGCTGAACACACACTGCACACTAGCTAAAACATCTAGTCATTCCTACTACACAAAACATACGTAAAGCTTCCGCAAAGAAAGATCTTTACTCACCTCCACTGCTGCTGAGAATTAGTCCTTTCCTACGATAACTCTGGCTTCTCCTTAACAGAGGCCTAAGGAAGTCCTGATTGGAGTGCTAGAAGGATACTGGTTTCTGACTTGCCTTGTGATGAACCACTACTACAGAAACCTGCTTATTGAAAAACAGAGCACTTTCATATGGTCATCTCTTGAGAACCTGTACTAATAAGCTCTAACAAAAAGCATGGGAACCTGGAATCAATAAATAATCCTAAAAACCACATTTAACCTAGTGACTGCCTCCTTCCCTCTGGCAATTAAACTGACTTCCATGTTTCCTTAGGTCTCTACTCTGGAGGATAAGAGAAGCATCAAAAATCACTGACTGAGTTGACCATCCAGCCCTAAATAATGAAGAGATGACCATAAACTCTATTTTAAAAATGGTAAGTGCCAAAAAATCTTTTTGATAGTCTTTTTAATCCCTGGCAGTTCCATCTCACAATTATATTCATTTGAAGACACAATAGTAATCTTTGGATAAGCATGAAAATAAAACATTAGAATCCCAAATATACTCCCCTAGGGGCAATCACATAGGCATATTAGAGATAAATGAAATTTTTTACAAATAGCAAACCTTTATTTACCAATTTGTGGATTCCCCCCCCCCCGGTCTTAAATCTTGGGTATTTTGTATTTTCACATTTTTCACTTTCCTTCTGTCCCTAGATCCTCCTAATTTCCTACTACTCAAGTAATTTGTTCCGTTTAATCAAAGAAATCAACCTGATATTTCATTACATTTAGCTAAAAACTCAGAAATAAACCTATTTATGAAGCGTACTATGTCATATACTGTAGAAACTTCATTTTAGCCGTGTTATATTGCTGGCAATTACTGAACTACAAAAGGCTTTTTTTTTCCCCCCTCTCTCTCCCAACTTAATAAAGCCTATCAAAGTTTCCAGGAAACCAACTGTGACTTCTGCTTTTATTGCGTTCTGATGGGATCGGTGATTACAGAACCTCAATGTCACAGATCGCTCTCTCCATAGAGTGCGGAGGAGAACGCGGTGTAATCCAGGGCGCCAGGCACGCTGCCTGGGCCCGAGTAGGCGGGCATCCTCTTGATGCAGTACTGGGCCTGATCCGGGGGCAGCTCCCGACGCAGCTCCTCCGCCAGGATGTATGGCTGGAAAAAAAAATACGCACGTGTTTGCAGTCAGTTGTAGAAAACACCACAACATAAATAGTCTTAATACTTACATATTTCTTGCATCTGTTTACTTTTTCAAAAGGACTAAAGAATAGGGAGTCTATTGGCATAGTAGTATCAGACAACTACCAGAAAGCCAAGTTGTACTTGTAGGAGTGTATCTAGAAGCTGGCCTGGCCAGCAGGAAGGGTGACATGCTTCATAAAGGCAAATGGAGCATTACTAGTAGTTCTCAAACTGAGCCACAATGCAAGGATACATACTATGATCTGCATTTCACACCAGAAAAGACGAAGCTTTTCAAAAAAAATGTTCAGTGGGAAATAGGACAATTCCAACCAAATAGACTGGTTGGTAAAAGTTAAAGGAAATCACAAATATCACATTAAAATTTATATAATTATAGTTTGTATATTATATAATTTATAGTAGAAGTTTCTTAGTGGGGTTGGAGGAGCCACGGTTTATTACCTTCTAAATCATCTGGGCTCTTTCCCATCCACCCTCACCCCATAGGTAAATGATTCATTTTAAAGAAGACTTTTTTTTTTTTTTTTTTTTTTTTGAGACGGAGTCTCACTCTGTCGCCGGAGCTGGAGTGCAGTGGCCAGATCTCAGCTCACTGCAAGCTCCGCCTCCCGGGTTTACACCATTCTCCTGCCTCAGCCTCCCGAGTAGCTGGGACTACAGGCGCCCGCCACCTCGCCCGGCTAGTTTTTTGTATTTTTTAGTAGAGACGGGGTTTCACAGTGTTAGCCAGGATGGTCTCGATCTCCTGACCTCATGATCTGCCCGTCTCGGCCTCCCAAAGTGCTGGGATTACAGGCTTGAGCCACCGCGCCCGGCCAAGAAAACATTATTTTAAAAATAGTTGGTTTTATCTGATTTTTAAGGTAATAAATATGGCTCTGTCAATGTGTTTAACACGCTAACCTCCTTGTGGTAATGTTCATTATCCTTTCAGCCAGAAAACAGGGTAAAATAATCCTGTCTCAAACTGAATTTGTACATAGAGATGTTTTTACTGTTTGGGGGATAAAATACGAAAATTCTGAACTGGCAATTAAACTCCTCCTGAAGGTCTAGGCTACATGTAAGGAAAAGCTTGCCAATTTTTTACTGACTGAACAGCTATATTTAACTTTGCTCCATGATTTTGCTGGGCACAAAGTCAGGGTTATTGATCCTTGGGAGAAGGTACCCAGTTTTATAACATCTAAATTGCATGGTTTCTTCTTTCTGAGTCACAGTCACCAAACTAGAATGTAAAATGGGGGTTGAACCAGTAACACACACACACACACACACATAAAAGTACACACTACTGTCCCTTCTATAAAAATTAAGTGCAAGGCCAAGCACGAATGCCAGGAATGGCAAGTCTGTTTCCTCTGTGCTGAGCGCCCCATTGTTGTGTGTCTACCTGCTGCTTTCTGAAATCAGTGCCAATGCTGTACAAAGTACACTGGTATAAAAATGGTTTTTATTTACAACAGTGTTGCCTTTTCTGTTAGAATGACGTAGTGGACTCCTGCTAAAGCAGAAGCAAATCTGTGAATGCAGACCTTATCAGAAGCCAGGATCCGGAAGGAGGCGATGACCTGCTCGGCGGTATCCGTGTCGGCCGTCTCTCTAGTCATGAAGTCGATGAAGGATTGGAAGGTGACGGTACCTTGCCCGTTGGGATCTACCAGGGTCATAATGCGGGCAAATTCGGCTTCACCCTGGGGCAAAGTACAAAGAAACATGTACTCGAACAGTACACAGCTCTCAACAGAGCCGTTCTCATTCTTTCCCTAGTGACACGCCAGTTCCTTTATGTCTGAAAACTGAAGTTTGACCTGTGTTTCCCTTCGGTCTTTGGACGAGACTCCCCTTCAGGGTGACTTAGGTTTACTGCTATCAAATAATTTTAAAAGTTGCTGGAGCTTCAAACTAGAAGCTTGTAAATGTCAGAATTCTTTCCTCTCTGGGACCCACTGCTGGCCTTCATGGGTCACGGAACGTAATTATGGAAGAGTAGGTCAAAGAGAGAGCTGAACCCTTTTCTCAGATTAGAACTAGGAAAGCAATGCTGCCAAATCGAAGGCAGCTCAGAACATGGCTGTCACGACTGTAGTTTACAGTCCCGAAGAGAATCGAGGCAGGCCAGGTTAAAAATACTCATTAATGGGTAACAGAGAAGTACTGGATATTCTAGGACTATCCCAGCCCACAGTGAAATGTAAGTTTATCTTGGCTGATTTATGACTAAACCTTTTTTACCTTTCAACATATTAGAGGAAAGGGCACTTGAAAAATCATCAGGTGGCCGGGCGCGGTGGCTCAAGCCTGTAATCCCAGCACTTTGGGAGGCCGAGACGGGTGGATCACGAGGTCAGGAGTTCGAGACCATCCTGGCTAACATGGTGAAACCCCGCCTCTACTAAAAATACAAAACACTAGCCGGGCAAGGTGGCGGGCGCCTGTAGTCCCAGCTACTCAGGAGGCTGAGGCAGGAGAATGGCGTAAACCCGGGAGGCGGAGCTTGCAGTGAGCTGAGATCCGGCCACTGCACTCCAGCCTGGGCGACAGAGCGAGACTCTGTCTCAAAAAAAAAAAAAAAAAAAAAAAAAAAAAAATCATCAGGATGCTACTAAAAGCCACTGAAGTGTACACTTTAAATGGGTAAACCGCAGTATGTGAGTTATATCTCAGTAAAGCTGTTTAAAAAAATCAAAAAGGCTATGTTCTCATCTCCTTCACTAGAATAAATCATCTGACCAATTATTGAATAAAAATAAATGCTTTGGTTCTGTGACTTTTTTTTTTTTTTTGACAGAGTTTCACTCTTGTCGCCCAGGCCGGAGTGCAGTGGTGCAATCTCAGCTCACTGCAACCTCCGCCTCCCAGGTTCAAGCCATTCTCCTGCCTCAACCTCTTGAGTAGCTGGCACTACAGGCACCCAACACCACGGCTGGCTAATTTTTGTATTTTTAGTAGAGATGAGGTTTCACCATGTTGGTCAGGCTGGTCTCAAATCCCTGACCTCAGGTGATCCACCCGCCTCGGCCTCCCAAAGTGCTGGGATTACAAGCATGAGCCACTGTGCCAGGCCCCGTGACTTTATTTTTATACAGCAACAGTGAGACCTTCAAAAAATCTTATCCTATATAATGAAAATGAACCAATCCCAAATGCACTACCTTGGTTTGAGCTTGTCATCTTCTATAATAGAAATCCAAACTCAATAAAATATCAAATCTTAGTACACAATTTCAACTTCTGTCTTACCAGGTCATAACCCATGGAAATCAGGCAGGCTCTGAAATCCTCATGATCCATCAGGCCATTCTTCCTCTGTTGGCAAAAACAAAGGACAGAGCAGGTGAGCACAGAGCAAGACGGGCAACTCTACTTGACCAACTGAACAAAGATCTGGTAAGAGAAGCGCTTTGAGCTCTGCTAAGGTCGTAAATGTCACCACTGACTTGCAAGAAGGATGGAGCCAGCACAAGGATGTTACAAACTAGTTTCTTAAAAATCAAAAAGAGGGGAGAGGAGGCTATAGACCAGACAAAAATGAACGGAGACCACACACTCAAGAAAATAGCAAAAGGAACCAGTTGGGAGCTCACTGCTGCCACCTACTGATGACAAAACGTATGGTAAATGTTCTAAGAAATGACGATGCTCTCAATGATCCCAGGTTATCATCATTTGTAAAATTCCTGCAGAGATGAGCACATTCCTAGAGCTCCGACACCTAGAAAGCAACTACTCTTAGGCCCTTGGGCCAGGATGCAGTGGCCCCTATGTGTGGCAAGCTCAGCTGCTCCCAAAAATCCAATGAGAGTCTACACAGCAGTGTGCAAGAAGGGGTCCACAGGGACAAGTTTTCCCAGCTGAGAAAGGCCAGGTCAGGACAAACTGCAACCCAACTCTATAGAAACAGGGGTGTCAATGCAAAGCCCTGCATGTGACATGAAGCGCACAGCTGTGCTGAAGATTCATTGAGGGTTTTAAAGGGATGGCTAATGTTTCAGCATCAGTACACACTTAAAGAGAAAAAAACACTGGTTATTGGCCATATGAATTATTAAATAGAAGGCTATTTTCTGTTGTTTGCGCTTGCCCGTGAAACAGCCAGTCCCAAAAGCTAATGTCAGAAGTTCTTTTTTTCTATGAATAAGAGACTTTATATGTCTGTCCTCACACCCATGTACTCTGTCCTCAGTCACTGCCGGATTCCTCAGCAGCATTCTCTTAAGTGATGCTTCCCACCTTGACCCAGTCTCCTCCACTTTCTCTAATGCTCCTCCTCTGGCTCTTCTGCCTCCCATAAATGTAGTAGTTCCCTAAGATCTGGGCCTTCTCTCTTCTTACTCTCCAGACTCTTGCTGGACAGGGCCATTATACGGTGACTCCTGGAGGCTTCAGCCCGAAACTCTAGACCTGGACTCCTCCTGCTTTTGCAATAGCTGAGTCCCACTTCTCCCATGTCTTCACGGTTTGAACTTTCCATCTCACCCTCTCCCTTAGCCCCCAAATCCTGTTGTTCACCTCTGTCAGATTTGTCTCAATCTCAGATCTACCTCTTTTCTTTTCTTCATTCCCACCGCTCCTATCCCTCAGCCCTGAAGTTCATGTTCCTTCTCTCTCATTTTCCAAACAGACTTGGGTCTGATCCTCTACTAACTTTCTCATCTTTTCTCCTTCCCTTCTGTCTATCCTTCATCTTAAATGTGCTGTCTGGCACATTTTTTTTTTTTTTTTTTTTTTTTTTTTTTGCAGCACAGCTCTGGTCATGTTACACCTATGCTGTAAAACCTTCTCTAATTCTCTGATGTCCACGAAGAATCCCTCCATTCACAGCCTTTGTGCCCCCTGCCATGCCTATCTTTACCGTTTAATGAAAAGACGAAGCCAAGTGGATCCGTATCCCTGACATGACACCCCTTCCCACTACATAGTAAGCGAACTATTTTCCCCACAAGACAAAGAATCATGTTTAATTTGAACAAACTTCTAAACATGGCAAGTTCTGCACTGTACTCCTTGGACTTTCGTTGCAAAAGACTGTGATCACCTTGGATTCAAATCAATGTGCTTTCTTCCTCTAACGCAGCCCCAGTGAATAAGAGTGTCTGTCAATAAGAGATGGTTGTGTGCCGGGATGAAGAGCCATCATTTCCCTCCTTGGAAGAAAAATGACTTGGGCTTTACTGAATGCAGTTAGGTCAAATCAAAGCACGTTTCTGCACAATGAAGGTGTGCTGAAACTATAAGAATGTCAATATCCATCTCTGTGTATAATTTTTCACTAATGCCTAGCTCTGTGGTCTGAACCCTCTAACAGGCCCAAATCTGACTGGTCTGTCTAGCCCAGAGGCATTTTAGGAACCAGTGAAGGACATTTGCAAATCATAACAGGGCTCCATACAAAGTAATGGTACATCCCTTTTAGTGATCTTTAAGAATTGGAACGTAGCTAGGCGCGGTGGCTCTCGCCTGTAATCCCAGCACTTTGGGAGGCTGAGGCAGGTGGATCACCTGAGGTCAGGAGTTCGAGACCAACCTTGCCAACATGGTAAAACCCTGTTTCTACTAAAAATACAAAAAATTAGCTTGGCATGGTGGTGCATGCCTACTTGGGAGACTGAGGCAGGAGAATCGCTTGAACCCAGGAGGTGGAGGCTGCAGTGAGCTGAGATCGCACCATTGCACTGCATCCTGGGCACCAAAAGCACAACCCTGTCTCAAAAAAAACAAAAAACAAAAAAAACAAAAAAAAAAAAAAAAAAAAAGGCCAAGTGCGGTGGCTCACGCCTGTAATCCTAGCATTTTGGGAGGCCGAGGTGGGTGGATCATGAGGTCAGGAGATCGAGACCATCCTGCCTAACATGGTGAAACCCTGTCCTTACTAAAAAAAATACAAAAATTAGCTGGCGTGGTGGCGGGTGCCTGTAGTCCCAGCTAGTCGGGAGGCTGAGGCAGGAGAATCGCTTGAACCCAGGGGAGGAGGTTGCAGTGAGCCAAGATCGTGCCACTGCACTCCAGCCTGGTGACAGAGCGAGACTCCATCTCATTAAAAAAAAAAAACAAAAAAAAAACAAAAAAAACAAGAATTAGAGTGTAGCCTTAATAGTCACTTACTTTCAGCCACAGGATTAGTAAATAGTATTTTCTCATAAAGAATTGGTTTTACTCAATATTATTCAAATCAAAATACAAGATAATATTTAAAAAGCAGCACTTATCTTTTTATATGCCTTTACTATGAAAATTATCACCATTTTGTTGGTGCGTGTCCTTAAAAGAGATCATGTGTCAATTTTGTTCATTAAAAAAGAAAATTGAGCTGTATATGTTGAAAGAACAGGTTAAATTATGACCAGATGCTTTTCCTAAACAGTTGCTTAGGAAAAGCATATCAGAGTTTTGTATTTAAGTCTTTACAAAATGACCTAAAGCCAACAGTCAGATTTTGTGAAAAATATACTGACTTAGAACAAATGAGCTTTGATGTCAACTAGAAATGCATTCTTATTAAGCGATCTGCATGAAACAGCACACAAACCTGGGCTTTGTGTCACCTTGAGCAATACCAGAGCTTAGGACCCTTCATTTTGGTGGCGATTTTGTCATTAACGATCCTGTTTCCCTGTAAATGTTGGGGAGCCTTAAGACTTAACCTGAGAGCACGCATATTATTTCAGATACATTGTTTAATGTCCCCAGTATTGCCCTTCAAGTAAGTAGAGAGTGGTACCCTGTCAAAGTGGTTGAAGGAGGCTCTGAACTCATTCATCTGCTCCTGGGTGATGCCCTTCGCGTCTCTCGTCAGGATCTGAGTCTCCACCTCATTGATGGTTCTGGCGATGGTGGTCAGCAGCAGCTCCCATCCAACACGAATGTGCTATTGAGGGAAAAGGGGAAAGATCAGTTCCAGGTCTTTCCAGCATGTCAACGCTGCCTCTTACTTTCATAACTGCACAGCCGACTCAAAGGGCTTACTAAGCAAGACTCACGATCGCCTTCACTGCACTAGAAAAAAAATTCTACTTTGTCATCTGTTGCAAGATTCTGCAGTGAGAAGTACTCACAAGTACTCATCAGCTTTCTAACAGTGGCAGCGGGCACTCTGCAGTATATACTCTATAACCAGGGTTCTAACGGTGGCAGCGGGCACTCTGTAGGATATGCTGTATCACCAGGGTTCTAACGGTGGCAGCGGGCACTCTGTAGGATACACTCTATAACCAGGGTTCTAACGGTGGCAGTGGGCACTCTGTAGGATATGCTGTATCACCAGGGTTCTAGCGGTGACAGCGGGCACTCTGTAGTATACACTCTATCACCAGGGTTCTAGCGGTGACAGCGGGCACTCTGTAGGATATGCTCTATCACCAGGGTTCTAACGGTGACAGCGGGCACTCTGTAGGATATGCTGTATCACCAGGGTTCTAACAGTGACAGCGGGCACTCTGTAGGATATGCTGTATCACCAGGGTTCTAGCGGTGACAGCGGGCACTCTGTAGGATATACTCTTGTTTGTCACTAAAAATATTTTCCCGTTTACCAAGTAGCAGGATGAGCCCTGAGTTATACCTCCGGGCTCCCAGAGAGTTCAGTTTGGGCCTAACTGGTGGAAATGCCACAGTCCAGCTTCTGGCACTCACCGTGAAGAAGTGTAGCGAATTTATGGTGGTGATAATAATAATGATAATGTCACTGTCAGGAATATCATATAGTTCTTGATATAGCTCACGAAGCATTTCCACAAATAGTGACTGGAAAGGCTTAAAGATCCCTAACTTTCATACTTGTAGGTCTTAGCAGGAACAAAGAGGGACAAGTGCATGAAGAAAGCACCCTGAGGAGGTGGCGTGGTCCCCGTGACAAGCGAGCGGCGCACGCGTGCCTGGCTGCCGTACCTCCATCGTGTAGTTCGGTGTGCTTGTTGTCAAAGACAAGGGCCTCCTGGATGAGCTGATGGTCTCCCTCCAGCTTGTCGATGTTGTTCTTGTAGTTGATGATGTTGTGCTCGTACTGCTTCAGCTGATTCATCTGGTCCTCCAGGGCTCCTGTGATCTGGATGGAGCTCCGGGCAATCTCCTGAGGGAGGCGAGTGAGAAGCAGACAGAAACAAAGTAAAGTACCCTCTAAGGGAGCTCGGCGCGAGGCGCCGTTCCAGACCCTGCATCGGATGCTGGGCCAGCGTCAGGCAGCGGCCGGTGTCACGCGGCTCACTTTTCTCAGTGAGCATCACAGAACAAAACAAGGTCTAGTTCTAGTCTGTCTAGAGAATGGGGAAAAAAGTCAACTAAGATCCAAAACAGAGAGGCAAGAGGGGTTAGAGATGAGTCCTGTCGGATTCTTGCCACGGGAGGGAAATGCCGTCGGGCAGAGCCGCCCTGCTCTGGAGGAAGCTGGGGGTGGGCTGCGTGGGTGGAGCTGCCAGACAGATTTAAGACCCACAAGATGCTTCCTCCATCAGAATTTCTTATATTTTTAGATGGTCTCCCCTTAAAGAAAAAAGTCAATATTTTAACACCAAAAGGGTGGTGGGGCAAGAAATACATGAGTCAATAAATGTCCCCTGGCTGTTCTTGATGATCAAAGGACAACAGTGTTATTTAAAGACCAGTGTCCCTCAAATGTTCTGAAAATGCAAAGTATTTGTGGGTCTTCACGTGTCCTCCTTGTAGGGATAGACGGTTTAAAGTCTAGGCCCTGCAGAGGCCAAAAACGGAGAAAAAGCCCTGTCACCATTTTTAGTGAGAAACTAAACAGAACCTAGCAAGACCCCACTCTCCTTCCTTGAGTGCCCCCTTCCTGCATTCTGTATTGTGCCCGGTTTGCACACTGTCCCCAACAGCCAGGGGCTGAAAGATAAAGCTGGGGTGATAACAGAACGGTGCTCCCACCTGACTGAGTGGGTGGCTGGAAACCACAGCATGTGCGGTATCACTGCTGCGTGGCTAAGGGACTTATTGCAGGGCTTGTGAACAGCGCCTGGGAGGGCACTGGCTTACCTCCATCTTGTTTTGGATCCAGGGCCCAATGGCATTGGCTTGTGCAGCAAACTGGCGCCTCAGACGCTCGTTAGCATGCTGGCGAGCCAGCTCCTCCTGCAGGGACTGATCGCGGATGGGCACGAGTTGCTTCACCTGTCAGGGCCCAAGGACAACAAGGGTTAGAGGCCAGCTGTGATCTCCCAGGAACGACCACAGAATGCAGGAATAGTTCAAGGGGTTGGGGTGGGAATGGAGAAGGAGAAAGGAATGGAGGAGGGTATGGGGGGAAGGAAGAGGGAGGATAGGGAGGAGGAGTCCCTACTCTAGGGACTAGAGGATGAGCTTGATTTAGCTTTGACTGCCATCTAGTGCCACCAAGTGCCTGCTGAAAGGCAGGATGAGGTGGAGAGTATTTAACAGCCTGCAGTAGGAGCAGCGACCATTCCCCTCCAGCCAGAGCCTCTAGGCCTGCTGCACAACCAAGTCAGGGCCAGGTCCAGAGTACAGAGGATTTGTGAACTTGGATGAAGGGAACACTGACATGTCTATATTCACCATCTCAGATTAAAATTTAGCACTCCCTTTGTTTATGAACGATGTGGAGAGCAAATCTGCAGCAGTATTTAGCAGTCCCTGTGATCTTATCACAACAGAAAGCACAGACATTCTATACTAATGTTACAGTTATGCCTGCCTCTTGCAATAAGTATCACGTACACTCAGCACTACTCCAAAATTATTGGACCTGCTGTTAGATCTTGGTTTTAAATGTGTTCATAAAGAAGCACATACATTACAATAACTTTAGAGATATTTGAATAACTACATTTCAATATAATTTGTTTCCTTTGTAATATTAAATATTTTTATAAATTTACAAACATTATTATGAGAGGAATCCACAGGCTTCCCCAGACTGCCAGAGGGGTTCATGACACCAAAATGTCAAGAGCCCACGCTGGGTTCATGAGTTCGATTCTTATACCATGCTGGCCCACAGAAGAGTATACACCTGGTCTACCTGCTTTCTGTTCCATTTGTGAGTTACATTTTAAGGCTATGCCTCCATTCTCTTTCAATAAATGGAAAAGAAAAAAGCTACTTCAAAAATCTTTCTTTGTGTCATCTGCAAAACTGCTACTAAAAGCATTATTATTGTCTTTTTTTTTTTTTTTAAACAAAAATCCATTTGCTTTATAACTTACTGATGGGAGAAAAGTTTGTCTCACTTTAAAAAATGATACATTTCTGCCCCGGCATGGTGGCTCACACCTGTAATCCCAGCATTTTGGGAGGCCGAGGCGGGTGGATCACCTGAGGTCAGGAGTTTAAGACCAGCCTGGCCAACATAGTGAAACCCCATCTCTATCAAAAATATAAAAAATTAGCTAGGCGTGGTGGCAGGCGCCTGTAATCCCAGCTACTAGGGAGGCTGAGACAGGAAAATTGCTTGAACCCAGGAGGCAGAGGTTGCAATGAGCCGAGATTGTACCTCTGCATTCTAGCCTGGGCGACAGAGTGAGACTCTGTCTCAAAAAAATGAACGTAATAAAAATGAAAAATAAAAAATGATATATTTCCTTTTATTCCCCCCCGTATGAAAACTACTTAACTCAGAACTGTTTCCTTTCTGTTTTCGGGTGTTTGATAGGAAGATCAGAGCTAAATTTAAAGCTCAGATGCGCTAATTAGCCATTGTCTCTCAGATGAATACTCTCCTCTTCCTCATACCTGTTTTTGTCTTTTGCACTGTTTATAACTAACTTGCTGCACATGTGTTTTTATGGTAAAAGCCACTTCAGACCCATGTGGTGGACTTATTCCTCAAAGACTATGATTGGCATACTGAGATGACTAATTGTGCTATAATTTCAACCATGAAAAGAAATGTCTCAATCTTAACAATGAGGCAAAAAGGCTCAAATTATTCCATTTGGACCATAATTACATTTGTCGATAGTTGCCCCAAATTTAAAAGGCAGCAAGTTAGTAAGAATACTTTCATTCCCAAGATGTAGTTTTCTAAGCAATTTTTCTGCATTTAAAATTCACACACATCTGGGACATGTCTATATCATATTCTAAAAATTCTTTTAAAAAGTACTATAAGTACTTGTAAGCATGTTTTTAACCAAATTTTCAGTTGGGGCTTTAAAAACCATTTCCTTTATGGCATTAGGGTCATAACCTATAGCGGTTGTGTCAACATTTGTAAGATTTTCCTTAAGTAAAATAATCTCTGCTTTCTTTCCCCACAAACTGCAGAAGCTGCTGCAAGGTCCTTAAGAGTTTATCACATTTTGCCTGTGAAATCTGGGATAAAGGACAATCCTGATCGTGACACAAAATGAGGCTGTCACCCTAAGTCCCCGAGGCGTTAACTTCCTCCTTCAACTTCAGCTTTGAGAATGCCCCCTGGTCCCACACCAGGCCCTCAGCCACCCACCTTGTCCCACTTGGTCCGGAGCTCATCCATGGTGACAGTGCTGTACGGGTTGCTCGAGCTGATTCTGATACTGTAGCTCTGAATCACCTTCTCCACCTCGTTCTGGATGGCCATGATGGACTGCCGCTCTCCGTCTGCCTCGGGCAGCGTGGCCTTGAACTGCTCATGCGCAGTGATCAAACTCTACACCCGAGACACAAGCGGAGAAAAACAGTGTGGCTTGAGTGTTAATTTCATAGGCTTTGATATTCCTTTCTGCACACAAGTAAATGCCTTGTTAATTGCAAGAACCTCTGGAGAAAAACACATTCTGAATGCTTTAGAAAAAACTCTTTAGGTACACAGAAGTCAAGTTCCTGGAAAATGGAAAAAGGGTATCACGATGACTATTAATTTGATTGATGGCTACTCCCCCAGAGTCTTTTAAAAATCTTTTTTTTTTTTAATCAGTTTTCCTTTCACTGTTTTCGATCGCCAGCTATTGTTTAGGTCTTTCTTATTTTCTGCTGACGAGCAGAACTTAACTTAGCAGCACTTCCTTTTTCTTTTTTTTTTCTTGAGACAGGGTCTCGCTAGGTCACTCAGGCTGGAGTGCAATGGCGCAATCATGGCTCACTGTAGCCTTGAACACTTGGGCTCAAGTAATCCTCCTGCCTCAGTCTCCTGAGTAGCTGGGACTATAGGGTATACATCACCATGCCTGGCTAATTTTTTTATTTTTATTTTTTGTGGAGACGGGGTCTCATTATGTTGCCCAGGTTGGTCTCAAACTCCTGGTCTCAAGTGATCCTCCCCGCCTGGACCTCCCAAAGTGTTGGGATTACAGGTGTGAGCCACCACGCTCAGCCCTTAGATGCCCTTTCTAATGGCCAGTGTTACCTTTGTAGTCCTACAAAAGCATCGGACATTTGCTACTGTTATCCCTAAAGAAAACCAGGAAGTACATCCCTACTCCTCAAAAAGAAAAGGCCACAGAAACTAACTCTTCCCAGAAGCCGCTCTAAAGAGCCATTTATCAAACCTATTCTTTGACCCGGACATGAGCAGCCCTGCAAATTCAGCTGCTCAAAGACCTCGCTGCCTCGTGGAGCACCTTTGAGTGTGAAGCTACTGTTCTCTTTAGGTGCAGCAACAGGTCAGCTGCCAACAGAGTTTTGACAAAGAGTGTGACTTCCAAGTCGTGCTTAGAGGTCTCACTTATTCCACAAATAAATGATTTTAGACTGTCGGCCTGTGCTGAAGAGTGCAAGCAGGAAACATCATCAAAGCCTCTTTCAAAAGGCAACTCCAATGTTCATGGAAGCACTTTCTTTCCCCTGACATGCAGGTGGAAACCCTTCTAGATGGCTCCTGGCAGGGAGGTGTGGTTTCAAATGCCAATCTTCAGGATTTCCTTTCTACTTGCATTCTTTTTGATGACATATCTATTTTACAGAAAAAAAAAAGTAAAAAAATATTTTCTCTTTTTATTCTATTATACATCAAATTCGCTAAATAAATTATGTCCTGGCTAACTGAGATTAACTTTCCTTCCTAACGTCACCACTTAGAAGCTTTGTTTATAGTTCTGAAGTTCCAGAAAAAACTATACGCAGAACATTTTGGATTGGTGGTAGGCAAAAGGTAGGTGCTGATTTGTGGCTTCTTACGGTTTACAATCTGCCACCCACTCTGTAGATTTAAATAAACAGTAATATGCACACATCTGCAAAGTAGTTAACTCAGCAGCTAGTAAACTTAGAATGTTTTCATGAGTAACTCCAAGTGCACATGTTTATTTTGCTCAATGATTCAGCATTTGTTGTTGTTGTTGTTGTTGTTGTCACCCAGGCTGGAGTCTAGTGGCACAATCTTGGCTCACTGCAACCTCTGCCTCCCAGGCTCAAGCGATCCTCCCACCTCAGCCCCCCCGGTAGCTGGGACTCCAGGCGTGCGCCACCACACCTGGCTAATTTTTTTGTATTTTTTGTAGAGACGGGCTTTTGCCACATTGGCAAAGCTGGTCTCGAACTCCTGAGCTCAAGCAATCCACCCGCCTCGGCCTCCCCAAGTGCTGGAATTACAGGCATGAGCCACTGCGCCCAGCCTCAGCATTCTTTTTTAAAGAACAGAGCTTTTGAGACATATTCACCATTACTTGATTGATGTTAACGGGTTTGCAACACAGAGTAGTAAACACATTTTTAAGCTAAGGTTCAAGGGTAATTTGGGCTTTCTAGCCACGTTTATTAATTTTTTTTTTTTAAAGAAAGAAAATGAGAAACCAAATAACAGAACTCTAAGTTTAAATGACAACTCACTTCTAATGCACAGGGCATACAGAGTTGGGGTTCCATTACCTGGATCTCCTCAATGCTGTGGACAATGAACATATCTTGCAGATCCTCCATAGCGCCTTCCATCCAATTGTTGAAAGGAGCAGCCCTCTTGGCAAACTCCAGGTGAAGCTGATCAATGGTTTCTAGCAATTTCTCCATTCTCTGAAGAATAAAGAGAAGCAAGCATTATCATAGACTAATTTAAAAATTCACTGAAAGTGTAATTATGCATTCCCTAACAACAGACTATTCTCTGACATTCTGTTAAGCATATTAGCATGTGTCTACAAAAGATTACCTGATGCTCAAATGATTAGGCTGAGCCCTGCAGGTCTCTGAGGTGCCTTCTGAATCAAAGAAGGATTTAATAACATCCAGAGCAGCCTCATTTGTAAAGTGTCTAAAGTACTTCACTACATGCTACTTTTCTGAAAACTGAGACTCCACATACGGCCTACTCTGACTTGCTTTCAGCTAAAAAAGGACTTTGTAAGAGGACCTGATTCCCTAACTGTGCCAGATTAACAGAAAATGCAGGGCATCTTCCACGTTTCAGAGTCAACACGTGCAGAGAAGTGTGCCTTTCCCAAAGTCACCTGCCTAGTGGAGAGAGAAGGGACTACAGGTTCATGTTCTCAAATCCTCAGTCAGGATTTAACACAGATCAGCTCTTGCCTTTCTGGGCATATGAAGGCACAAGGTCTCAAGCAACAGGATGATCCTGCGCTTGTTTCCCACGGCAGACAAGTGGGGGCAGAAGGGGAACGCATCTCCATAGCTTTCAGCCTTCCATAATGAGGTTCATTTTTCCCCTCCTGTTCTAAAACATTTTGCGCTGTCTGTTACATGTCTGGTCTTTTCTCTCTCTCGACATCTCTTTCTTTAAGCAGATATGTCATAGCCATTTGGCATTTGGGAAGCTTAATATTGCGTTATCTCAAAAGTGTCATCAGTCAAGGAGAAAAGACTCAGGGAACTGGTAAACTGCTTATTTCCTTCACGTGGGAGATGTCTTCCATGGTTAAAGACAATGAGGGGCAGTTTGACACCAGTTACCCACTGTGTCTTACACTTAGTCTTACACTTATATAAGGCCAAATTCATCCCAATTCTGTTTCCTATCAATTTACTCACTTCAACATTCGGTTCCATCTTCCCTTCACACATCTCTGATTTCCTGACTCACTCACAGCTCAATTTACTCAGGCAGAAGGACTTTTGGAAATGTACTGTCACTGCCCGATACAAAGTAGATTTATGCAGTAATCTCATCGCCCCTGGATTTTTTTAAATTGAAAAATATACTTCACTGCTGTCTGGACAAATTACAACACAAAGCTCCCAACTTCCCATTTCCCTCTTTCTTCCCTTTTCATGTTTTCTTCAGGGGTTCCTTTCACTAGACAACCTGTTTCATGCCACAGAGAAACAGACGACGAATACCAGCGATTTCACTAAAGAGCTTCTATTAAAAGATTTCATGTCAACAAGCGGCTTCAAGACTTCACCTCCAGGGCTTCTCTCCTCTTCTGAGTAAGTGTTCCCAGTCGGTCCCACTGGTCACAAATTTTCTGGCACCGATCGTTGACATTGACAGCGTCGTGATAGTCCAGTTCACTATTAAAAGTGAAAATAAATAAAGATTAACTTTTCTAGATGATGAGAGAAAATGAACATGGGCTAAAAAAGAAAAACAACAGGGAAGTTTAAAAACAAACAAAAACATCTGAAATGTATCCACATGGACATAGAGTGAGGGCTGATAGACAGTGGAGGCTCAGAAGGGTGAGGGGGTGGGAGAGTAGGTGGATGATGAAAAATTACTTAGTGTAATTTCATACGACGTATGTTATTTGGGTGATGACTAACCTAAAAACCCTGACTTGGCCACATGTAGCAAAACTGCACTGCTATCCCCGCCCCCAACATTTATACAAATAAAAAAATAATAAAATATAAAAATCTAATAGAGAACTGGGATGCTATTTCAGGGTTCTGTTAACTGTCATCACTGTAAACATCACTCTTCCCAGATAAATTACAAGAAGAATTCATAAAACTTTCGCTGGCCAACAGATTTCTAAACAGAGAGAACCGCTGTCTTCTTAATACCACAGGCTCCATTTATTTTCCCTTCCTTTTCTTGGAGAGGCCCCCAGACAGCATTATTTCTAAGTGGCAATGTCCCTGTGGGTGAAGGTTAGAAGATGTCACTGTCTGACCTGGAAAACAGTCCTGTAGGCCAGGATGCAGCTACAGTGACTGGGGAGGGAGGAGTCAGCCTGCACCACATTGTGTCCTTGGCTTCCCTAGAAGGGCACTTGGCCTCACCACTAGGTAGAGTATCAGGTCCAGAGCTGTGCCATGACTTTATCTAACATAGAGGGATTTCTGAAATGGGGCCGAACTGAGCCCTTCCACTTAGAGAGGTTCTGACTTATCTAATGCCACTAGTGTGACAAGCAAGAGCAAAATGATTTCTCACTAAATCCTTACTTTTCCTTGCCAGATCCATCTATGCATTCTACCTGGGATCTTTCTGTGCACACACTATTGAAGCAATTTTCTTTATTTTTTTTTTAAGAGACAGCGTCTTGCTTCGTCACCCAAGCTGGAGTGCAGTGGGATGATCGTATATTATACAGCCTCAGACTCTTAGGCTCAAGTGATCCTCCTGTCTTAGCCTCCCAAGTAGCTGGGACTACAGGCATGTGCCACTACACCCGGCTCTTTTAAAAAAATTTTTAGAGATGGAGTCTTGCTGTGTTTCCAGGCTGGTCTCGAACTCCTGGCCTCAAACTCCTGGCCTCAAGCAGTCCTTCCTCCTCAGCCTCCCAAAGTACAGGGATTACGGGTATGAGCCACTGCATCCAACCTAAAGCAAATTCTTAACTCGAAGCTTAACCCAGTACCTCCAGAGATAACAAGTTTGAATCCTGTACAAAACTTAATCATCTTTTTCACTCAGATATAAATCAATAACTATGGAAGTTTAAAGACATCTTTGGGAAGCTTCTTCAAAAACAGTCCAGGATTAGACAACTTTTGAAAAGTCCCCTTCTACCCTACCAAATCCATTTCCTTAAAGCTTAGGTTCGTTTACTTCTTTTTTCAACCTTAAATTAAGGCAGTGGTTGTTCGCTGCTTTTTTTCCTTTGAATAACACTAATTTGTGCTTACTGAATGTTCTTGTTTCTGTTACTGAATAAAGGGGATGCACATGGTTACTACCTGAGTATTTTTCCAGTGGATAAGAAGCTCCCTATCACCTGATTAAAGCTTGTCCAGTTCTCAAGAGCAAACAGCAGCTTTCTATATACAAATACTCCTCACTAGACCAAGGTCGACTAAGATTCTTGTCTTACTTATTATAACCAAAAAAACAAAACCAACCAAAACACACCAGCAGTTTGCACAGCCCTAAATATAAAATGAGAAGGCTGTGGATTTTCAGACATTAAAGAGAAGACAGACTTCTCCAGAAACAAAAACCTAGGAATCCTTCTCTTGTTCCATAACGCAGACAACAATGCTCACCCATCCAGGGTTACCTTTAGGGCAGAGTCTCTCTCTCTTCCTCTAATTCATCAGCAATGGTTCTATACATACATGCTTTCAAGGAGTTAGGGTTTGCATAACTATGCATAACTATTGTTTATGTACTTTGAGAACAGCACAAAACGTTTGATTTATTATTGAAGGACAGGTAAAAATGGAAAAGGATGTTAATAACAATAAGATGAGCACATACTTAAATTCTATGTGTGGTTAATCTCTAGCCTGTGTGAAGACATAGGCACTGGGGATGGCAGGAATAATAATAATATACAATTATTACTTAAATTTTATGGGCAACACTTAAAGCCATTCCAAATTGCTCATGGGAGCTATTATGGAGCACTAAAGAGCTCGAGTTTCTTTTCATCCCTTTATTTCACTTGTACCTGTTACTGAGCAATGAAAAAGCCAACGTTCAAGAAGCATGGGAAATAAGACCATCTACAGGCTATGAATACAGTGCACGAAGTGGATATAAAGATCACAAAAAAGCAAGAGTTTGTATGGGCAAGACTGAAACACACGATCTCTTTTAAAAGGCCCCATCTGCTAATTTTCTCTAGTCAAAAGTGAGGAACATGGCAGTTTTAAAACGTAATAGACTGAAATAAATTTTTATTATTTAATTTTTGAAGTTACCATTATGTGACAGGCTCTAAACACTCTACAGATGTATCAGTGATTATAATGGTGGGGAAAGTAGTAGGGAATAAAATGTTGTCTTTATTACAAGGGAAAAGGACCTGAAGAAAGCTCGGAAACATGGCATGGAGGCTCCTCTCCCAGAGGGCGGCTGCGCCCCAAGGCTCACACTACACAGAGTGGGAACTGAGAACACTCACTCTGTGCTAAATCCAGCCTAGGCTCAATTGTCCTGTTAGTTCTTCTCATAAAACTAAACCCATGAAAGTGAAACAGCACTTATGGGATGATAAAGCAAAGTGGGGCCCTGACGTCTCTTCTGCACATGTACAGCAGTGCCCTCGGTTTTGCTTTTTTGTTTTTTTTTGTTTTTTTTGAGACGGAGTCTCCCTCTGTCGCCTAGGCTGGAATGCAGTGGTGCCATCTCGGCTCACTGCAAGCTCCGCCTCCCGGGTTTACGCCATTCTCCTGCCTCAGCCTCCCGAGTAGTTGGGACTACAGGCGCCCGCCACCACGCCCGGCTAATTTTTTGTATTTTTAGTAGAGACGGGGTTTCACCGTGTTATTCAGGATGGTCTCGATCTCCTGACCTCGTGACCCGCCCGCCTCGGCCTCCCAAAGTGCTGGGATTACAGGCGTGAGCCACCGCGCCCAGCCAGTGCCCTCTGTTTTGTGTTCGTTTTATGTTGATTTCAGGACAGGCTGTGTTCGGCCTCTTGCACCTGGCCTGGGTGAGGCCGCCTTCCCATAGCTTTCTGGGCCCCAATGTTCCAGACTTATTTCTCATCTTCCCGGAAGCAGAGCTGCTTGTGCTGGGGGCAGGGGTGCCGCTGGATGGGAGGACATAGGGATTCTACCACAACCTAAGAACCGAAATCTGTTTCTACATTTAAACAAGGAGAATCCCTGCAGAGTGCCTCCAGCCGGGTTCCCTCTGCGTTTAGTCAGGAAAGAAAAGGCAGGCCTTCCTCTCCCCTCTCTATGGAATCCCCGGGGCTCCCGGGAGGACGGACGGCATCTGCACATACTTGAGCTCCTGCGCGATGGCTGCGATCTGCTCCACGCGGTCCTGGTGCGCTGCCAAGTCGCTCTCGAACGCCTCGTGCTTCCGCAGCAGAGCGCGAACCTCTGTCAGCGATGCCGACTCATAATCCTTCTGCAGCAAGATCTGCTCTTTGCCTGCAAAGGTGGTAGCAAGAAAGTATGAATATGCTGAGGGCACAGTGGCTTCCTCGGGCCAGCCACGTTCTCAGGGAGCGTTGAGATTCCAAAGAACTAAGAGAAGCGGACAGAGAGGGGGCAGGACTGAAGACGCAGGCCAGGGTTGTGATGGAATTCAGGCTGCTACCCGCTAAGGATGCCCCAGTCCCTCTCAGTTTTGAAAGCTAGTGTCTCCAAATAAAGGGGGAAGGAGAGCATGCTGAGTACATTTTAAGAAAAAAAAAATTTGTAGTCTTCATCATTCTAAGTCACAAGTATCTGATTTTCCTGCATGATCCTCAGTTAAGTTAGTCATTATTCGCTCCCAAGAGCTACTGGGGATGCTTAGATAAAACCCCTGTGCTCAACTTGTCTACCCATGAGTTCCACCCCACCCTAGTTCCTTTCATTTGAAAGCTATACTGTGTGTGCTTAAATGGAGTCTGTGCTTTCTTTTCCTGATAATAAATATTAGAAATTTTCCTCTCTGACCCTCCACTAATATTTTCCCATATAAATATTTCTCAAATCCAGCAACTGCTGTGATCACGACTGGATCCACATTTATCCCCTGGCTAACAACCTTTAAGAACTCTATGAAATTGGAAGTGGAAAGCAAATGTTCATATATTTAATGATGACGATGTGCCACTTACTGTGTACTAAACGCTACTCAAAATGCTTTCTAAATATGAACTCATTAAATCTTCATGGAAACCCTATGAGGGAGGTATTACTGTGATTCCCATTTCCAAGAGGACACTGAGGCCCTGCGAGATTAAGAATTCATCCGGGGCACACAGCTGCTATGCATCAGAGCCGTGCCTCCAACCCACCTGGCTCCAGGTTCCTTGCTTGTAACTACCTGTCTAAGAAATATTAAAAATCAAGCAACAATAAAAGCAAAAACCATATAATGAGGAAAAATCTCCCAAATCTCAAAACAGATTATTATGTGATGGGGAAAATGCTTTATTCTTCTGCCTTGGCAAGGACTATTTAGTCCAGGAGACAGTAAAAAAAAAAAATGTTAGGGCCGTATTCTTATGGCTATGGAGACCGGCATGTGTGTAAGGCCTGAAAAAAGTAGATGAATGCAAGTGAAATGAGCAAGTTAGACTATAGACGATATCTTGCATCCTTCCTTCCAGATTTTCTACATGGGATATTATGTTGCTCTATGGCATTTAATATACATTCTACTGGCAGAAGCTAGTGGTTGGCCCAGGGCTATCTGACCACCAGTTAGGGAATGAATGGATACTTGTGGAATCAAATAAAAAACAAGGAAGGAGGCCAGGCCTTCTGTAGGCAGGTATGTAAAGAACACATTTTAGGTGCCATTTTGGAAAGAAATAGATTATCTGCTTGATTAGAAACTAAATTTTCATGCCTACCTCTTAAATTTGGCACTGAGACAGGAGCAGAGAAAGGTGATGACACCTACCTTTAGTGTCACAGACATTAGGCATAGTTAGTAAGGACACATCATGGCTCTGATGTGTTCAACATGGCTCAAGTCTGGTTTTTCAAAAATCCAATCTGACTCCTGTCTACTTACCATAAGCCCAAGTCTCGTGGGTTGAGGCCTTTTGCCTGAACTTCTCAGCCAGGTGTTCCAAGCGCTCCAGTCTCCGAATCTCATTGAGTAACCACTCCTCGTAGCCCTTCTCAGCCTGCTCCAGCCTCTGCCAGGCACCAGCAATATCCTGGGACGGTTGGAAGCCAAGGGAAGCGAATGTGTAACAAGCACCTTCGTTACATTCTGAACTCTAAGGCTTCTTCTCTAAATCTCCTCCACTACGTGATTGATGGTGTTTTCCTTCTGTTTTCTTTTCCTTCCTTACCCCTCACCCCAATAACCATTCAATTATTTGGCTTCCAAATGTCTTAATTATAATTCACTGGGATCTTTTAAGATGAACATAGTTGTTATCAGTTATCTTGACACTTCTCCAGATGTGGACAAAGATGCAGAGGGCTGACAATTTCTGGCTACAAGAAGATAAAGCCTCAGGATGGCTCAATTCAAAACTCTTTTATTATGATTATTTTTATTTTTTAAGAGGTGGAGTCTCGCTATGTTGCTGTTCTTTAAGTCTTAGGCTCTGACAATCCTTCCACCTCGGCCTCCCCCATAGCCAGGATTACAGGCATGTGCCACTACACCCGGCCTCCAAAACAACTCTTATTCAGTGACTGGGGTGAACTGTCCAGCCACCCAGCCATCAACCACTAATTTCTGGGCATCTAGCATGTAGCAGGCACTAGTGAGAAACTCTGAAAGGGTAAACAATACCTCTAAAGTTCCCCATTCCCATGCAGCTTCCATGGTGGGGTGGGGAGAGAGACAATCATTAAGTACTTAAGCAATTTCATTTCGGAAAGTGATAAACGAAATGCTGTAAGGGAAAAAAAAGCAGGGTCAAGGGATACTGCCAGCCCTGCTCGTCAGGGTGGTCCCTGTGGCAGGTTACTTAGAGAAGACCCCTCTGAGAAGGGGGCATCTGAACTGAGTCCTCAATGACAGAAGTCAGTGATGTGACGAAGTACGAAACAAGGGCTCCTGGGCAAGGGAAAACTCTCGAATGCCCAAGAGGGCATGTGCTCTGCGTGCGGGAAGGATGGCAGGCAGTGTGGTGTGGCAGCGGTGGAGTGAGTCAGGGCAGAGTGAGAGATGCATTTGGCAATCATGCAGACCCTCATAGGCCAGGATAATGAACTTGGATTTTTCTCTAAATACTCTGGGGAGTCACTGAGTCACTGAAGGGTTTTGAGAAGAAAGGAGATGAGATCTGATTCATATTGTTAAAAGATGACAGAGGCTGATGTATGGGGGATGAATTTTAAGAGGCAAAAGAAAAAGAACCAGTCAGGAGTTACTTGCAGGGTCCAAGGAGAGACAATGGTGGCTTAGCATACGCCAGTGGCCGTGGAGGTAAAGAGAAGGGGATTAAGAGCGTTTACTTAAGATGTATTCTGGAAGAAGAGCCAATGGGACTGGCTGAAGAACTGGATGTAAGAAAGTGACAGAAAGGGAAGAATCAAGATGAAACCTGGGTTTGGGGGTTAGCAACTTAGAGGACAGTGACAGAATTTACTAGGATCGAGGAAACTGGGAGGAACTCTTTTGGATATGTTTGATTTAATATGCTATAATATATCCAGGTGGATATATTGGTCTGGAACTTGGGGAAAAGTCAGAGCTGGAAATGTAAAATTTGAGAGTTATTGGCATTTAGGTGGCAATGAAAACCATGGGCCTGCCCAGGCATGCCTGCTCATGCCTATAATCCCAGCACTTTGGGAGGCTGAGGTGGGAGGATCGCTTGAGCCCAGGAGTTTGAGGCCAGCCCTGGCAACACAGCGAGACCCCATCTCTACAAAGAAATAATTAGCCATGCCTGGTGGTATGCGCGTGTAGTCCCAGCTACTCAGGATGTTGGGGTGGGAGGATCGCTTGAGCCCAAGAGATTAAGGCTGCAGTGAGCTGTGATTGTACTACTGCACTCCAATCTGGATGACGGAGCATGACCATGTTTTAAAAAAAAAAAAAAGAAAAAGAAAAAACAAGCCATGGGCCTGGATGAGATCACCTGGAGGGTATAAAGATGAAGACGGCTCAGCACCAAGCCTGAGAATCACTAGCATCTACAGGGAGAGGGAGGAGGCAAGGCCTTGAGCAGAGATGGAGAAGGCCTCGCTGGTGAAGGAGGAAGAAACAGGAGGACCAAAGTGGAAAGAACTTCAAGAAAGGAGAAATGGGCAGCTGGGTCAAAGAAACTGAGAATATAAAAATACAAATGATCCCAGCACTTTGGGAGGCCGAGGTGGGCGGATCACAAGGTCAGGAGTTCGAGACCAGCCTGGCCCATATGGTGAAGCCCCATCTCTACTAAAAATACAAAAATTAGCTGGCCGTGGTGGTGGGCGCCAGTAATCCCAGCTACTTGGGAGGCTGAGGCAGGAGAATTGCTTGAACTCGGGAGGCAGAGGTTGCAGTAAGCTGAGATTGCGCCACTGCACTCCAACCTGGGCAACAAAGTGAGACTCTGTCTCAAAAATATAAAAATAAAAACAACTTGCTTTGACAACATGAATGCCATTGACTTTGACAAGAACCTTCTTGGTGGAAGCAGGGACAGAAGCCAGCTGAGTGCAAGTCGAAGGGTAAAAGAAGTGAGTGAGTCGGGGCGGGGCACGGTGGCTCACACCTGTCACCCCAGCACTTTGGGAGGCTCTCTACTCACCGACACCATCTTGCCTTCGGAGGGCATGAAGGCAGGCCGGTTGCTGATCCGCAGCTTGGTCTGCAATGTGTTGAAATTGATCTCCAGCTGGCATTTCTCCTGCACCTTGGGTGGCTTGTGCTTCCGGCGGTAATCCCGGAAGTCCTCCAGCTTCTTCTGCATGGCCTGCATTGTCTTCTCAGGAGTCCGGTTCTCCAGCCAGGGGATCGTGCGACGAATCCATTCCAAAAGCTGCTCCCCAAACATAAAAATACTGCTGAAGACACCAGCAAACCCCCTTCCCCAGTTAAAAAAAAAATGAGGCATCCAATAATTGTAATGGATGAATCTAATGTTCCTAAAATCACTGAAATGTGGTACCTCTATGCACAGAGGCATGAATGAAATGTTCAGTGTCCACCCATGGCCACTAGTGATCACCCCAACGATATCAAACACAGGTCGAAAACTTAAAGTGAGCACGTCAAGTCGTGTCTTACAAGAATGTGACGTTTACAAGAAACTCAGGGACCAGACATTAGCAGACAAATGCTGGATGGAGCTTTCAAATTAAAAAAACCAAACAAAACCAAACAACCCCAAAATACTTGACATGGCAGAATTGTAGTGTAATAAATTCAGCAAAGAACTGGATTTCACTTAAAATGTGTTTTTAAAAAGTAAGCTGAAATCTAATTAGATTACTTACTACACAATGGTATTGTAAGGCTGCGTCTAACTCAATGCCAAAGTGTATTTTAACGTCTAGCTTTTAAGTAAATCTGCATGATAGAAGTGAACGTGGTAGTGAGTTCCTAAGGACAAAATACGCACGCACCTCCTGAATTACTACCTAGGTCTTAGAAATGACTTGCTGAAAACCCCATTATTTACACCTATGCCTACTGAGCACTTGGAAAATGACAGCAGATTAGAATGAAACATAGTTTAAATGGTGATATACCTAGAGTCGAAGGGTTTTAGGAGGATAAATGAAGGACCCAGTAAGAAAAGGGAGGACTGAATTCCTAAGGATCCTCTGGCCTTCAGTACTGGCCATGCTTCATGTCTGGCAGCCCTGTCACTGCCATTCAACAATGCCATCAAGTTGAATTTTTCTACAGCAGCAGTATGAAAATATGAACTCAGTATCATTAAGTTACACTACTATTTATTGGAAGATTTATTCCAAGTGTCCTGATGCTTTTACCAATAAAGACCAAATATCAGCTAAATTAAAAAGCAGGCCAGGTACGGCGGCTCATGCCTATAATCCCAGCACACTGTGAGGCTAAGGCGGGCAGATCACCTGAGGTCAGGAGTTCGAGACCAGCCTGGCTAACACGGTGAAACCCTGTCTCTACTAAAAATACAAAATTAGCTGGGTGTGGCGGTACACGCCTGTAATCCCAGCTACTCGGGAGGCTGAGGCAGGACAATTGCTTGAACCCGGGAAGGTGGAGTTTGCAGTGAGCTAGGATTGCCCCACTGCACTCCAGCCTGGGCCAGAAAGCAAGACTCTGTCTCAGAAAAAAACAAAAAACAAGGCAGGGCAAAAATTGTTTGGTCTCAAGTATGTGTCACTGTACTTGAGTCCAATTTAGAAAGGAGGTGGCTGGGGGCCTCATGCAGCCCATGTATTTGGGGAAAACAGTGCAGATGCAGAGAGGCCGCTGTGTAGTTGCTACGTATGCTATAACAAGAACACAAAGAAAAACAACCTGGAAAGTGCTGTCCTAACCAAGAGTCTGGCTGAAGAGCTCTGGAAAGGCACCACAGAAACTCATGCTCAAATATCCTGCAGGGAGAGTTCTGTCTTCCCCAGATTTCCTCTGGATATTTATACAGACACACAAGCCCGAGCCAGCTCCGCACACCAGGCTGGGCCAGTTCCTTTGACACTGGGTCTGTGTGTGGAGTGAGGCTTTTGCATATGGAGTGCATCCTATGTGATGTCGGTAGCCAGTGAACAGGAAAAAAAAAAAAACAAGTAACGCAAGGTCGTCTAGGGGTGTCCAACCCCGGGGGTGCAGAGCTGAGCAGAGAATCGCATTCTCCTATCTTCAGACATGCAAACTACACCTTTCTGCTTTGGGATCGTTGGGAAGACCACTGGGGATTATGTTTTTGCCAAAAGTTAGGTTACTACAATAAGAACAACCTCGGAGATCAGGTTTATTTTCCTGCTTTCGTCCTATCTGAGATGAAAAATGCAAAAAAAAAAAAAAATATATATATATATATATATATACCCCCACGGAGTATTTTTTCACCCTCTGTTTTCACCCTCTGTGCCTCAGCCCCTGCGTGAGGACGGACAGAACTGCAGGTCACCAGTTTCCTTTACCTCACTCGCTAGCCTCTCATATTCTTCCATCAGCCTCTCATTCTCTTGATTCACAGCAAGAACCTTACATATCCTGTTAGCCGCTGTCTCGGCCTGTAAAACACAATAGGTAAACAGGACGGCTCTGTCGACGGGAATGCGCACACACAGCATGGAACGAGGCGGGTGATGAGAGGGGACAAGGCGGGTGGCGTGCTGTAGATGGTGCAGAATCTAGGTTAGGGTGCGGTCAGACTGAAGGCATGGCTTTTGTGTACTATGAATCATTTCACACCTTTGTTACAGTTTTCACACAGACTTACACGGCAGGCTGATTAGACTGTAGGGAATAACAGGGAGAGAGCATTAGTCTAAAACACAAACTCGGTAAACATCCAGCAAGTTAGTCACAGAAATATTTGGGTCCAGGAAACCAAGATCTTGGGTCCCTGAATGTCCACCTGAACTCTCCACTGATCTCATGACGATGGGATGGAGACTCCCTGAATAACATTAGCCTTTGGAAATCAAGGCAAAAAAATAACTGGGTCAGGAAAATCCAGATATACCATTGCACTTGAATGCACTGAAGACCTCCTCATCTCCTGATATGAATATGTAGAACTTTCTGGAGCGGATCCTTCCACAGAGCTCAGTGTGCTTTAAGACTTTGTCTAACCTAGATGAGAAGTCATTGAGGTAATACACAATTCTCTATCATCTTTCGTGGAAAGGAACTAGGGGCAGGAGTGGCAAAGTGCCTTGAACCATAATTGTCTGATGGAACAAGAGAAACTTGCCTATCTGGCTTCTGGGTCCGCAGTCTGTCCCCAGGCCTTTCCTCTAAAGCCCTCATCAGCCTGTTAGCATCCTTTCCCAGTGATGGGCTTCACAAGCCGTCACTGAAATAATGCATACTCCGTCCACTGCAGTCTATCAAGATTCTCCAAGGAGAGGAACAGAAACAGAAACAGGTGAATATGCAGAAAGCTGAGGGCCATTCTTCCTCAAGGTACCTTGGGCTATTTGTTTTGAGAAATGTAAAACTTTTTGAGGTTCCAACTCTCTTATCCCTTCCACTACTTCATTTCAAATAAGATTAGTCTTGAAGGATGTTAGACCAAATCATGGAACTGTGAAGGCAATTTCTAAGCAGAGAACAAGGCTGGGTTGGAAAGGCATTCATTTCTCCTTATCACATTTCCCCTTTACCAACCAATGCATGTGGCTCAATTTTCATGGCATTTTTTATTTTTCTAAAGCACAAATACTTTCCACAACTTACTAATGAAATAAAAGAAATATATTAAAAGTAAAACACATAAAAACATTTCAGGAACTGTCTAAAGTTAAAGCTGTTAAAAAAAAGTTTTCACAGTTTAGAACTTGCCATATGAGGTTATTAGAAAACACTCAGAAAGATTCCAAGGTAAGATGTGAAGCGCACAAACACACACTCAAGTATGCACACACAACTAAAACCAACAGAGAGTAACACAACAGCCCGGACGGACAAGTGTTGAGTACCTGCTCCGCGCCCGCAAAAGCGTGGTAGAAGCAAGAGACGTACGTCATGATGGCTCTTTCATCGGGTTTAGGGGTGTTCACGATGTCTGAAGGGGGAGAAAATAACACAGGACGCGCACACACACACACACACACACACACACACACACAGAGACGAAGGAGAGAAACCAGGGAGAACAGAGGGAAGAACAAATTGGTTTACACTGACCAATTTTCTGTGTTTCGCGGCCCATGGTCCTGAACCTCAGGAAGGCCGTATTGTATCGAAATGATTCGTGAACAGGATGGTTTGAGCCAGCAAGTTTTTTAAGGATCAAACTGAGGGCTTGTTTTCTCCCCCACCCCTTGATGGGCTTTTAAAGGTGGATTCAATGGTTTCACGTGGAAACCTATTCACGGAACAAATGTCTGTTGCAGATCAGAGCTTGTCACCCCTTCCTCGTGACTCCGGTCCTCCGACCACATCAGGGCACCTGGCCCGTCTGCTCTGGGGAACTCAAGTCACTTTGCAAGATGCGGGGAATATTCACAGCGCTGCACTGGGCTGTCTTCCCACTTCCCCTTCCCCACCCAAACAACTGTTGGGGAGTTCTACTCTGTAAAGTGCCTTGCGTGAGCATGAAATTCACTAGAGAGGGCAGCTCTTTTAATAACTTCTATACATACTTACCATATCGCTTATAGAAATCACCAAGAATAACAAAATATCTAAATAAGCACAAGCCATGTAGACCCAAAAGAAGGGTCTACATGGCTTGTGCTTATTATGACTCACTACTATTTCTAGTTGCTGAAATAGCCAAAAGGAAGACAGAAAACAGAACCATGAAAACCTACATCCTTTCTTCCTCCATCTTGGCAACACTATTTTTTGGTAAGCTGCTTTTTAAACTTGTTCATAAACTTGGGTCAGTCAGTGGGTCAGAGTGAAGTTAAAAAGATACCTGACAATTCCCTATGGTGAAACCTAGTCATTGGGTTCGCAGAGACTATGAACAGAAAGGATGTGGGGTTGTGTAACTATGCAATCTTCTGGAAAACAAACATGAACGGCATACCACTGCATGAACAGAAAGTAAGTTTCAAAGAAAGCTAGACTAAAAAAGACAAACAACTGCCTCCTCAGAACCAGACAGTCTCCTTACTCTGAGGAGAGGGCAGGGAAAAAGAGGAAAACAATTGAAAAAAAATTAAGACACAGAAGGTGAAGGGTGAGCGGTGACTCATGGTTTACATCCTCACCTTCTGTACACCAGCAAAAGCATGATAGTAACAGGAAACATAAGTCATTATGGCTCTTTCATCAGGTCTGGCAGTGTATACTAAATCTGTGTGGAGAAAAGAAGGTTAACTGTGTGGATGTTCTAATACCAGCAGGCTTCTGTTAAGTGCTTCCTCAGAGGTGCTGGAATCAGGAATCTCCCTCCTCGCCCCCATACACTTATGTTGTTAAAATTTTGGCTCAAATCAAAGAAGTCACACCTGCAAAGTGATTACTCTCTGTGCACTTTTGAGAACAGTCAAGGGAAATAAAGGAATTGCCAAAGAGAACAGCAAGGCTAACCCAGAAGAGCCCTAACCTAGCAAGAAAGGCACATCTATGGACAGAATTAGGCCCTCGGAATTGAACAGAGCGCACACACCAGCACACTCACCAGGACTTTCTTATTACTACACACGGAGGGCCCGGGGGGCCACCAGATCCCTTCTGCAGGTTCTCACGGAACAAATGTACCCAAGATCTAAACCTAGTCTGCACCTCAAAGATTTGTGGAGGGAAATAAACAATTTTTACAACCTTTTAAAAGCACAGAATGGGTGAGTGGGCCAATGAGCCACTTTAAAATCCCCACCTGGGTTCAGAGACCAACACGAATGACAGGAATTAAGGTCCACGGCAGCAGGCAGGAAGGCAAGGATTTACCAAAAGGCACTCATGATCTGAGGAGACCTGGACCTGACATTCCCATCAAAGAGCAGCAGAAATTTTAAACTGCTGATAGAATGCTGTGGTGATGGGAAGTCCAAACGCAGGCTGCAAACGTACAACAGGGAATGCGTGGCTAAATCTGTCAGGCAGTGATGCCAACGCACGCTCTACATGCAAGGTGACCAAGTTCAGAACTGTTTGCCGGAAGATTCTTTAGAGCAATTATTCTGCAAAGATAATAAAACAGTGTGTGAGCATTCTTCTGAACCGTTAAAAGGGAAAGATGAAGAAACACACGGAAGATTAGGGGGAGGAAATGAACACAGTGCTCACACACCCCATCTGCCTGAAAGGATGAGCAGAATGGACACCTGCCCAGACCAGGACTCAGAGACTAAGGAAAAACCAAAGAACTGAGAAGAGAATATTAGCAGCGCCAGAGTAACATCGATGATGATCCTGCCAATAATTCTACAAGAGTGTTTGAATAGGAAACTCACCTTCAGGCTTAGGATATTAGGGAGGCATGAATACACTGGAAAATTTACTAAGCATTGTCTGTTTTCTCCTCTCTTTAGTACCCTGGCTATTAACCCAAGTGGGAAAACTCAAGATAGTTATTTATCGTATGAAAAGGTCAAAAGAAAGACGATACAAATATGAACTTAGCTTAGGACAGATGGAAAAAGAGGAAAGGAAATTTCCTACGTTTCTACTTCAGTGTTTTATAGACTTTGTCCCTCTAAAGACTTTTAGAGAAACCATACCCGATAATACAGATGTTTGATTAAAATGATTAATTAATGAGCAAAATTAGAGTTCTAATTGAAAGATTGCTGTTTTGGGTTGAACTGCATTTCCCAAAAAGATACACTGAAGTCTTAACTTCCAGCACCCCTGTGAATGTAAGCTTATTTGGAAGTTAGATCTTTGCAGATATAATCAAGTGAGGATGTGGTCATGCTGGAGTCGGATGGGCCCTTAATGCAACGTGACTGGTATCCTTGTAAGAAAATATTCACAGGTCAGGCACGGTGGTTCACGCCTGTAATCCGTGCACTTTGGGAGGCTGAAGCAGGTGGATCACCTGAGGTCAGGAGTTTGAGACCAGCCTGGCCAACATGGTGAAACCCTGTCTCTACTGAAAAAACAAGAAGTAGCTGGGCATGGTGGTGCATGCCTGTAATCCCAGCTACTCAGGAGGCTGAGGCAGGAGAATCTCCTGAACCTGGGAGACAGAGGCTGCAGTGAGCCGAGATCCCACTACTGCACTCCAGCCTGGGTGAGAGTGAGACTCTGTCTCAAAAAAAAAAAAAAGAAGAAAAAAGAAAAGAAAACATTCACAGAGGGGGAAAAGGCCGTGTGAAGACAGAGGCAGGGAGGGATTGGACTGATGCTGCCACAATCCAAAGAATGTCTGGGGCTTCCAGAGCTGGAAGAGGCAAGGAAGAATCCTCCCCTAGAGGCTTAGGGTGCTGCCTACTCCCTGATTTCAGACACCGCCTCCAGAGCTGTGAGAGAAATTTCTGCTGTTTTAGGCTGCCCACTTTGCAGTAATTTGTTACAAAGGCCATAATACAATTACCAAAGCAAAGAGGAATGGAAGATTGACAACTGACTGTAATCAATTTCCTTAGTTTTCCCCAACATCGCTAATTAGTGGAAGTAATAGACCATTAGGGAATAATAATATTTACAATAACAAAGTAATATATGGATATAAGCTTCTTGAGGGCAGGGTATATATCTTATACATCTCATCAGCTCCTGCAGTACCCAGCCGAGGGTCCTGTTCATGGTAAGTGCTCAGTAAATGCCTGTTGAGTGGTAAATGAATCGTGAATAAGTAAAATGAATGAATGGTGTCCACATATCTGTGCTTTCAATGGTCTGCTGTCGGTACAGCTCACACAAATTCACCATATAAAAGGGGCAAAAAAGTATCTGAAGCAAGTCCCCAGAATGAGTGATACTGAAGTGCAAAATACATGGAAATTATTTCAGCTCTAAATAAATTAAATTTAGATGAATTAAAAACAATATGTGAACATTTGGATGGCACACTGATGGCTGAATGCTCCATATTCTATATTTCAATTCTCTAACTTCTGGCTGGAAGGAAAGAATTTTTTTCTCTTAAGTATGTCACAAAGGGATTTATTTGCTACACTTGTCTCTACGTGGTTAGGGAGAAAACGTTATGATGTTGAAAAAAAAAATACAGGAAATGTTTTTTTAAAATTATAAATAAAAGCATCTTGTTTCTTAGCCAAAGCTGAACTTTTTACCAAATCCTTTTGCTGTAATGTTGCTTGCTTGTTGGAGGATACAATTTTTTTTAAAAAATGTTATGAACAAGCTACACATGAAAATCTCCACTACTCATGTGGCCAGTGACAGAAACTTGTGAGGAATCCAGAGCACTTAGGATGTAACTTAGCTACGAAATTCTGTAAGGTCCCCATGTGTAGCCATAACAGTTGTAGTCTTCAAATTTTCTCTAACTCAGCAAACACAATTTTCATCTCACCTTCAGCATCCAGCATTTTAGGAATATCCAGGTGCTTCTCAGCGATTTCCATGGCCAGGTTAATATTGCCTATGGGGTCATCCTGCAGGAAAACCAAGACAATGAGATTTTTACAATGTATTTTGAAACAGGACTTATGAAGCATGTTTTTTGCATACCCCACTTCAGGACGGACACCTTCCCACCCGCACACAATCGCAATAGTGTTGCTTGCTTTTTCATCTTTTCCCAATTACTTCAAACATTTAGAGAAACATCAAAAATGACAGAAACCGCAAAATCCATGCACACTTCAATCACAAAGTGTAAACAAAGGGTTTAAGAGAACAAATGCCTTGACAAGAAAGGACACACTGAATCCATCAGCACTGATCTTCAGGCCTAGAAATAACATTTAAATCATCCTAAATCATGAAACATGCATTTTCCAGACTTGGAAGGGGATCTTGGAGAACCAATACCATGATTTTAAATATTGGAAAGCTGAGGAGTAAAGAGATGAAAGAAAAACGTTGCTAGCTAAAACTTTCAGCGGGCTAAAGAGCGTTACTAGTGTCACAAAGGGCAAAACTCATGTTAAAGCAAGAAGAAATGACAAAACCTTAAAATCATTAAGTGAATTCATGAAAAAAATTTTGTTCTTAGGATTACATTTACCTTCCACTGTAAAAACTAGTTAAATATATGTAACATAGTAAAATAAACTGAACCAGAGTATATAACTAAAAGAGTGAAAAGAAAGAAGATGCAACATTTCTTATTTTGATCCACTAGAGAAATTAACCATTAAGAATTTCTAAAGAGATGAAGGCAAGATAGAAAAATCAAAATGAAATGTAGTGTTAGTCTGGGGATGACTTTAATGAATTTTAATCACAAAGTCATTTCAGTATTTTAGAAACCACAATGTTTTCCAACGAGCATCATTATTTTTATACAGTGAAACACTGAAAAAGTGCAGGTTTCAAACATATTCACAGTGCTCAATGAAGAAACCAAAGACAGCTTTCTGGCCTCACAGAGTATACAGCGAATTCAGTTAAAAAAAAAAAAAAAAAAAAAAAAAAAAAAAAAAAAAAAAGTTTTTAACTAAAGGTTGTTTTAACAAAGCTTATCACCTGAGACTTTGTGAAAGCTATCTCATTTAGAGTGTAATTTAAATGATAAAATGTGCCAGTAAGTATTTATTTCCTACCTCAGCTATTGGCCATGTGACCTCTGGTAGATTACTGACTTCCCACTTTCTTCATCTGCAAAACTAGGATAATAGTAGTGCCTACTTTATAGGGTTACTGTGCACTGTAAAGATTAAAGTGTATGTGAGATTCCATATATATGCATATATGGATGTGTGAATATACATGTATGTTTATTTGTTTATAACAGTGCCTGCTCTGGTGCTATGTAAGTATTAGTTGCTATTGTTTATGTAAGTATTTTTCTACTTTCTTAGATGACCAATTACTACAGATCTACTGACGTTTTGTAATACAAACTGACCATAATAAACTGCTAATGAAACTGGGTCTATGCAGTACAATCCCCTCATTTTGCAAATGAGATTAAGATTAATTGAAAAGAAATGTACACTGTCTACATGCTTGGATCATTTCAAAGTAATTCAGGGGTAAGAAAATACATCCATTGAAAAGCTGGGAAAAAGTTCCATTTTCATGGGCTACCTTAAAATATTTCATTCTCAACCTTTCGGAAGCCAGTAAACTCTTCACATGCTACCCTGTATGCCATGGAGGCAGGCTGGGGGCAGGAGGCAAGCAATGGATAACTAAAAAGGTGGTGGAAGCCAGGACACTTTTCTTATGACCATCCATGCCACACGAGTGAGGTCAGCATGCAACAGGGCCGGAGTCCACACCCAAACACAGCAACAGCACGTGAACGGCGAGCTCAGCACACCAGCACCCAGCAGGAAATGTGTAGAGGCTACTGCAGAAATGTGTAGTAAGGGTGGGCCTTGCTTTTACCCTTAAGTCTTTACACATCATTCTTTTCTTTTTTGTTTTTGAGATTGAGTCTCACTCTGTCGCCCAGGCTGGAGGGCAGTGGTGCCATCTCAGCTCACGGCAACCTCCGTCTCCCGGGTTCAAGCCATTCTCCTGCCTCAGCCTCCTGAGTAGCTGGGATTACAGGTGCCCGCCACCACGCCCAGCTAATTGTTGTATTTTTAGAAGAGACAGGGTTTCACCACCCATGATGGATAAATAAATCAAGGTCCCTTCTGAATCTTGTGGCTTCTCTCTGCTGCCTTACGCACCATCATCTCTAAGGCAGCACAGAGCATCCACAAGATTCAGAAGCGACCTTGATTTCTTTTTCCATCATGGGTTACATTTTAAAACTAAGTTTTTGTTTGGGAGTCGGTGTGTCACTCTGTGGCCCAGGCTGGAGGGCGGTGGTGTGATCCCAGTCCACTGCAGCCTCAAACTCCTGGGCTCAAGTGAGCCTCCTGCCTCGACTTCCCAAAGTGCTGGAACTACAGGTGGAAGCCACCACACCCGGCCTTAAAACTACTTTTAAAGAAAGAATTTGAATACCAATCTGAGACTTAAACACACTAAACCTTTACCTTAAAGGGAGAATTGCAGTTTTCTAAGTTAAATTTTCTGACAAAAAGCAAAACTCAAAAAAAAAAAAAAAAAAGCCTGCCCCAAAAACTTCTTTTGCAAGGCTACAAATGATGATATTTTCTATCAATAACAAGATAGTTATGAAGTAGACCTTGTGTGACAGATGAGTTAATCAATTCTGAATAAATATGTCTACAACTAAATCCTCCAGAGAAAGTCAAGGGACTTTGACTTTAAAAAGGCTTACATGGGCTGGGCACAGTGGCTCACACCTGTAATCCCAGCACCTTTGGGAGGCTGAGGCAGGCGGATCACGAGGTCAGGAGATAGAGACCATCCTGGTCAACATGGTAAAACCCTGTCTCTACTAAAAATAAAAATAAAAAAAATTAGCCGGGCATGGTGGCAGGCGCCTGTAAACCCAGCTACTCGGGAGGCTGAGGCAGGAGAATGGCATGAACCTGGGAGGCAGAGGTTGCAGTGAGCTCAGATCACACCACTGCACTCCAGCCTGGGCAACAAAGCGAGACTCCACCTCAAAAAAAAAAAAAAAAAAAAAGAAAAGAAAAAGGCTTGGACTATTGGACTATTTGAGCCTTTCTTCCCCGCAAAAATATAGGCTTCACTTCTCATATTTAGAAGCCAGGAATGTAAAATCTCTAAAGAACATATAGAAAGCCTTCATAGTAAATCAAGCCGAATCAACAAACATATCTTGATATGGGCAAAAAGGGATGACTTAGCTTTGGGTCTTGTTTTCCCTGATTTTAAGAGGTAAGTGTTTTCCTGGCTACCCTTCATATTTAGATCATGGGAAAGGCTAGCTGGGAGAATGTACTTTTTCCTGGTGGCCATTTCTGCAGGTGGCCCTGGGGTTTGTGCTAGGCCAGTGCTGATGTGCTCATTTGCAGGACATGCTGAGATGCGTGGCTGGGGACACTGCATGCTGTATTAACAAGAATAACCTTGTTAAGCTTTGAGTAGTCAATGAGGTCAGGCCGGTGTCGGTGGATGAGGGCACAGAGTCCAAGGCCATCTTTCCAGCTTCACAACCGTCGAGAAGAACAGGAACACGTGTTAGTGGAGAGAAAGAAGCAGCCAGCGTCCGCACTCAGTCAGATGTTGGCCTTCCTTCTGTCTGACTTAATGCATGGAAAACCCCATGTAGCTTCCTTTTTACCCCACCCAGTGAGCTTGAACACTCAACTTCTTCCCAGGGTCCACTGTACTCCTCTCCTTTCGACTTCCTCTCCTGAGACTTGCTGTGTCTTCTGCCCCGGTCTGGTCTGTGCTGGCACAGGCAGTGACAGGCAGGGAGATGCCTCTACTGCTGTCCCTGCCTGGCCAGCGCCAGGTTTCCTCTCTCTTCTCCAAGTATCCATTCTGGCCCTTACCCCTGAATCTACCCAATAAATATACACAAGGACGTCTACCCTGCAAATGTCCAGAACGTGCTTCCTCTAAAAGTTCTTAGGATGCTTCAAAAGCCTCTGTTAGCTCCCAGATACTCCTTTGTCTTTCTTTATAAAGTTCTTTTCTTTTTCTTTTAAGGCAAAGGCATGTAGGTGAGGGAGGACATGCAACTAGCAGGGCAGATGTTTATTTCCGGTCTTTTTCCCCCATAGACACCAGCTCTAAATGCCCCATAGACAAGGGCAAGCCAGAGCTTGCTGGTGACAGTGGGTTCAGTGAGAGCAGAGTGTGGGAGTTCTGTTCCTCAAAGGGTCTGGGGTAGGAGACCTCCATGAGAGTTATCAGTGCTACAATGCTGAAGTATTTGGGTCAACTGGGAGTCAGGAAAAGAAAAGCAAGATGAGTGGACGCAGGTCTGGGTACTTCAACTTTGACACCTGCAGAAAGTCCCAGCCCTTGATAGCTTCTCTCATCTGCCAAACAGCACATTGTAAGGACAAAGAAGGATTCTCTTCCCCTTTATCCTCCCAAGGCCTGGCTCAGTGCCTGACGCTTGGTAGACATTCTGAGAATATTTGTTTAACTAGAAGAACTTCCCCAGTTTTTCACCGTGGTTCATCCTTATCTTTCTGATTATCAGTGGCCAGTGGTGGGCCTTTTTGCACTCATGGGTAACCTAGCATCCGAAGGTGAAAATATAACCAACTCTTTCACTTCAACACAATAATGACCAATCTATATGAGAAAGACTGAAGCAAGTGACAGAATCATGCTCTCCCCTTATGTCTAGACTTTATTCATCTCATTTCCTACAATTTTTCAAACATAATTTTTCTACCTCTTTTGAATTTCAGCAGAGCAAAACTGATGGATGAAGGATCATTCTATTTCCTACAGGGCTGAGGGCTGAAGAGTCGCTAGTCGCTATTAGGGGGTACGCAGACTCTGCCAGGGTCCCCCCATCCCTGAGAAACAACAGCCATTCCTGCTGCCTTTTCCCAATACCAAGGTGAAGACTAAAGTAAGATGCATGCTTATACCCCCAAACTCAGTAGAATCCTGCTGGCACTGCAACACCATTCACTTACAAACACAGTGCTGTTTTACCAGCATGCTAAGGTTTAATCCAATGTTTTCCTTTGGGAGACTTTAAGCATCAAGAATTCTACAGCCTGAGTTCTCCTCCATACATAAAAGGTTTCTCAGGCAGGAGGAAAACACAGGTGCACACAAACACTGTTCCCCATGCTACCCACAGATTCCACTGACAATACAAGGACCAGGGGCCCTCGGTGCTCACCTAGTATGGAAGTTCTGAATGTTTACATTTCTATAAGGAGCGGTTTTCCTCTGACACCAAAGCAGCAGACCTTCTTTGGCAGATGTTTCTGTAATGATAGCCAAGAAAAAGTGGCCCCAGGGAAATGCCACTTAGTTCACTTAGCTCCTAGTCACTTTCAAACAGACCTCCCAGGGGGTCGATCACCAAATACCTCATCTCTTCTTACAGCCTCTGCAAGGCATAGGAGCCAGAACGCTGATCTTGGTGAGTAACTTCTGATGACACTTAGGGACTTCAAAAGGACAATGCAGGAGCAATCACAAGCTCCAACATAAAAAGATACTAAAACCAGACTTCAGGGTGGTTGGTGACTTACCCCATTTTAAATGAAAATAATTTTTTTTTTTTTTTTTTTTTGAGACAGTCTCACTCTGTCACCCAGGCTGGCATGCAGTGGTGGGATCTTGGCTCACTGCAACCTCCGCCTCCCGGGTTCAGGAGATTCTCCTGCCTCAGCCTCCTGAGTAGCTGGTACTACAGGTGCCACCACCACGCGCGGCTAATTTTTGTATTTTTAGTGGAGACAGGATTTCACCACGTTGGCCAGGCTGGTCCCAAACTCCTGACCTCAGGTGATCCACTCACCTTGGCCTCTCAAAGTGCTGGGATTACAGGCATGAGCCACTGTGCCCGGCTGAAAATAAATGTTCAAAAACTGTGTGTACCCCATTGTGTGAGGTGACATTGGGGCACCTATTATTCAGGATCAGAGACTAAGTGTCCAATTTGAAAAGGAGGCTGTGGATGCTGACAGACCTTTCCCTGCCTCTTGATTGCATCCTTAAAGAACTAGCAAAGCTTAATGCTGAGCACAATCTGTAATTGAAGTGAGTGTTACAGGACAATCGGATCCTTTGTATTCGCTTAAAGCTTACTGTACACAATCCTGAAAAACATGCAACATAAATAGTCTACAATGCAACTCACATAAAAAAATAAAATGTGTGTAGTTGATGACAACTAATCTGTCATTCGTCTGGTTTGTAATTCATACTCCTAGGTAAATGGAATTCACAGATGCTACTGCATCTCAAATGTATTCCTTTACCAACTGATTTTGTAACACTTAAAGCATTTCATTGGTAAATTTCAAATTTGGCCAATTGACTTCTGACCAAAAGAAAAACCCAGTACCATCTGTGATGACCATAAAAATGTGCTGCTCAGACATCCCACGGCTGCAGCTGGGAGCACAGGGCAGACAACTGACGTGCCAGCTGCAGCCCCCTGAATGCACCACACCCCTGCATTCCCACGGAGGCCACATTCCCCAGGGCTGCTCCAGCCAAAGACTGGGGAGTGAACAGCAGAGCTGAGACACCCCTATGCGACGTGAGACTCCTCTCAGGGCAGTGTAGGATTAAAGACTCCATCAGCCTTGCAAAATTAACCTCAGAACTGCACTGCAGTCCGAGACCTTCTTCTCCAAGCCTCCTCCCTTCCTCTTCTCAGCCCAGGTGTCAGCCAGGAGCTCTGGTCTGAAGACTCCTCAGGAATCTCCTGCTCCCTCCCCTTCATCCTGCATAGGCATTTTCCCCAAAAAATCTCTTGCATTTCTGGTACGGCCTGAATGTTGGTGTCTTCCCACCCATCACCAAATTCGTATGTTGAAGCCCTAGACCCTAATGTGCCTATATTTGGAGATGGGGCCTTTGGGAGGTGCTTAGGATTAGATGAGGTCATGAGGGTGGGGCCCTCATGATCAGATTAGTGCCTTCATAAGAAGAGACACCAGGGAGCCTGCTCACTGGCAGGTTCTCCCCCACCCCCACCCACCATGTGGCACTGAGGCACAGCACAGCAGCAGCCAACTGCTAGCCAACAAGAGGGTCCTCACAGAATCAGACCATGCTGGCACTCTGATTTTGGACTTCCAGCCTCAAGAACTGTGAGGAAACAAAGGTCTGCTATTTAAGCCACCCATGCTATGGTGTGTTTTCATAAAGGCCTGGAAAGACTACAACAATTTCTAGTTAGTCTTGGCACTTGCTTCCTGGAGGAGCCAAACCAACACACATCTAAACAGCTCCTCAAAGCCACTTATATAACTTAGGATTCCGCCCATATTTAAATGCTAACAGTTTAGAAATTCCCTAAAGCATGTGGACTCATAACTAACATGGGGCCTCTTCTATCTCAGGAAGGGGTTGAAGTTGATTTTTTCAAATCAAAATAATTCTGTAATTATTTATCTAAATTGTCCATTTTAGGCTGGGCACAGTGGCTCACACCTGTAATCCCAGCACTTTGGGAGGCTGAGGCCGGCGGATCATCTGAGGTCAGGAGTTCAAGACCAGCCTAGCCAAGATGGTGAATCCCGTCTCTACTAAAAATACAGAAAGTAGTCGGGCACGGTGGTGGGCGCTTGTAATCCCAGCTACTTGGGAGGCTGAGGCAGGCGAATTGCTTGAGCCCAGGAGACGGAGGTTACAGTGAGCCGAGATTGTGCCACTACACTCCAGCCTGGGCGACAGAGTGAGACTCTGTCTCAAAAAAACAACAAACAAACAAACAAAAAACTGTCCATTTTAGTTCACATTTTCTTGGACCCATAACCCAGATAAAGCACACACACCCCTAAAGTTCCATGTGCTATATAACTTGAATGACTCCTGTTCATGTCTCTTAACTAGCAAGTGCTAGTTAAGGGAAAATAAACTGAAACTGTTAAGACTTAATTAAAATGTGAATTGATATGGATGTTGAAATCTGGAACTCCACAGCCAGTTGTTCTGCCTGTCATTGCAGTCCTGACCAACATAATTAATAAGAAAAGGTACATCAGGAAGAAATAATGGGATGTATTTAACAGAGTTTAAATAAAACTTAACAGGTTAGAAAAGCAAACAAAGGTACATGTATCTACGACATCTTAATATTGTTACTGAAGTTTAGATTTACAAGTCACAGAGTTTCACTTAATTTCTGTCTGAATATGTGTGAACACTCTCGGGCCATGAAGGTTGGACAAGGCCTTTTCCCTATTTAATTGGTTACTACAATCAAAGCTGACCCTCCTCCAACCCCAAATCCATTTTCAGGCTTTCAGCAAAAGGTTAACAAGCTTGTGTGAATTATGTACATTACTGGAAAGCCCACTCCCGAAAGGTATATGGGAAAGTGGAAATGCGGCCATTTGGCACAAACAGGTCCACACATAAAACCCTCATCATGGGTGTAAAAAGCATGTTACAGATTGGTAGTGCTATTTGTCATTGCATCACGAAACACTGATTGACACCCCGAGGAGCTCCATCATCCACTTACGTCTGGACTGCTTTCATCAACACATGTATTAATCTCTCATTTTCTTTTCTTTTTTTTTTTTTTTTTTTTTTTGAGGCAGAGTCTTACTCTGTCACCCAGGCTGGAATGCAGTGGCGTGATCTCGGCTCACTGCAAGCTCCACCTCCCAGGTTCAAGCAATTTTCCAGCCTCAGCCTCCTGAGGAGCTGAGATTATAGACGCCTGCCACCATGCCCAGCTAATTTTTGTATTTTTAGTAGAGACAGGGTTTCACCATGTTGGCCAGGCTGGTCTCGAACTGCTGACCTCATGACCCACCTGCCTTGGCCTCCCAAAGTGCTGGGATTACAGACGTGAGCCACTGTGCCCGTCCTAATCTCTCATTTTCCTTCTTGGAAGAGGCCCATCGTTTTGTTGAAGGAAACTCACTCCTCAAAGAATTTGTTTCCAGTAACAATGACTTTTTCAACATACTATATATCATTAAAACAAATAAAGATGATTTTTCTGTAGACTTACAGAAATTAAATGAGGTTATTAAAAAATTACTCGAAACTAAAGCAAATAAAAATATAAATTAGCAAACTAATTATCTACTGTGTTGGACACTACAGAACCATCTGCTTGAAGAGATTTAGGTACTTTGCTAATAAAATCATAATTTTTTAATGCTTAATTTCTTAGTCTTGTGAAGAACAGATTAATATAGCCTTTTATTGCAAAATTTTACAAAATATTGTGATTTAGCTATCTTGCTTTGGGCGTGTTAATAACAATTTTGGGGAAAACTCTAATGGATAATACCATTCATACCTAAACTTGAAATATAATTAAGTTTTAAATTCATATTATAACTAATTTAAAATTTGTAACCAATCAGAAACAACTTCTGGTGAACTTCACCTCTGCAATATTTGTGGAAAAAGGATTTGCTAGACCAGCAACAGTGTGAACAAGATTTCTAAAAGTAGTATTTATTTAAAGTGGGTTCAACAGCTTAAATATTTAAATTTAGAAGTATATAAAAACTGATCATTACAACTTACAATTTTTAAATAAAACAGGAATTTTAGGAAGCCTCTTATTTCTTGCATTAGCATAAAGGAAGGTACTGTAATAGAACTACGTTGTGCAAAAGTTTTCAAAGTCAAGACTATGTATTAATGCAAGCTGGCTGTCATTCCTGAGCCTGAATTGTTGAGGTGTTAATGCTATTAGATTTTAGTTTGATTTTTAGATGACATAAGTGGGTCTCCCGTGCCAGAAGGGAATAATTGAAGTGAATTTGAAGGTCCGTAAGGGCAAGTACTGCAGGCTTCATGTCAACTGGTACAAGCAGGCAAAGTGTTGTTTCTTAATGTTTGTGGGTTGATGAGTACCTAAAATCACTTAAAAAGACCAGAGTCTCGCGCCTGGAATCCCAGCACCTTGGGAGGCTGAGGTGGGCAGATCATGAGGCCTGGAGATCGAGACCATCCTGGCTAACATGGTGAAACTCTGTCTCTACTAAAAATATAAAAAATTAGCCGGCGTGGTGGTGGGTGCCTGTAGTCCCAACTACTTGGGAGGCTGAGGCAGGAGAATGGCGTGAACCCGGGAGATGGAGCTTGCAGTGAGCTGAGATCGTACCACTGCACTCCAGCCTGGGTGACAGAGCAAATCTCCGTCTCAAAAAACAAACAAACAAACAAAAAAACCAGAGTCAGAGGCTACTCTGGCCTGGGCAGAATTATAAATAACGTCTCCACCCCTTACCACTCAGGTACTTGGTTACCCTACTAGATTACAGAGTCGGGGGGACCAAATAGTTGGACAATGCAGACAGCCCAGAAACACATTCTGCAGTTATACACTTTGTGATTTGAGGGCCAAACAGGCAAAGTTCTAATTTTAAGAATGCCAATTTGACACTTTTCAACAGTGCTGAATTCATCAAAATATTTGGGAGTATAGTTAGTGTAAAAGACTAAAGATTTTTTTCTTCAGTGGCAGTGCCAAGGATTAAGATTCTATGATAATGATGGAATGGTAGTTAGGCCAAAAGATACAGTGACAATAGAGGTCTTGTTTAAAAAGAAAAAGAAGAGAAAAGAAAAAGGGAGAGAGGTAGGGAGGAAGAACGTAAAGGAACTAACAAATGAACGTGGATTGCAACAGATTCTGTTTTTATACCTGGGGTATAAAAAGTGTTTCAGTTGTAAGACTAAAGAACTCTGCCATAGCTGTAAATTTATTAGTATAATAAGCAATCAAGAAGCTCAATAAATGCTCATTTGAAAAAGCGACTTCTGTTCTGAACATGTGCTCATCTTTTGCAAACCGATTCCAGCCTCCCTGAATGAAACAGTGCTGCCGGGTCCTTTCCTAGACACATACCAAATGTAGAAGAACCCACTTCCATGTCTCTCATTCAATCATGTAAGGGACTGTTGGACTTTCAAATATCTTGTTCAAATTTTAATTCATAAGCTCAATTTACCGATTATACAATGAGACTTTTAACCATGTCTTTTACCTTCAACCGAAATATCCTGAATAGCAAAGCGAAGGATGATGGTCCAGATCATGCCCAGGGTCATCTTCACGTTGCCATCAACAATTTCTGCAGGTAAGAAAACAACAAATTAATGTAAAGATAACATAGTCAGTACATAACTTTTCTCGTACATATAAGTTTTGAATTCAGAGCTATTGGAAAGTGTGCATATGGAAAGACCAGTTTATGTTTTTAAAAGTATCGCAGTATGTCTGGTTATAAATACGGTATTCATAACCAAATGTCTCTAGTTTAAATAAATTCTGAGTTAATAATAAGCACAAATCTTGCATATGTATTCTCACTGAAAACCACCCAGGAGTCTCCAAAGTTTTAACATGCAATGAGTTCAGATGGTTTTTTTTGTTTTTTTTTTTTGGTGAGATGGAGTCTCACTCTGTCACCCAGGCTGGAGTGCAGTGACACAACCTTGGCTCACTGCAACCTCCGCCTCCGGGGATCAAGCAATTCTCCTGCCTCAGCCTCCTGAGCAGCTGGGACTACAAAGACTACAGGCATGCGCCACCACACCTAGCTAATTTTCTGTAAATTTAGTAGAGACGGGGGTTTCACCATGTTGGCCAGGCTGGTCTTGAATGCCTGACCTCAGGTGATCTACCCACCTTGGCCTCCCAAAGTGCTGGGATGAGCATGAGCCACTGTGCCCAGCCATGAACTAAGGTTTTAAATAATCAAATAAAGAGAACGCAGTCTTATCTTTACCCTGACCCTTCTTATGGCATTCCGTAGCTGACAAGTAGCAGGACTCAGTTGTACATATGGAGATATGGGTGGTAATCTCAACTCCCGCTGACCTCGCCAAATTCCCAGTCTCCCATAGAGAACAAAGAGACCACTTCCTTCCTATTAGTTCTTATTAAGAGTCAGTGGGACGTGTAAGTTCTTTCTCAGTCCTGTAAGTGTTCTGAAGATGACAGCATTATATTTAATTCTACGCTTTACAAAGAACCTAGAGCTTGGTCTCCCACTCAGGGTACCATTTGTTCTTATCTCTGCACTCAGCGCCCTAGGGGAGAGCCTGATACAAGGCAGGTACAGTAAATGGTGAAAGGGAGGGAAGAAGAGGAGAATTCAAGTTGCAGCCCACACCTGTGCTATGAGGTCAGTGTGGCAGAGAGGGCCGCCCCACCACACCTCTCACCTTCAGCCCCGATGGACACCAGTTTCACCCCTTTGCTGGCTATGTAATCCAAAGCTTTGTTGACATTAGCAATTTTGTGGAACCGCATTTTTCCTCGGTCAGGTTTGGGCAGCCTTTCCCCTGTTGGATGAAAAGAGAATCATGCAGACATGGAGACAGTGACCTCTTGATGCGGAACCAAGATGCCAAACCTCAGAATCCATTTTTTTCTTAAAAACAAATGGTTACATGACTATTTCTGATGTGTGCCTGGTCTCTCTAAATCACAGCAATGAGGGAACGGTAACCAAAAGGTTTTCAGGATCAAGTGGACCAGCAGGGAGACATACTATGAAGGACATATGCTTTTCAGATCTGCAGGGAGAGTCTGGTTTGGCCCATGATCCAACTTACAAATGAGTAAAAAGAGAGGCTGGTTAGAGTCCCTGGAGTATTCAGAGTTGCTGGCTAACTGTTAGAGGAAGTCAGGATGGCCTAGTTAAAATCGCAGAGGTGGCTGCCAGGGTTCGTTTGACACCTGATTATGAAGATATATGGATCAGGGCAGATCTGCCATAATCCTTCCCAGTCACACTTCTCCAAAGGTGATCCATTCTCTAGTCCAAAGTCTAAATCGCCCAATTGAAATTCAGGACAAATCAAAGCCCCCCTGGGATTTTAGCTTATATGTTCAGAGTTCTGCCAACATCTACAACATGGAGATTTTTGGATACAAGATGATTTCTGGAATACGCTCTAGCTGGACAAAGAGTAGAGAGGGCAGCATGGAGGGAGTCATGTGAAGTCATTTTTTCTTCTCTTATTTTGTTTCAAGCTTGGTGGTATAAACATTATTTTAATAAGTCATTTTTAAAGAGAATTCACTCCTTTTTTAGAACACAAAAATAACTCCAGGCAGATTGTTCTTTGGAAAGGTTTTCTTTGGCAATAATACCATGTTCTTGCCCAGCCAAGTTCAAAGTGAACTTCTGATGTAATCATCTTTAAATAGTTGCTTACCTACTGATAACACATGAAAACATAGGATTGGGATATATAACACCAACCTGAGATGACTTCCAAAAGCAGCATGAGCTTAAGGCCATTCCTGAAGTCTTCTTCGATGTTCTCAATTTGGGTGCCAGCTTTCCTTAGGTGGGAGTTACACCAGGCAGTGAAGGTCTACAAAGAAAACCAAACATGGTTTAGCACAAGCCCATCGGATTTCAGATCCCTTCCTCACAGATAACACTTCACACCTTACACATTCTTGGGAATCTACAAGGCTGGGGCTGCTTGGGCTTCTAGAGGATGGAGAATTTGATGGAAAGAACTGGAAACCCAAAAGAACGATTTTAGTAAATTTTCCACTTTAGAGACAAAAACTCTCTTTTTTTTTTTCTTTTTTTTTTTTTTTTTTGAGACAGAGTCTCGCTCTGTCGCCCGGGCTGGAGTGTAGTGACCAGATTTCAGCCCACTGCAAGCTCCACCTCCCGGGTTTACACCATTCTTCTGCCTCAGCCTCCCGAGTAGCTGGGACTACAGGCACCCGCCACCTCGCCCGGCTAGTTTTTTGTATTTTTTAGTAGAGACGGGGTTTCACCGTGTCAGCCAGGATGGTCTCGATCTCCTGACCTTGTGATCCGCCCGTCTCGGCCTCCCAAAGTGCTGGGATTACAGGCTTGAGCCACCACGCCTGGCGACAAAAACTCTCTTAATGGATATTCCAACCTGAAGAATTTTTGCCTTCCATTTAAAAAGACACCGCATTTATACCTGTATCTTCACGTTTTGAAAACCTTTTACTTTGCAGAAAAGATAGATTAAATTAAGATGTGCTTATTTCTTGCTCACAAACATGCAAAATACGCTTGCTTGCAGCAGAATAGATGAATAAATAACAGCGTTTTGTTTTGGAGACAGGGTCATCCAGCTCTGTCACCCAGGCTGGAGTATAATGGTGTGATCACGGCTCACTGCAGCCTTGACCTCCCAGGCTCAATTGATCCTCCTGCCTCAGTCCCCTAAGTAGCTGGGACTATAGGCATGCACCACCCCACCCAGCTAATTTTTTTTTTTTTTTAGAGATGGGATCTTGCTATGTTGCCCAGGCTGGTCTCAAACTCCAAGACTCAAGCAATCCTCTTGCCTCAGCCTCCCAAAGTGCTGGGATTACAGGCATGAGCCACCGTGCCCAGTCTAAATAATGTTTAAAGAAAGTTCAAAGGCCAGGCGTGGTGACTCACACCTGTAATCCCAGCACTCTGGGAGGCTGAGGCAGGCAGATCAGTTGAGGTCAGGAGTTTGAGACCAACCTGGCCAACATGGTAAAACCCCGTCTCTACTAAAAATCCAAAAATTAGCTGGGTGTGGTAGCATGTGCCTGTAGTCCCAGCTACTCAGGAGGCTGAGGCAGGAAAATAGCTTGAAACCAGGAGGCGGAGGTTGCAGTGAGCCAAGATCATACCACTGCACTCCAGCCTGGGTGACAGAGTGAAACTCTGTCTCAAAAAAAAAAAAATTTTCAAAATGTCTTGCTTTAGAGGAGACGATGGGTGATATTGTGTAGCAGAAAGAAGAGAGAAGGAACCCATAACCAATAATAGCCTACAACTAGTTTATCTTGGGTGAACAACAGTTTTAAGCTACTAATTAAACCAATTAAACAAATTTGCAGTATAGTCAATCATTGAAAAAATTATAACAATAACCTCTTACAAGCATGTTCCAAGCACTGGACTAGATCCTGGATCTCAAAGGTGACTATATTCAACCCTGCCTTTGGAAGGAATCACAGCCCAGTCATATTAGCAAATTACTGGGGCAAATCTTCAGCTGAAAATGGACCACATATGAAGTGACATCCAAAGTCATTCTGTTTATTTTTCCAGCTTCTTTTAACTTAGCTTCCACTTGTGCCCTATTTCCTGCCAAAACCAGATTAGAAATGTTTCTGGCAGCTGCTGGCTAAGCATGCAAACTGTCCCCTCGTCCCACAACAGCTGCTGGGCTTGAGAACAAAGTGCCTGGTACATCAAACTGGGGAGTAGGGGACACACAAACACGGTTTGTGTTCAAGATGAAAAAGTCAACCTATCAAAAACAGACTGCTTCCAAGCCAGATACAGAAAGACCAAGTGTCCATAAAAATGATTTTCCTGGGTAATAAAGAGGATTTTCAAATCTGACTAACAGTCTCTCCTTTCAAGAAGGAGGTGACAGCATTTAATTCAAGGACAAAAAAAAAAAAAGAAGGGAATTTTTGGATTTACAGTAATAAATTTTACCTTGAGAGCCTAAACTAACAATTCTTTCTAAGCTTTAGTCATGCCTAAACAGAAAAGATACTCTAAGCCACACACTTTATTTTTATTTATTTATTTATTTATTGAGATGGAGTCTTGCTTATCTCCCAGGCTGGAGTGCAGTGGCGTGATCTTGGCTCACTGCAACCTCTGCCTCCCAGGTTCAAGTGATTCTCCTGCCTCAACCACCCTAGTAGCTAGGAATACAGGTGTCTGCCACCACACCTAGCTAATTTTTTATTTTTAGTAGAGACGGGGTTTTGCCATGTTGGCCAGACTGGTCTTGAACTCCTGACTTCAGGTGATCCGCCTGCCTCGGCCTCTCAAAGTGCTGGGATTACAGGCATGAGCCACCACGCCCGGTCTTAAGTCATATACATTAGATCTATACCCAATCAATGTGGTAGCTCCTAGCCACAGGTAGCCACTTAGACTAATGAAAATCAAATTTAAAAATTAGCTCCTCAGTTGCACAAGTCATCTTTTAAGTGATCAGAAGCCACATGTGTCTAGTAGTATTGGATGGTGCAAATATACAACATTCCTATCAGAAAATTCTATTGGACAACACTATAGATAATTAAGTTTCGTTTTTTGAAGGTAAGATTATGATAAAAATTCATTACTTATTTTTTAACATATTAATTTTATGTATTTACTTTTGAATGAGTAATACATTTCCTTGGTTCAAAAGTCAAGTGGTACAAAAGGTTTTAAAAAAAAATCCATTCTCTCACCTTTGTTCCCTGGCTACCCAATGCCCTACCCCATGAGGAATGGAGCTATCAGTCTCTTGTATATTCCTTCAGTGGTATCTGTGATTATATAAACACACAGACATACATGTTTTGTTTTTCCTTTGGTCCCTTTAACACACATCATAGGACATACATTGTTCTATACTTTGCTTGGCACAATGGCTCACGCCTGTAATCCCAGCACTTTGGGAGGCCAAAGTGGGTGGATCACTTGAGATCAGGACTGCGAGACCAGCCTGACCAACATGGTGAAACCCTGTCTCTACTAAAAATACAAAATTAGCTGGACATGGTGTCGCACACCTGTAATCTCAGCTACTTGGGAGGTTGAGGCAGGAGAACTGCTTGAACCCAGGAGGTGGAGGTTGCAGTGAGCCGAGATCGCACCACTGCACTCCAGCTAGGGAAACAAGAGTGAAGCTCCATTTCAAAAGAAAAAAAAAAAAAACAAGCAAACAAACAATATATATAACCCAGAGATCATTCCATATCAGTATAAGTTACTTGTTTTTATGGCTGTATAGTATTCCACTGTAGTGTATAAACCATATTTTATGTAACTAGCTCCCCATGAATGAACATTTGGGTTGTTTCCAGATAATTAAGTTCTTACAGTAAAATACACCCCAAGCCCTATCTTCAGCAAGTACAATTACTTTAAAACAATTTTTAAAACTGACAATATTAAGACTAATCACATACCAGAGTTTTTGGGAAAGGCACAAAAGAATAGTAGGTTGTTAAAAAAAAAAAAAAGCAACTGATGGAGGGAACATATAATGATATAAACATTTATAAAGTTTTTAAAATTTAAATTCTACTTAAAAGTGGGCAAATATTGCTGGTGCACGTCATCATACCTTGTCTGTTATTTAAGTCTCTTCATAATACAGGCATCAGAAGCACTTCTGGATATATCCCTAAAAGCTGCGCACAAAATCCCAAGTTTCCTGACCCCACAGCGCAGAAAGTCTGTTTGAAACTACCTGCTTTGTTTGTTTGATTGTTTGTTTGTTTGTTTCTGTAAAGAGATAAGAAGGTCTCGCTCTGTCACCCAGGCTGGAGTGCAGTGGTGCAATCACAGATCACTGCAGCTTTGAACTCCTGGGCTCAGCGATCCTCCCACCTCAGCCTCCCGAGGTGATACCACCTTTTTATAGCTATACATACAATGAAGGTAATTTACCATAGGTAATTATCCACTTGTACAAATCCAGAGAAGGTCCATTTATTTAGCTGAGTTAAGCCTAATGAAGTTTCCCTATCTTTAATGAATACTCATAAGAGCCAAGAAAGGTGATGACTAACTTAAATGCAGAAAAAAGACTCCAGCTGTTCTGTGGTAATAGCTTAATAAGAGGCCAGTGCCCTCTGAAAAGGAATTTTAAGCTTTATTAGAATGTTTAATTTGTATTCTATTTCCTGTTTTAATTACCATTGCCTAGGGAGACTGTTCCTATGCATCTCCTATCACCCCTGTTTCTGTGAAAAGTCTGTTAATCATGGAGAAGATAAAAACTACAGTAGCAACAAAACCCCACACATTTGACCCGAAGACTTCTTTGTGAACTTTCTTGTTGTTTGTATTGCAATATGCGTCTTTAGGGTTCTTGAAAACTAAACTTTGGAGAACTCAAGTGGGAATGAAAGTGGCTCCACACCATTCTCGAGGCAGGCTCCTCAGTTTAAAAAAGATTACCAAGCCATATGTCCTTTCTTAAGGGAAATGATGCTTTATTCAATCAGACACAGACCATGGAGGAAAGAGGCCAATGTCTCCCCAACTTGTAACTCAATCCCAAAGCTGCCCTGGCACAGGCGGAATCCTCCAACCTCCTCTCTTGTTTTCAACTCAAACCCTCCTCTATTTCTCTCCTGAACCAACAGCTTATTTCCTGTTTCTCTGCACCTAGCCATAAATACAAACACTTTCAGCATCCCAAAAGTAGGCACATAAAAAGTTTTAGAGCCACAAAAAGAAGACCGAGATGGGAAACCATAAAACCAGCTATCCCCAGAAAGAAAAGACAGATGTTTCTAGTCCTGGCCGGGTACAGTGGCTCACACCTGTAATCCCAGCATTTTGGGAGGCTGAGGCAGGGTGGATCACTTGAGGCCAGGAGTTCAAGACCAGCCTGACCAACATGGTGAAACACCATCTCTACTAAAAATATAAAAACTTAGCCTGGCATAGTGGTGCATGCCTGTAATCTCAGCTGCTCAGGAGACTGAGGCAAGAATCTCTTGAACCCAGGAGGCAGAGGCTGCAGTGAGCCAAGATGGTGCCACTGCACTCCAACTTAGGCAACAGAGCGAGCCTCTGTCTCAAAAAAATAAAAAGACATGTTTCTAGTCCTTACCACCCACCATAGAAGTTAAGACAAAGCTAAGGGAAACAGTATTCAACAGTGTTCTATAGATGGAAATGCGGTGGAAGACAGTCTCACTATGTATATTCCTTAGACAGCTGGAACAAATATTAGGATCTCTTTCCTAAACATAAAGAATTGCAACCAGTGAGTCCCTGGCCAGGGTGGGCAGTCTGTGGGTGCAGATGCTCTCCAATGGCTATACAGGCCTTCCCTGGATGCAGATGGAAACTCTCCTGTACACCGCGTTCCTGTGCCTTGGAGTCGTACAGAAGCTTTCATGTGTAAGGACTGAAGGATTCTCAAACGATCAGCAGTCTCTGCGTCCATTATATTCCTGAACATGATGTAGAACAACGGTCCCCAACCTTTTTTGGCACCAGGGACCAGTTTCGTGGAAGATAATTTTTCCACAGATGTCGGGGTAAGGAAGAGGGATGGTTTCAGGCTGAAACTGTTCCACCTCAGATCATCAGGCATTCGATTCTCATAAAGCGTGCACAACCTAGATTTCTGGCACGCACAGTTCACAGTAGGGTTTGCACTCCTATGAGACTCTGATGCTGCCGCTGATCTGACAGGAGGCAGAGCTCAGATGGTAATCTGGGCCATGGGGAGCAGCTGTAAATACCGATGAAGCTTCTGCTCGCTTGCTCGTCCGTTGCTCAACTCCTGCTGTGCAGCCCGATTCCTAACAGGTCACGAACCAGTGCCAGTCCACAGTCTGGAGGTTGGAAGCCCCTGATCTGGAGACCCAGAGGATGTTCCTCAACCTCCAAAACATGGTGGTTGAGTAAATATCAGTTGAAGGGGTTTTCCGGGAGCATTTGCTAGCTACAATTGTCATTCCCATTCAATGGCGGAAGACGCTATTGCATCTTTCTTGGAGGGCTTGCTAGCAAAGTCCCTAATCCATGGGAACTACAAGAGTATTGCCTTTCTCAAAGCTAAATTATATAACAGGACAATCAGCACAATGTGCTTAACGGCAAAAAGAAAATGTGCATGTCCTTACTGAATTGTTGAGACAGACCAGTGTTATTCAATCGCTATGCATTTGTATTTGATTTCTTTTTAAGTTGATGAAGCCTACAGTCACATCAACCTACATTCCCTAGGGTAAAGGCAGGAAAAGTCTTTTAATCAAAATGAGTGAAAAATGTGACTGTTTATATCATCCTCTTTGACTACGCATGTGCACAATTTTACCTAGAAGAGATTATTACCTAGGGACACAGACGGGGACCTGAAAAATCAATCATGAGTCTGACATGGTTCCCTGAATATCAGTCCATTTCACTTTTCAGTGAATTATTAATTCTTTTAGCAATACGGTTCTAAGCCTGGGCTGGCTTCTGTAAAACTACCTGTTCAATCTTCATTATTCCATTTTCTCCAAACAAAAATTTTGGCAACATGTCTATCCATTTCCTTTATACTTCTTTAACCACCTTTTTCTTTAATAATAATTACATAAAATAATCATTTCAGATCACATTTCCTAAAACGGAAACTCATCCCAGATGTAGAGCTTTTCTGAATGAAATGAATGAGAATCTGCTGAGGACTGGGATATCCAGGCACAGCAGAAAACTCAGGGGTGAGCAGGTCTAAAGAACATGTAGCTTTTAAACCTACCAATTATAAGTCAGCATTGTCTGTCAGGTGAAAAATGGTCTGGGGTGCTGCTGAGTGTTCTATGTTGAAGTTGTCTATCATTTACTCTCCTCAGGGAGCTGAGACATCAAGAGGTCTGCTCGGTCAATTCCAAGCCTCCCCCAACACTCATCACGACCTGCATCCTGTGGGGTAGGACAACCAAGCCCCAGCCACAGCGGCAGTCGTCCCCGAGACGGGGCACGGAGGACAGGCCGAGTCCGTTCCAGCCTGCAGTCATGGCTCAGAACTCGAATTGTATTTCTGACTCTGAAACCATGCAATTATTTGTCCTTCACATCCTGATCCTTTCCCAGCTATATATATATATGGACAGTCATTGTCATGATCAGCTTTATGAAATAGTACAAAAGAATACTGCAAGAAGAAAGAGGCCGGCCAACACTACCTGTGTCACGATGGTTTGGAACACCCTCTCCTGTGAAACTACTGGAAACCACTGGAAGCCACAGCTCCATTAAACTGCTGTTCTAAAAAATGGTCCATTCATTTTCCTATTTACAGCAATCACTTTAATAATGTTCTTTTCTACTTCGCAAATTCCCAATTTGCCAAGATTACCTCTAATTGGTTTTCCGGTTCTTTTTAAATATTAGAAAAGTAAGGAGGCTCTAGAAAGCTGCATATGTTGTAAAAATCACTGACTAAAGTGGAAGAGGAAGGTCAAAATCGTCTCTCCGAAGTAAATGTAATTTCAGCTTTACCCTTAAGAAAGGAGGCTCTGCCCTCATAGAGAGTAGGTGGCCTAACCGTATGTGACGGCAAAAAGTCCTGCAATCTGTGCAGAGCAGAACATACCAGCTCACTACAGAGTGTCTCAATCCGCCGGCCAGCAAGGCCTAAAAGGTCTACACATCACACAAACCACACTGGATGCAGTAACATCCCAACCAATGAGCTGTCCCAGAGTCACCAGCGGCAACCTTACATTTAAATGTTCAGACACTCAACCGTCTTGAAAAACATTTAGAGAGTGTTGGCATCTACACTCAAATCAAGAAAGTCTACGCTAACATCAAGGAAGCTCTCTAGATCCAGAAGCCACTCATCGTGGTGACCAGCCATTCCGCATAACGAAAACTGAATAATCATGACTTTGAAAATATCCCTCCAAATCTTCAATGTTACCAAGTACTCAGATAAATCTTTCAACTATCTACACGAAATTTTAAAAATTTAATCAAAGTAAGGATTATGTAAATGAATGTGTTAATCCCAAGGATTTTGCTTGTGCTACAACCAATTATCAGGATGTCCTAGAAGTCCATTTGGGGCCTTAATGTTCTCATGACTTACATAACTAGGCATCTAACTACACAGCAGCCCATTTATTCTCTGCCCACGAATCTCTGCTTGGTCTCCAAGGTCCTGTTAGATAACATAGTACGCAACAGCTCAGTTCAGTAATCCCTAAAAAACACAGCCCTTAAATCTGAACCCTGGCTTCGTGACCAGCTTACTGTCTAGTGTGGGCAAGTCAGCTCATCTCTCTGTGGCTAGTTCCCTCCTCCAAGAAATGCACTATGATGGCCGGGCGCGGTGGCTCATGCCTGTAATCCCAGTACTTTGGGAGGCTGAGGCAGGCGGATCACGAGGTCTAGGAGTTTGAGACCAGCCTGGCTAACACAGTGACACCCTGTCTCTACTAAAAATACAAAAATTAGCCGGGCGTGTTGGTTCCTACCTGTAGTCCCAGCTACTCGGGAGGCTGAGGCAGAAGAACTGCTTGAATCCAGGAAGTGGAGGTTGCAGTGAGCCGAGATGGTGCCACTGCACTCCAGCCTGGGTGACAGAGCAAGACTCTGTCTCAAAAAGAAAAGAAAAGCACTACGAATCTAACTCAACTAGTTTGCTGTGAGGTATGATGGATTATAAGAGACTAGGAAATATAAAAGAGACTAGAAATACAAAAGAAGAGCAATCAGTGACGGCAATTCCAAGAAACTTGGGCGGTGCTGAGGGGTTTAAACGGAAAGAGAATTAAATCATTCTAAAATCTTACTCAGGTAGGGCGAGATTGCTCAGAAAAATAAAGACTGCCTATAGTCACGATTTATTCCTACTTGAACACAGGAGATATTCCGCCTCCAGCAGCTAAGGAGAATCATGCTGTTGCTTGGCACAATTCATAGAATGTTGCTGCAGACAGAAAAGGGGTGCAAGAAGGTCTGTGATCTAAGAATCCAGAATCCTGCCAATTCTTCATCTTTTCCAGATTCATCACAAGTATTCATACTCCTGCTGGAGAACAAAGAGCATCATTAACATATCTTCATTTCCTCTGGTTAGAAAGTATTTAGAACATCCGTTTTTACCTATAGGGGGCAAAAATATTGCCCATGTAATTGAAATAAACTTATTATTAAGGGACAATTAAAATATTGGGTGACTTTTGAATCATGACTTGGTTCATAATACACCAGGTCCAAAGAGCCTTAAAATTAACTCTTGTAAAAAGGCAAATTCCATTTCTTTCCACTGCAAAAGGAAGACCCACAGCTGGTTTCCCAGGCTGTTACATGTCTGTATGCATACATATTACTAATCAAAAAACTCAACGCAAGGTAGTCCCTAATCCTGCCTTATTCACCTCTGCCATCACTCAGAAAACTCAGCACCCAGCAGGTGCACCTGCATTCGCGCACACAGAGCTTGTACCTGTTAAAGTTTCAATACTTCCAAGTTTAAACTGTGATGATCTCAGTTATAAATAAAGTGGAACTTCAACAGTATCAAAAGGCTGCTTTTATTAGGTTGGTGCAAAAGTAATTGCAGTTTTTACCATCAAAAGTAGTGAGTAAAATAATAGCTTGAGTTCCAGGTACACTGATATAGACACTGACATACACCCAAAGACAAGAGAAAGAAAGAGAGGCAGCCTTTTGTTCTGTTGATTCTCCCCAACAAACTCTGCCTGTATGCAGGATTCAGAGTCTCTTTCTACCCAATGCCATTGCATATCTAACGATCTGAAATTAAAGGGTAGGAAAGCTCACAAACAACTCCAGCATTTTCCAAGGCACCGTGACCACCACCATTTGAACAGTCTAAGAAATGCTGGTGAAAGTGACACACAGAGAAGCAGGGATCTTTGTTCTGTGCTCCGGACAGCACCTAGAACACAGTGGCATTCAATAACTATTGGTCAAACAAGATCTCATTTGTCAGACTTTCTGGAATCAATCAAAGAGGATAGAAGTCAATTTTTTTTTTAATAAAAAGAAACCTGAGAAGCTAAAAATGTGTATTTGCTCAAGTTCCAGGTTTTTAACATTTGTTATTATCATGTCAAACTTAACTACAGAATCCTTAAATGTTAAGAAAGATTCCATAACCTTGCCAAGAAAAAAAAAGAAAAAGAAAATACCTTGCAAAAATAACAGGCAACCTCACAGCTGAGGGTATCTAAAAATAGAACCAGGCTAATGGATTACACTTTAAGTGGAGAGGTTAAAGATGGTTCTCCCAGCACTTGAAAAGACTGTCTTATCCAGGTCTGGTTTTAATCAAATTCTGCACCGCAAATTTCAGGCTTCCACTGCCAGGTTCACAAGACTGATTTCCATTTAGTCCATGGGCTGCTCAAAATACAGAAAGAAGGGCACTAAGCTCTGATACTGTGTAACAGGTAACACTCTTTTCAGGGTTTTCAACAAAGCCAAATCTAGCCCCGACTAATACTGGTTTGAGGAATGACCTCTCCAATATATAGAATCACCCCTATAATTTCCAGAAAGGATGGAAACTATGGAATTTGGAAAGGTGAAATGCCTGATAAGGCTACTTTATACAGGGAAAAATCTATGCTCCAATGGGAAACTTGTGCATTGTGCATAAGCAGCCCTTCTAGGCTTTTCTACAAATCTATAGGTCACAGACAACTGACAGCAATGCAAAATAATTCTGTCTACAGACATTGAAATAAATCAAAGTAGAGGGGCACTCCTCCTCCTCCCACAGAAAATAGAGCCCCTCCATGTGCACATTCATTTCATTCCCGCTCCACAAATGTGTCTTACTCTTTGGATGCTCTTTTGGACTGGCTGTAATGGCTTACCAGTTTTCTCACTAATGAGTTAAAGAACATCTTTAAATATTCATCTTTATATCTGTATGAGAGTCATGACTCTACTTTTATTTGAGAATTGTATTTTAATACCTTTTGGGTCTTTCTTCTAAGAAGAGTCCAACATTCCAATAAGCTAAAACATTCATTTTTCTGATATAAATTTTATTGGTTTCTGTGATATATATATATTTACACACACAGGTGTATATATATGGTGTGTGTATATATATGGTGTATATAATATACATATACCATAAATATATATATATATGTTTTGTCTATTGTTCCTGGCTCATAACTCTCATAGTTACAGTCTTTGCTGTCATGTTAGGGTGGCTCAGGCCTCAGCAGCAGGCTTTCCCTGGAGGGACTCCAATTTTCCCTTGCCTTTCTGGCTTGGAGCTGGCCATAAAGAAATGATCTGACCTACCTTATCTAACTGTAGGTCATAAGACCCTCATTTCAGAAGAAGTCCTGCCACAAACCGGAGAGAAAGGAAGGCTGCACAGAGAGGCTAAGAAGAGTCTAAACAGACAGGTTTTGCTGGGTTTTCCCACTCAGCCTATTAATATTAGATCACAGCCTTTTTGTCCAATCACATTTCCCCATGGTTGTCCAAGCTTCAATTATGCCTATCCAATGAGGTCCCCTTCAAAAGCCCAAGAGGATGGAGTTTGGAGAGCTCCCAGGTAGAGGTTCCTGGAGGGAACAGGTAGAGGTTCCTGGAGGGTGACCTGCTGGGGAGGGCATAAAAGCTCTGCACTCCTTCCCCCATACCTCACCCTATGCTTCTCCTCATCAGTATCCTTTTAAATCTCCTTTATCATAAGCCAGTAAATATAAGTACCTGTTTTCTTGAGTTCTGTGAGCTGCTCTAGCAAACTGATCAAACCCAAAGAGGCATGAGAACCCCAATTTTAAGTTGATTGGTCATTATTCTAGAGGCTTGGACTTGAGATGGTGTCTGAAGAGGGGCAGTCTTGTGGGACTGAGCCCTCAACCTGTGGGATCTGATGCTATCACCAAACGGACAGCATCAGAATCAAATACACTGGAGGACACCCAGCTGGTGAACAGATTGCCTGCTTGGTGCACAGGGTGGCGGAAAGCGGGAGAAGACCACACACATTTGGTCACAGAAGTCTTCTGGGTTGACTATTGTGGTGTGAGAAGAGAAAAAACCATTTGAGTTTTTTCCACACTCAACTTCCATGAAGACAAAGAGTGATTAATACACAAGAATGATGCACAGAACTGAAGTCCATCATATGCTGATCTCAAATTACAGTATGCTTCCCTTGGCCTGTGAAACTAACGACTGTCTTAAGTTGAAGCTTATACGTTCCCTTTCCACATCAAATTCTACATTTAAAACTCCGTATGTGTCCTCATGTTCCCTCTTATCCTGATCACCATAAATAATACTAAATTTGGGTTGAATTATTTAGCATTTTTCCTATTTCATAAAGATCTTACATTTATCAAGAAGCTAAATATTTCCATCTGTTAATTTCCTTCCTGCTTAAGAAAATTTCCTACATTTTATTACCATTTGCAGGAGTCCTTAATACTCAGTCTCCTAATTCTGATTTTTCAGCTGCAATTACTCATCTCTACCTCTCTTTAATCCTCAAATCAGAGTGAAGCAACATAACAAGGTCATCAAACATTTGGAGCTGTGGATTCCCAAAGCTAGTCTGCAATTCAATCTAGCTCTGTTAATTCCAAGGCGTCTTTTAAAATTCTTGAAACAAGATTTTAATTATTGAAAAAAAAAAAAAAGATAGAGCATCCTCTCTCCTAAATGAGGGTTAGCAAATGATCCTGATGAAACCCCCCCCCCACCCCCTACCTTTTAACTGTTAAATTCAAGAGTTAAGACTAGAAATATGAAGATTCTTCCCAAACTATTTTAGGGCTGGAAGCATATGTTAAACTAACCAAATCAAATTATCTTTAGAATCAAAGTATAAGTCATGTTTGCTCTAAAAGGAAAAAAAAAAAAAAAAAAGATAGTAGGCCCAAAGGACCACATGAAAGCTATTGGTGCCTGGTCATCTGAGCTTCAAGATTTTCTAAGCCAGGAGCCTGACTTAGCCACTAGCTCAATGTTGTATGGGGTCACACCTGCCTCCCCCAGGCTGGCACAAACTACGTGGAGAATTCCTTTGAGGACTTTCTGGTAAGTAATCATATTAAGGCTCCCAACAAACAGCCTTACATCTGATTGATCCTGAGCTATGCTTCTCAAAATAACTTGTTCCCTTGGAGCCTGGGTAATTACGTGCAAGATGTGGCTCTGTGACAGGGCAGACCCAACTGTTGCTCAGTTTTAGGCAGCAGCAGCAGCATTTATTGTACTTTTCTCATTCTCTTCTTAAGGATGAATTCAAGCCAAAAGAAAAGCACACTGATGATTCTGCCCTCAACCCATCCGGCAACTGGGGAAGCAGCTTGTACTACACAGACAGCAAAATAAATATTCTTTAATTTAAGTTCACCATACTGCTACTATTTTCAGGGACCCAAATAAATGGCTGCCTACACACAGAGATGCAAGCATTCATTTAGAATGAAACAGCTCTCTGTAATACACCCTATTCTCTGCATCGCTGTCCCAGACCAGAGAACAATTCTAAGTAAGGAACAGCCCACAGTCAGGTACATCTATAGCTTTCCCCTACATATGGGGAAAACTCTGATTAACATAAGCAATAAAAACAGAGAAGCTGGGCATTTCCAATGTTCCTGCCAACTCCACACCGGAGGGAACCAAGCTGGGATTTCCTCCACCAAGAGTTCTTCCCCAGGGCTCCTGCTGACTGGCGTTCAGGAAAATGGGTAATAAAGACTGGACATCCGGAGCCATTTCAGACCATGGCATATTAAAGTATAAAATACATAAATAGATGCTTCTAGACTACAGCATAAAGTGAGCTAGTAGGCACTTGGCAAAATGTACATACTTGTTTTCTCCTGGTTGTGACTTTTTTAATATTTAAAAATTTCGAATTTAAAAATGTAATATTTCCTAAATATGCTACAATCAACAGGTACTTCTTACGCGATTATTTAAATACATATCTTTAAACAATAGTTTAGGAGAGCATAAACATTCGTTAGCCTAGATTTGTAAGTTATTGTCTTTGCCTTTCCCTAGTTGTCTGTAATGATGCTGGCTTGCTTTACTTCACTAATCCTCCATATTCCTAACGGAGGGGGACGAAAACTACGTAACTGCATCCAGTCCAGCAATCCTAGAGTTCTGATGTTAATTGCTCAATGAGGTGCTACTTCAAGACTTTTTTACAGCTTCACATTCAAAACCCTATTTTGACATCACATTTTAAAATCCTACTGGAAAGGGTACACACTGCCCAATCCTACGACTGCAGAATAGAAATCCTTTAAAGTCCTTAATATCCAGTTACCCAGATAGCAGTTACAGCAACAGAACTCACCTGTCACACACCAGGCATTTCTGACACGATTTTTCCTGCTTCCCTACCAAGTCCTTAAAGGCCTCTCATGGTGACAGCCCTACCTGTGTCTCATTATAGACATGAGGGAACAAGTTCTATTCAACATGATTTGTCACACAGTAAATACATTTGTCACCATTTCATGGCTAGATTTTCAAGTGCGTAAACATGGAAATAAATTCTTATAATTTTCAGAAAAGACATGCTGTCAGAAGAACAAATCTACAGACAGGACTTTAGTAACTGGTTCAGATCTTTAAATAAGGTTTAACTCTTAGAGTTTTGCAGATGTGTAAAATAAAAGTCATTAATGCCTGGCCCATATTAATATCAAATTGTCTAAAGTGTAAGGATATATGATATTTATAAAACCATATACATAGCATATAATACAAAACCAAAAGCATAACAGCAATCCCCGTTTCAGAGGCAACCTGGCCCGCAGAAGGACTCAGCGGGGCTGGTGGCCCCACAGCCCTCCAGTCACAGGGCTTACTCTCACCGTGTTCTACAAAGCTTGGTCTTCTACAAGATTTGTGAATTTAAAGATTCAGAATTACTAGATTATGTATGAGATATATATACATATATCTCAAAGTATTAAAAATCTCACTTCAACAATGTTTACATTTCTAAAGTTCCAGAAATAGGCCAGCACTTTCAGAAAAGGCATTACTACCTGATGTATAAATTACTTGCGGAAAAAAAAAATCACTTGGGTGTCAACATGATTTTAACCTTCCATGAGGCTGCCTGTGTATATCCTCAGAACAGGGTGACCCAAGTTTGTAGTCTAAACTGGGCCACTTCTGAGAGGCAAAGGAGGTGCTATTTATAATTCCTCTGGGACAAAAGCCACAAACTGGGATTGTCCTGGACAAACCTGGAGGTAGGGTCACCCTACCTCTGAAATTACTCCAACCACCATGGTCTGTTCATTTCATAAGGAACAAAGGTCCTCAGAGATGAAGTGACTTGCCCAAGGTCACCGGCTACCGTGCTGCTCCTCATACCATCTCTCATCTTTCAGGGTGAAAATGAAATTCCCCAGCACTTTTCTGGGGCTACCCAGAACATTCCCAGGTATGTGGGAATTCACATCTCTAACAGGGCAGGGGCCTGTTGTGTCTAAATAAATTCCCCGGAAGCAATCTTGGCAAGACGGCCCCTAAAAATAACCTTTGCCAGTCTTGGCAAGACGGCCCCTAAAAATAACCTTTCCCAAAGAACCTTTGCAATGTCTGTTCTGCTCCTTCCTCTGGCTGTACTCCGGGGGAGGTGGAGGAAATGCAGATGCAGAAGTATCAAATTCAGCATCCTCAGACATTGTTCCCACCTCCTGTCTCAAAGTCAGGCTTATCACTCGAAGCAGTAACAGCAATGGTCAGTGGAGCGAAGAGAGGACTCGTCTCAATAAACCTGATGGGGATGAGGGTCAGTTTATAAGATCAGGTGCAGTACGAGGAGAGGGGCGTGCCTCACACACAGTAAATACCCCCCCAGTACTGACTTCACACCTGGGCACTGTGGTAAGCCACCCACATATACAGGCCTCCCCATCTTCCGCTGAGCCTGAAATTCACTGGAATTAGACAACAGGGTTATTGTTTCAGAAAAGTCGCCTTTAAAAACATCAGTGACAATTAGCCGGGTGCGGTGGTGCACGCCTGTAATCCCAGTGACTCGGGAGGCTGAGGCAGGAGAATGGCTTGAACCTGGGAGGCAGAAGTTGCAGTGAGCCAAGATGGTGCCAATGCACTTCAGTCTGGGCTATAGAGAGAGACTCCGTCTCAAAAATAAAATAAATAAAATAATAAAATAAAAATATCAGCGATCCCTAGAAAGGCAGGTCTTGGGAATCTTTCATTTTTAGGCATAGACAATGATGACAGTAAGTGCATGAAAAACCACAAGGAGAATGTGGGGTCTGCGGGTGGTGTGCAGGTGGAGCAGGCCTAGGTGGCCAGAGGCAGCGGCAGGAAGTAGGGGGCCTCGGGAAACAGGATTTTGAAACATGGTAAAGCAACAAGCAGGTACTCATCAGCCTACTTCACAGTTTTACTTTGTGCCAGTTTCTTTCATAGTAAAGTATTTATTAACCATTCAAACTTATTTTCCTTTTAGTCATCACCTATTCATGAAGCTTGGTTTTTCCTTGGCCTATTGAATACAGAGATTCATTATATTCTCTCTGCTTTGGGGTGTGCTTAAAATTTCCCATAATAAAACATTAAACAAATAAACATGATTTTTAAAAAATGTAAAGTGAGTTCTCAGTACTGCCATTGCAAAACGTGCTAGGGTCAGTCCCTATGGAGCTCTGATCTGAGAGGGCATTCCTGCAGATAAAGACACGGCACCCACAGGAGGATAACTCTAATCTATGCTCCTACATCTGAAAGTCTCATTTTCTAGTTCCAAAAGGGAGTTGACTCAGTATCTCAGTCATCCTGAACTCTAGCTTCTTTTGGAAGTGCGTCAGACATACCAGCATTCACTCTGATAATGTGCCCTTCATGGCATGGCCCCTAAAACTCTTGAGAGGTTTAGCTGATTCTCCTGCGGCCCCTTCTCTCCTATTTTGGTATTTCTGTTGGACAATGCAAATCCTAAAGATTGACTTGGGGAAAATCTTGGAATGACAATATGGACCATGCCTCAAAATTCCGTTTTCTCACTGTTATCAGACAGTCCCAGTTGTACCTGTTTAGAAATTTAAAAAATCACACACACACATGCCTGTCCATAAAGACAGGAGGTTTTTAAGTGGAAAATCAGAAAGACTGAATCCCAGGCTTCTGCTCTGGGTTCATTACAAATCCGAGCAGAAAGCAACAAAAACAGATAAAGTTTACTGATAAAAATCAAGACCCTTACAGTTAAGCAGCCTGGATCTGAAATCCAGCTCTACCACTTGCAGACCAAAATATGCAATAAAATAATTAGTGTCTCCATATTTATAAAATTTCAATTACAAGCGAGAACTATTTCTACATAAATTAGACAAAATTCTATGTGCATTTTCCAGCTACCACTTCCCCACCCTCAGCCACTGCTGGGCAACTCACTTAACTTACTTAGCTAAAATAATGAAGATAATATTCACCTTTCAAGATCGTTGTGAAGATCCAGTAAAATCACGTATAAGGTTACAACAGTGCCTAGAATTTCTCAATAATAGTTGTTTCTCTGTCTTATTCAGCAAATCATTTGGGATACTAGGAATAATATGTGAAAATCTCTCATTTTTTAATTCACTGGTAAAAATCCGTATATTATCACTTCTTCTGTCTGATTGCAGTGTTTTTTGGTTTTAACGTTAGACTGAAAAAAATTACAACATCCTCTGCTCCAAATTCTAACATGAAAGACCAATGTATGCAATGAAATAATCAGCCACTTCATATTACATAAAATTACAATAACAGAATAGAAATATTACAGTCTATAAAACACAAAACACATGGTTTGTATTTTTCTAATCTGATCACCTGAATACCTGCCTCCCCTCAAAAATGCGTTTGTTTCAAAACAGAAAAATACCACCCTCTACGCATAATCTCTAAGTGGATTACAGTTTTTCTATATGTCTTTTACTATTTTCATGACTGTTCTTCTCTGATACCCAAAACATCTATAATATGTTTTAAAACCTTAAAACAAAACATCTAAATGAGAACAATAATTCATTTCCTTAATTCTATAAATGATACAACTGAAAAAGGAAGTCCCATCTTGGAGTTAAATTCTACATTATGTTATTTTTTTTTTTTCAGGCATCTTACAAATGTTTAATAAAGCCTTCTTTAGCAAAGCCTATCACTGACCATTCTGAGTGCAGAAGAATTTTATGTCACAGACTTGAGCATACCACCATAAGTACGTTCATACAGTTTTTTGCTTCCTTTGAAAATATAACTTGCCTGGGCCGGGTGTGGTGGCTCACGCCTATAATCCCAGCACTTTGGGAGGCCACGGCGGGTGGATCACCTGAGGTCAGGAGCTCAAGACCAGCCTGACTAACATGGTGAAACCCCGTCTCTACTAAAAATAAAAAATAAAAAAAATTGAAAAAAAATACAAAAATTAGCCGGGCATGGCGTCCCAGCTACTCGGAAAGCTGAGGCAGGAGAATCACTTGAACCTGGGAGGTGAAAGTTGCATTGAGCCAAGATCGTGCCATTGCACTCCAGCCTGGGTCACAGAGCAAGACTCTGTCTCAAAAAAAAAAAAAAAAGAATGAACTGGTTTCACGAGCTAAAAGATATTGCATTCCACAGCACCAAAGTGCTGGTTTCTGTTCCAGTAGCTAAACAAACTTAAATGCCAGATTTAGGGCTGACTGGCAAAGTTCCAATAGAATACCAAGGTGAGATTTCTCCAGAAAGAAAATCAAAGACATCTTGACAGCTGAAGTGGTTCCAAGTTGTCTAATACATGATGTTTTTATCCAGAAAAGCAAGACTTCCACGTTCAGTTCCCATCACCACTTCCTCTAGGAGTCCTCTATTCTTAGCTCACTTTAGTGCCGTTCGGGTAGATCCCCTTCCACTTACCCCCTAAGACTTACACCCATTGCTATATGTAGATAACTTCCACACCTACATCTCCAGCCTTTTCTCCTTTTATTCATTGGATATCAAGCCCTCAATCCAAATTCCCCATTTCTTTTTTCTCAAGACAGGGGTCTTGCTCTGTTGCCCAGGCTGGAGTACAATGATGTAATCCATGGCTCACTGCAGCCTCAACCCCCCCGGCTCAAGCCATCCTCCTGCCTCAGCCTCCTGAGTAGCTGGGCATACAGGCACACACCAACACACCTGGCTGACTTTTGTATTTTTGTAGAGACAGAGTTTCACCAGGTTGCTGTACCTGGCTTCAAATCCCACATTTTTAACTTCTACACAACTCAAGAGCCCCTTTACTTTTACAAATGAATACCAAAGACATTGGAGATAAGGCTAGAAACGATTAGAATTCAGTTTTACAGCCTGGCTATTTTGTGGTATTGGTCAAGGGCCTCAAATATAGTGGGACAACAATATCCGGGCGCGGTGGCTCACGCCTGTAATCCCAGCACTTTGGGAGGCCAAGGCGGGCGGATCACAAGGTCAAGAGATCGAGACCATCCTGGCCAACACAGTGAAACCCCGTCTCTACTAAAAATACAAAAATCAGCTGGGCATGGTGGTGCACACCTGCAGTCCCAGCTACTCGGGAGGCTGAGGCAGGAGAATCACTCAAACCCAGGAGGCGGAGGTCACAATGAGCTGAGATCATACCACTGCACTCCAGCCTGGCGACAGAGCAAGACTCCATCTCAAAAAAAAAAAAAAAAAAAAAAATAGTGGGACAATAGCAGTAAAGTTGTTAGAGTTGAAACAAAGAGACTGTACTTTTTGGAGGTAAAAATGGTCAGCATCAAGTATTTCATATGGTTCTATCTTACATATAAATTATCTTAAAATCCTCTTAAACAGCAATGAGATTACCTCTTCTAAAAGTAATTGTCACTTTCACATCTTGTTTGACTATAATAAAATAACTTAAAGACTCTACATGACTTTAGAAGATAGGATTTCTTGATTTGTCTTTGCAATCTCAATTATAACTACCTGTGCAAAACGCAATCATAGCTTCATATTAAATACTGCTCCCATTCCCCCAAAACAATCTTTTTTTTTTTTTTTTTGAGACAGAGTCTTGCTCTGTCACTCAAGCTGGAGTGCAGTGGCGTGATCTCATTGCACTCCAGCTGTTAGTGCAGCTCACTCACTCCAGTTCCAGTGAGTCTCCTGCCTCAGCCTCCCGAGTAGCTGGGATTACAGGCACACACCACCACACCCTGCTAATTTTTGTATTTTCAGTAGAGACGAGGTTTTACACGTTGATCAGGCTGGTCTCGAATTCCTGACCTCAGGTGATCCGCCTGCCTCGGCCTCCCAAAGCGCTGGGATTACAGGCTTAAGCCACTGTGCCCGGCCCCAGAACAATCTCATATTCACCTATTTGTACATTTGGTTCTCACAATCACTAATAAAATATAGGTCTTTTCTAAGATAGCATGGCTTTTTATGAGAAGGTTGTAATGGATACTAATAAGAATCTATTTTCAGTGTATAGTAATTTCTAAAGACTATGACCAACACATTTACCCCCTAGCAAAAACAAATAAGACAGATCAAAGTTATGCCAACTTCTTGGACTAGGACTTGGGACGTATGAAGACTGCATATGCCAGTTCTTTCCCAGGACCACAGAATCATTTGCAATCTTGTCTCCATTTTCCAATTCCACCACTGTGAAACACACTGCACCTTCAAAAAAATTTTCCCCCATGTTTTCTATACAAAAACAAATTTAAATTTATACTTCTCTGAATCATAAATGAACTTGGAATTTTCTTTATTAAGTGGGTAAAGGTTTTCAATCTGGGGGGGAAACTCATTTCAAGTCAAATTCAGGTTACCAGAACTTTTTCTCATAAGTATGGTGACAAATTTTATTATGATATACATAAATCTGCATAATTATCTTTTCAATTCCAAAAGCTCTAAATTCCAATTATTTACGTTTTTTTTTTTTTTTTTTTTTTTTTTTAGACATAGCCCATCTCTTAACTTTTTTTTTTTTTTTTTTTTTTTGAGACAGTCTCACTCTGTCTCCCAGGCTGGGGTGCAGTGGCATGACCTTGGCTCACTGCAGCCTCCGCCTCCCGGATTCAAGCGATTCTCATGCCTCAGCCACCCAAGTACCTGGGATTATGGGTGAGCATCACCACACCCAGCCAATTTTTTTTTTTTTTTTTTTTTTTTTTGTATTTTTAGTATAGACTGGGTTTTGCCATGTTGGCCAGGCTGGTCTCAAACTCCTGGCCTCGTGTGATCCACCTGCCTCGGCCTCCCAAAGGGCTGGGATTACAGGCATGAGACACTGCGCCCAGCCTGAACATTTTTTAATGAAAAGTTTATTCCTCACTCTGTCACCCAGAGCTGAGTGCAGTGGTGCCATGATAGCTCACCGCAGCCTCCAACTTCTGAGCTCAAGTGATCCTCTCACTTCAGCCTCCCAAGCAGCTAGAACTACAAGCACACGCCACCACACTCTGCTAATTTTTAAATTTTTTATAGAGACAAGGTCTTTCTATGTTGCCCAGGCCAGTCTCTAACTCCTAGCCTCAAGAGACAGCCTTGCCTCAGCCTCCCAAAGTGCTGGGAATACAGACATGAGCCACCACTCCGGGCCTCGACAGCTCAGACTTACAACAAAAATCAAGTCAGGGAACTCTTTGGAGACTTGAGAAAATACTTCAAGAGAACATTTTTTAAAAGCATTAAATGAGTATGAGTTGGGAGTTAACATATTTAGAGCTCAAAAAATCATAAAGACTGTCAAAAAGCTTTTAATTGTTAAAATGAAAGATTTTTAATTAAAAAAGTAATTGTACTAAATGTTTTTTAGAAATGATTCATAATTTCTTCATTCAATAAATGTCAGTGTGGGCCAGGCGTAGTGACTCACACCTGTAATCCCAGCACTTTGTGAGGTCAAGGCGGGCAATCACTTGAGGTCTGGAGTTCGAGACCAGCCTGGCCAACATGGTGAAACCCCGTCTCTAATGGAAGTACAGAAAATTAGTCAGGCGTGGTGGCGTATGCTTGTAATCCCAGCTACTTGGGAGGCTGAGAAAGGAGAATCGCTTGAACCCAGAACGCGGAGGTTGCAGTGAGCCAAGATCATGCCATTTCACTCCAGCCTAGGAAACAGAGCAAGACTTTGTCTCAAAAAAAAAAAAAAAAAAAAAAAAAAAAGGCCAGGCACGGTGGCTCACACCTGTAATCCCAGGACTCTGAGAGGCCAAGGCAAGTGGATGACCAGAGGTCATGAGTTCAAGACCAGCCTGACCAACATGGAGAAACCCCATCTCTACTAAAAACATAAAAAAATTAGCCGGGCATGGTGGCACATGCCTGCAATCCCAGCTACTCAGGAGGCTGAGGCAAGAGAATCACTTGAAACCAGCAAGTGGAGATTGCGGTGAGCTGAAATTGTGCCACTGCACTCCAGCCTGGGCAACAAGAGTGAAATCCCATCTCAAAAAAAAGAAGACAAAAAGAAAAACAAAAAAAATCGAAGTGCAGACTCTGTGTGAGCCCAGTGAGGCACAGGCACCTACAGAGAAGAGCTACTGCTCACAGCCCTCGTTGGGGAGACAAAGAGAGCATCACGTGACCCCTGCTCTAGCAGGCAGGCCTTCTAGTGAAACAGCTGCAGGAGGTACTACCAAGATAGGTGGAGAAGGAAGGGTCTATGGAAGAGACAAGGGCTCAAGTCAGACACTGTGACAAGCAATCAGGGACATGAGATCTTGAAAAACCCGCAGCAGGGATGCTGGGGTGGTGAACGAACAGACGATGGGGCTAGTTCAGGCCTGGCCTCACAAACCACCGTAAGAGGCTTGAACGCTCTCCTGAAGGCAACGAAGAACCACAGAGACACCTGAATCTGGAAAATACCACAGCCAGGCTTGTGTCTTATTAAGATCATTCTTGGCAGCGTCTTGGAGAAAAGCCAGCAGACGAGCATGACCCTTGGAAGGGTGACAAAAAGGGAGGCCACCACCCTCATCTCCGCAGGGAAGGCGGAAAGCCTGAAGGCCTTGGAGCACACAGGGAAAGGAAGAGGCAGGGTCCAGAGGACTCCATGGGAGGTGGTGACCCCACGGCTGTGGTGTGGGAGAGAAGGAGGCGGCAAGGGTAACACCCAGGTTTCTGGCTTGGGCACCTGGGAGAAAGACATTTCCATTCACCATGAAGGAGAACCAAGCAGGAGGGTTTTGAAACACCTTTGGCTTTGAAAACACCTTCCTTACATCAGCCTCGCTGAAGCAGATGCCCCTCCTCTGTGCTTCTCACAGACCACTCCTGTCTCTTGAACCAGGCTGTAAGCTCCTTAAGGGCCATGGTGGTGTCATCAGTTCTCTCCGCTGGTCCCTAGAAGGACCACAAAAATGTTTGCCAAATGAATGAAAGAATGAACAATCATGCTTGTGTTCCATTTATATTTTGCTCCTCACTAGGGTTGCAGGTAAAAACACCTTCTAGTTTCCAAACTAGAAAGCTGTGGAGATGGGAAGTGGTGTGTGTGCGTGTGTGTGCGTGTGCATGTGTTCAGATATGTTTGTAACAAAAACTGTCCTCAGTCTTCTTCAGAAAGGCCAAATTCTTGCACTTAAGATTTTCCTTCCTTTGAAATGTGTCTAGCATAGTAGTTTGCAAGCTTCTCCCCCAATCTTTGCTTTCTGTTCTTTCTGGAAGACTTAGTGCCGTTCCCAGGGAAACGGCGGTAGGATTCTGACTGTCCTCCAACGCGTTCCGTGTGAGCTCCTCTGCTCGGCATGGTAGCGCCCTCACCCACTCCAGAACTGCGCCTTTTCTGTAGGTGTCTCCCAGCTGCAGTAACCGACTGCGGTGCTTTCTGACAGTTTTCTGAGGCTGCGTTAATTAAGTTTCCCCGCTAAGAGTTATATTCCCCCTCCCACACTCCTGGAAAATCTTATTATGGGCTTAAGTTTCTTACCTGGTGAAGGTGGCTGAAGGCCTAGGGCAACCCCAGGACACATCACGGTGTCCCAAATAGGATGTAAAGACAAAGAGTGTTTTTTGTGCCTCAGAACTCCTGCACCTGTGATTCTCCATAGCAAACCACATGTATATTTATTACAGTCCCTCTGGGTACAGAGATTTCTTAGTGCCCACACAAGACTCTGCCTTTAACCTCTTCCTTGACACTTCTGCCCATTAAGAACTTCCTCTGGCTCTCAAAGACTATCTACAACTCCACCTCTCCCTCCCAGCAATGGCCACATGTACACCGGACTTGCCACCTCAGCACGGTGGCTCCTTTCCCTGCATGGAATAATGACACATCCTGTAAATACTTAACTTCTTATCCAGACACAATCTCCCAGTGGATAAACAGACTCTCCTCATTAGTTTGGCTGTTACTTGTCAATACCACTGTCTTGACATTAAAATCCAGGCGCTCTAATGGTGAGGATCATATCTACTTAATTGGATTTATACCACAGCCTACTGTGGAACAACATGTGGTTATTTAATACTTCGTATAATCCCTCCTGATCACTCTCAAATTGATGCCTTCCTCACCATTGCTTCTAACAGCCCCCTTGTTCTAATCCTCACCACTTTATCTGTATGGTCCCATAATAGGCTTTTGCCTGGGTCCTCCAGCCTCAGGTCCCTGTCCACTCAGATTTATCCTGCCAACAACACTAGTTCTGTAAGCATGGGTCTCCCCAGCTCAAAAGACCTCCAGAGCTCTGCATGGTTTGGAGAATAAAGTCTGCACTCACCTTAGCATCCCAGGCCCTCTATAACCTGGCCCTTTTTCATGGATCCAACTTTCTAAGTTTGAATATGCATCTTTAGCGTCAGGTATTATCTCCCTATCACACGTACACAAACACAGACATATCCAATACAGAGCTAAGCCACAGACATATCCAATACACAGACATATCCAATACAGAGCTAGGCTTTGGGAGACCTGAGTTCTGGTCTGGCCACCTTGGTTACTTTCTCCTTCTATACTCTTACCTTCGAACTTCTCCCATTTCTTGATGAGAGGGTGAGTGCAGGGATGCCAGGGTGCTCTGATAGTGCCAAAGGTAAACACTTATTGTATTACACTTACTATTTTTTATTTTTTGAGATGGGGACTTGCTCTGTTGCCCAGGCTAGAGTGTAGTGGCACGATCACAGCTCACTGCAATCTCAAACTCCTGGGCTCAAATGATCCTCTGGCCTCACCCTCCCAAGTAGGTAGGATTACAGCTGTGCACCACCACACCTGGCTAAATTTTTTATTGTTTTGCAGAGATGGGGTCTTGCTGTGTTGCCCAGGCTGGTCTCAAACTCCTGGGCTCAAGCAATCTTCCTATCTTGGCCTCTCAAAGTGCTGGGATTACAGGCATGAGCCACTGCACCCAGCTAACTTTTATTCTTGCAATTATTAAACAATTTCTTGTTTAATATGCACTTATTATTAATTTCTTAGTTCCAAGTGTTCCAGTGTATAAATCCTATCTTTAAAAATACACCAGGCTGGGTGCAGTTACTCACACCTGTAATCCCAGCACTTTGGGAGGCCGAGGCGGGCAGATCACAAGGTCAGGAGATTGAGACCATCCTGGCTAACAAAGTGAAACCCCGTCTCTACTAAAAATAAAAAAAAAAATTAGCCAGGCATGGTGGCACACACCTGTAATCCCAGCTACCCAGCGTCTGTAATCCCAGCTACTATAAGGCTGAGGCAGGAGAATTGCTTGAACCCAGGAGACGGAGGTTGCAGTGAGCTGAGATTGCAACACTGCACTCCAGCCTGGGCAACACAGAGCAAGACTGTCTCAAAACAAAACAAAACAAAAAAAGTACACCAGAGGAGGGGGGAATGGGAAGCTAGTTTTTAATGGGTACAGAGTTTGAGCGTGGGATGATGGAAAAGTTCTGGAGGCACATAGTGGTGCCGGTTGCACAATAATGTGAATAGACGTAACGCCACTGAATTGTACACTTACGATTAAAATAGTAAATTTTCTGTGATGTGTACTTCCCCATAATTTTCAAAGTATATCAAGGTCACCAAGGGCCAAATCTCATGCTCCATTATCCCTCACAAGTCTAAGCACAGTGCTGATTAATAAATATTTGGTGCACAAGGATAATGATACCTGAACATTTACAGATCGCTTTACAATGTATAAAGCCCCTTCACCATAAAATAGTTTAACTGTTTGATCCAGACAAAAAACCCCGTGCGTTAAGAAAGACAGGTATTTATCTTCATTTTCTAGGTGAAGAAATTGAGACTTGAAACATTTAGTGATTCAACTGTAGTCGGGTACCAGGCAGAGCTTCGACTGATCTGGGTCTCATGAATCTGAGAAATGTCACAAGCTTTTTGTTGATCGTTGGAACAATTAGTGCCTTTTCTCCTAGGAAAAATTCATGCAAGAGTATGTGTCATTAGGCAGGAAGAGCCTTCACCTTGTGCTCTAAATCAGCAGCTGCTGCCCACAGAACAAGGGCAGGGGCAACTCGAAGCCTCCCAGGCTCCCTATTTAATCCGGACCCCGTGGGCGGCTGCCTCTGCACACGCATCCTGCCAGGCTGCCTGACCCGACATGGCAACACGTTCGCCTAAATGCCAGACTGACAGGAGGTGCTCCAAGGTGAATCCAGCCATCTCAACTGTGAAGAGTGCAAAAGAATCTGAATTTCTTTAGGGACTATTGAAAACAATCAGAACACTTAGAAAAGTTTATCGATTATCAAGCCGTGTACTGATTATGGACATAAGGATCCTTTACGTATCAAAACATATTTCGTTTCCTTAAAAGGTCTGCTCTAGCCTCCCAGTACAGTTAAGGACAGCGCCCTGAGCTTGTGAAGATAGCAAACATATTCAGCATTGCTGCTCTGACAAGTCACCTCCCAAATAGGCTTCAGTTGAGGTACAAGCTCAATGTGTTCCTTGGTTCCAGGAGACGTTTACTTCTAGACACCAACACTCTGAAAGTTTCAACAGTCCACTGAAGAGGTCCCAATTTACTTAGAAATTGATATCCCTAAACTGTGTTCTATATGGTAAAACATTCTCACTCCAAGAGTGTGCCTCAGCATTTCGGTGTCTTAAAATATTGTATCTGGGGCTGAGCATGGTGGCTCATATCCTTAGTATTAGCGCTTTAGGAGGCCAAGGTGGGAGAATGGCCAGGAATTCAAGACCTGCCTGAGCAACACAGTGAGACCCTGTCTCTACAAAAAAGTTTTTAAAATAAAAAAATTAGCCATGTGTGGTGGTAGTGCATGCCTCGACGTCATGGAGGTCACTTGACCCCAGCAGGTCGAGGCTGCAGTGAGCTATTATCATGCCACTGCACTCCAGCCTGTGCAACAGAGCAAAATCCTAACTCTAAACATTGTATATTATATATACAACATACATGTGTGTGTGTGTATATATATATATATGATATCTGTAAGACTGTAGGCATTTTTCTTCTACCCATGAGTTGTATGAAGTAAAATATTTCTTTATAGAAAATATAAATATTCCTAACCCTATTAACACACTCTTGTGTGTAACACACTCTTCCTAACACACTCTTGAAAGAGAAGGTAGACACATTGAAATACCTATTCGCACTCATGCTAAACCCACTATCTTCTGGATTCCCTTCTCTTATAAAACACATTACACTTTATAAAGTCCTTCTACAACAAGGCTTTCATTCCACACCACAGAGCAAGGATTACCGTAGCCCATGAGACTCTCTGAACTGTAGATATAATTAGGCATCACATCCATTATGACACCACGGACGTCATCATGTGCTACCAGCATCTGTTGACAGATCTCATACCCAGCATATCACCGAAATGGCAAGTGTGGAGAAGGTAGCCCACAATAGAAACAATGGCATTTTACCCTCGTCCGGTTCCAGCAGTTTGTCTCATAGGACATAAATAGAGGCCACTGCTCTGGCTGCACTGAGCTCACAGTTCAATATTATTTTACTGACTTGAGCAGGGTCTATACCAAAAGTAGAAATAGAGAATCGAGAGTAGAAATAGAGAATCTTCTAAATCTGTCCTAATGTAGTTTTTACCCCCCATGCATGTACAACATTCAAACTATCTTAAGAAAAAAAAAAATTATCATGTTAAACTTTTTAACATTATTTTGGACTGGGATCTGGAAGTATGTCATTTTTACTTCAACTTTACTTAAGTAAATTTACTTGAAGTAAATCAACTTTACTTCAAGTGCTATGCAATTATAATAATACAGTCAACATGGGAATCCCAAACCTAAAATAATTAAAAGCCATATATCAAAAAAATACTGCAAATATATTAAAAGATTAAATATGGTGGAAGGGATGTCAATGTGGCCTCCGGAAATTGTCATTACCTCTATCCTGCTATCTTACTGTACTTAAAAAAAAAAAAAAGGCAACAGAAAGCATTGTGATTAGACTATCACTTTCAAAAATGATGGGCAGACTACCTGTCCAATTCCTTAGCTATTTTACAGTTCCTCATAAGAAAGCAATTTTTTAAAACAATGACCGGGAGTTAGGGAGTTACCTTTTTTTTAATCCACGAAAAGTGCAGTAATCAAAATTTGAGGAAATTGTTTTAAAAAAACACTCACTGCTAAAACTTAAGGTCACTTTTTAACTTCGTGCTGATGGATGATGCATCAGCTGGTCCAGATGACACATTAGGAATCTTCAAGCCATGTGCTTCCTTCACAATCAGTACTTTAAACAACGGTAGACGGCTCGAAGTTTTGTTGTTTCTACTCATTACTCCCATTTTCTAAAAAAGGTAGGGATGGTAAAAGCCTTAAGAAACTCGGGGAGAGACTGAAATGTAGCTACATTAGAGCTTTAAAATAAAAATAGTAAATGGTATTTTAGGAGAGAGGGTAGACAAGAGACATCCTGATATAAAAATAGTGCTTGGTTATTTGATAATTATCTCTCCTTCCAGCTAACGCTGTTTGCTGTGAGAGAAGTTTGGGATGTGTGTTCACCATCACACTCCTATTCACCAAATACTATCGCACAATCAACTACAGAGCCAATTATACAGAGATTCCCATACACGCTATGGTCACCACAGGCTATCTATCCACTTAAAGCAGGCCCTTAGAAGGGAAATCTATCTTGCCTCACGCCCAGAAAAATAGGGGGGGAAAAGCTCAGAGCGTTTGGCTTTTACCATAACCCTCTTATCTTAAGGTTGGGTTAGCAGGTCTCCGTTGTCATGCCTGACCCAAGCAGGCTCCTTGCCTAGTCAAGTAAGAGGCAGGATTAAGCCTCCTGGTGAGCATTCCCTATTTATTCTAGCCAAGAGGATCAAGAGGAAACCTTGAAATAGTGGAATGTTCCACTGGGCCCCCAGAGAGCGCCAATCAAAACGGGGAGGGAGCTTTCAGAAGCTGGCTGACTCCTTCGTCCCTGTGTGCTTACCTCAATGAACTATAAATAGAGTGTGAAATAATTGTGACTATCGGTAAATGTCTAGTGTTCATACAACATCCCTCTCCAAGGAACCCAAAAGATTGAATAAATGACTTTCCATGACTCTAGGGGCTGCCCGGTGGAAACTGCAATGAAGCTGATGTTCTTTTGCTTCTTTCAATGGGGAAGAGAGAGGCTGGGGTAAAAGGACACAAACGGGCCAGGAAAGTATAACTCGGGGGCCAAGGTCACAGATTCAAGGGGTCAGGAGCAGACCAGAGACCCCTTCAGATCCTGGTCTAACGCGGGTTGGTGTGAGGAACAGAACCACATCTGTGACTCCGATGCTGCTACCACACGCGCGCGCGCGCGCACACACACGACGCCCAGTGTCCTGCCTGTCCCCGGACATGTCCTCTTTCCTAAGGGGTCCCCGGGGCTGCAAGGGCACAGGACAGCACAGCACCTCCACAAAGCGCCCTCTCGCCAGTCGCCAGGCCACGCGGCCACACGCACGGGAGTCCCGCGGAGGACCCGGCCCCACCACGCGCGGGCGGCCCGCGGGCCCCTGCTGACCTTTCTCTGCTGCTTCTCCCAGGCCGGGTCCAGGAGCAGGTCGCGGTCCCACTCCTCCTCCTGGATCATGTACTCATCCTCGTCGTACACGTAGTTGTACTGCACGCCGGGCTCTATCTGGTTCATGGCGCTCGGTTGGCCGGGGCTGCGGCGGGGCGCGAGGAGCTCGGACGCACGGGCTGACGAGGAAATGGACCCACGAAGGTGGCGGGTGGCGGGCGGCGGGCGCGGGGTGACCTTCGCGCGACTCCTCTCGGGGCGGCACGCCTGGGCGCAGAGTCTCGGGCGAAGCACCAGCTCCGGCTGCGAGCAGCTGCCGCGCGGCTTAATAGCCGCGCCGCCCGTCACGTGGCCGCCCGGCCGCGCCCCCGCCGCCGCCGCCCCCCAGCCCCGCCCGTAGAGGCCCAGCCAGCCCCGCCCCGAGCACGTGCGGGCGGACCGGGGCGCCGGGTCCCTCCACGGTTTCCTCTGCAGCCGCCGCCCTGAGGCCGCCTGCACGCCTTGCGCCGAGGCCTCCGGGAACGCGTGGGGTGCGGCCTGGCCCGAGCAGAGCCACGCCTGCCACCCACGCTCTGAGAGCGGCTGGTTGGCTGCGCAGGGTCCGTCTGTGTCCCAGGTGGGTGATCGCGGGCCAGGGGAGGGCCACCCAACCTGACCCCCCAAACACAGCCAAATTTTCCAAATGTCATTCGGAATTCGCGTTTTCCATGTATTCCCACATATTCATTGGAGATCTCTCTTCTCTCTCTCTCATCTCTCTCTCGTGCCTCTCTCTCCGCTCGTCTGTCCCTCTTTCCCGTGTCTCTCTCTCGTGTCTCTCTCTCATCTCTGTCCCTCTTTCTCCCGTGTCTCTCTCATATATCTCTCATACCTCTCTCTCATCTCTGTCTCTCTTTCCCGTGTCTCTCTCTCTCGTGTGTCTCTCTCTCCTCTCATCTCTGTCTCTTGTGTCTCACTGTCTCTTGTGTCTCTCTGTCTGTCTCGTCTCTCTCGTCTGTCTCTCTCTCGTGTCTCTCTTTCTCTCTCTCATCTGTGTCTGTCTCCTGTGTCTCTCATACCTCTCTCATCTCTGTCTCTCTCTCCCCCCACCCCGTTTCTCTTCCTCTCGCTCTCTCACACATATACATACATACAGCCCCCCATGGAGTAAAGTTTAAAAGCTACAGAATCCCCTCTTCCTTCTCTCCTCCCCACCCTCACCTGGGGAAATCAAGGCACAGGATTTGGACCCATCCTATTAAAATGTCAGGAACCAAACCAAAGGCAGGAAGTGTCAGCTCTCACCTGCCAGGCATAAATTTAAGAGAGCTGACAATGAAGGGCAAGCGGCCAGCTTCGTGTTGTATTTCCATGTCGCCCTGTGGGTTGCACTTAACGCCTTTTCATCCCACTAGTGCTGGCTAGCTGTCCCCTATCAGTTATGCCGCCACAGGAAGCAAAATGAGGACCCTTGGGATCAGTAGGCTGAAATTTTTTAATCAAAAATGTATTGAGCAACTACTGTAAACCAAAGGTTGCCTTAGGCACCAAATGAGCTGATAGGATGCCTACCTCTAATTCAGTTTATATCTCAATTGAATAAACGTTGCCCACAGATGCTACAGAATTTTTTGTGATTCAGGGCTACTAATTTGTGGGCATGTTTCAAGTTTAGTTTGTCTGGATTTATCATTGTTCCTTAGAATTTTGACATCACTCTCCATTACTGTTT